>NC_054825.1:98512076-98822076 GCF_018345385.1 Vulpes lagopus | reverse complement strand
CCCTTAAAGAAGGGGCGCGCCCCCTCCCCGGAGCTGGTCCCCGTGCACGGTCAGCGAGGCTCCGCAGACACCGGGGAGGGTGTAAAAGTTGCACCGAATAACCCAGAGTCAGCAGCATTTTATCTGAACCGTTACTTCACTCCTGGCGCCGACGTGCTTTTTGTGTCCCAGCTCGTAGCATGACTTAAAGCCAATAACGGCACAGAGCACTACCCTCTCCTCCTTTCTTTCTTTCTTTCTTTTTTTTTAAATACCGCGTTCTGTATCCTTGCTTGTGTCAAGGCTGATGAGGTGCAAAACGCGGTCTGCTTTTTCGCACCTGGAGTATTGTGTAATCTCCCCATCTGCTGGACACACACGAGCTGCACGCACCGGAGGGCTGGCAACTGAGGTCAGTTGTCCCGTTTCTTGCAGGCTGCGAGAAGGGGGCTGCAAAGCAAACTCTACGTCTCCAATGCTCGATCAAGGCACCTTGTAAAAAGCCCAATAGGAGCAATAGGGTTGTTTTTTCTTTTTTAATGGTAGAAGCTAACTGAAAAAAAAAATTTTTTTTTAAAGATTTTATTTATCTATTCACGAGACACACAGAGAGAGAGGCAGAGACACAGGCAGAGGGAGAAGCAGGCTCCACGCAGGGAGCCTGATGTGGGACCCGATCCCGGGTCTCTAGGATCACACCCTGGGCTGCAGGCCGTGCAGTGCTAAACCGCTGAGCCACCCAGGGATCCCACTAACTAAATTTTTAAATCAAACTATGCCATATTCCAAAACATAGACACTGTCGTATCTCTAATAGTTAAGCACACAGCATGAGAATCGGTCAGAACCTACACGGAATATTCATGAAAAATTCCAGGCAACCCCAAATTCTCAAATTCCTTCTTCCTGGAGGTTTAGAATGTTCCATGCAAAGATACAACATGAGTGAGTGATGAACAAGTCTTACAATTTTGACACGCTCTTGTATGTCAATGTTAGACCCCCTGGCTTCCTCTCCTTTTCATTCTTGCCCTGTTTATCACTCCATGCCTTGCCTGCCTTGCCCCATTACCACTGGCTCTTCCCCTCAGCAACAAAAGGAAAGTTTTACCATTGCTGCTCTTCTCTTCAAATGGAAAGGCTCAGGTCTTATTCATTACTGCTTGCAGGGCAGAGAGGCCTGGGAGGGAGCGGAGAGGGAGCAGTATAGAGAAGGGTGGAGAAGAGTCAAGAAAAAGGAGTGTGGGGATGCTGGCCCACACCTAGTTGCTTCTTCTGGCCACCAGGAGGCGCAACGCACCAGGGTCAGACCAAAACTGAGCCAAATTAAGGAGGCAACCTTACTAGTACTCAGATCAGTGTTACAAAAATCAGCTCCAGCCTCTCCGTTGACAGGGCTTCCCTCTTATACTCCAGTAAATACCCAGCCTGGCTGTAAATGCCCCCAGGGAACCGAGTGATGAGCTCCTTGTCCTGACGCCTGGGATCTAATGCCCAGAGCAGCCACATCCTAACCTTTCATCTTCCCTAGAGGACTCTTAAGTGGGGTTCACAAATTGCCTCAATTATACTGAGCGTCTGGTGTGTGTGAGAGATTGCTGGTGGAATGGCCCCTCTGTTGTCCACACAGCTGAGGGGTCCAGGCAGCTCTGAATCCTCCCGTCTCCCCACTTACGTCCCCAGCCCCAGCCCTGGGGAATCCCGGCTGTACAGACTGTGCACAAAAGGCTGCATTTGGTGGTCTACATTAAATGGTCTACGGCCCTCCCAAGCACGAGCATCAGCCCAAAGTGTGTGTCCCCGGGTGGAGCCTACATCCCCCTTCCCTGAACTGTCCCGAGAGCCCAGGCTACCTCAGGGATCTGAGGTCTCACTTATGCATCATTTCTCAGCACTGGCTGTTGGGGACAGCACATGGCCATCATCTGGTGCCACCTCAGAAATACACACGTTCCACTGAGAGGTACATTGGCTTTGAGCTTACTTAACTGTATTATTGGGTCCTTTCCTTCCTAGAAGTCTAATATCTAACAAAATCAGCTGCTCCACTGAGCTGAACTAGAAGAAACCTCAACTGGTTACCAGTTTAAGGCCCCAAACATTTACAGAGATAAATATATTGCTGTGTGATTTTCTTAAACGTCTTCTCTTTTTATGACATTGCTAAAGACATTACCACATCTGATCCAGTATTCCTAAAGAAGTAGTTAAAACCACAAGGCAGAGCAGGTGATCAGGTGGCAACTTGCTGACTCTCTTAGCAGCCGGTTCTGCTTTGATCTCCACCCCTGAGTAATCAAGGACAGGGCGTGTGGCGCAGCTGCCGCCCCCGTGTGTCTGCATTTACAAAGAAAAGTCATCAATCAGTATGAAAGCAGGAGTAAAGCTCAGACCTCTAAGGTCAGTACACTATGCAGGAAACTTTGTTATTCCTTCCATTCCATGTTCTTGTTAAATCAAAATTAAGATGGTAACTGAATGAGAACGAGAAATATAATATTTGGGGCTTACGAATTTGAATGACAATTTAATAGTTTTGTAACAAATAACTCCAATAAAAAATGGGCAAAGTGGGACGCCTGGCAGGCTCAGTGGTTGAGCAGCTGCCTTCAGCTCAGGGTGTGATCCCGGAGTCCTGGGATCAAGTCCCGCATCAGGTTCCCTGCAGGAAGCCTGCTTCTCCCTCTGCCTATGTCTCTGCCTGTGTCTCTCGTGAATAAATAAATGAAATCTTTAAAAAAAAAAAAATGGGCAAAGGCTCTAAGTAGACATTTCTAGAAAGTTATGTACAACAAATGGTCAATGAGCACATGAAGAGACACTCAACCTCATTAGCCATTAGGAAAATACAAATTGAAACCACAATGAGATACCAATTCACACCCACTAGGATGGCTTTAATCAAAAAGATGGACAATAATAAGGAATCAAGAAATCAGAACTTTCATACATTGTTAGTGGAGATGTAAAATGGTGGAGCTGCTTTGGTAAACAGTCTGGTAGTTCCTCAAAATGTTAAACATAGAGTTACCATATGACCCAGCAATTCTACTCCTAGATATATAACCAGGGGAAATGAAAACCTACATCCATGCAAAAATTTGTACAGGAATGCTAATAACAGTATTCATTATTCATAGTAGCCCCAAACTAGAAGCAACCCAAATAATCATCAACTGATGCATTAAAAAAACAAAATTAGATAGATCTGTATAATAGAATGTTATGCAGAAATAAAAAGGAATTAAGTATGCATGCTATAACATGGATGAACAATGAAAACATTGCTAAGCAAAAGAAACTAGTCCCCAGGGGCACCTGGGAGTGGTTGAGTGACTTCAGCTCAAGTTGTGATCCTGGGGTCCTGGGATCAAGTCCCACATCAGGTTCCCCACAGGAAGCCTGCTTTTCCCTCTGCCTATATCTCTGCCTCTCTGTGTGTCTCTCATGAATAAATAAATAAAATCTTTAAAAAAAAAAAAAAAAGAAAAGAAAAAAAGGAACTAGTCCTCAAAGAGCACATATTGAAATACTTTAAAATTTATTTGGGAGCAAGAGAAGAAAAGACCGGGAAGGATCAGAAGGAAAAGGAAAGAGAATCTCAAGGAAACTTGGAGCTCAATCTCACCACCCTGAGATCACAACCTGAGCCAAAACCAAGAGTCAGATACCTAATTGACTGGGCCACTCATGTGCCCCTTGAAATATTATTTAATTCCATTCATATGAAATGACCAGAAGGGGCAAATCAACAGAAAATGGATTAATGGTTGCAGAACCAGATTGGTGGGGAGAGAAGGACTGACTGCTAGTAGGTTTGGGGGTTATTTAGGAGAGGATTAAAATGTTCTAAAATTCAAAGGGGTGATGGTCATCCAATTCTGTGACTACACTAAAAACCAATGAAAAATATACTTTAAATGGGTCAATTGCACGGTATATGAATTATATCTCCTTAAAGCTTTTTTTTTTTTTAAGGAATTTATTATATTAATTCTGAAGACTCCAAGGGACCATGAGAAGCTCTGGAGGAGAGCTGACACATAATTTGAACTGTGATATTTAAAAGGCTACAGGGGCGCCTGGGTGCCTCAGTCAAACACCTGCCTTCCCTGCCACCCCACCCCCAATTCATGCTTGCTGTCTCTCAAATAAATAAAATATTAAATAAATAAATAAATAAATAAATAAATAAATAAATAAATAAAGTAAGTTACAGGGAAGCAATGCCAAGGAGCATGATTCATGGACACAGTGGTGAGCAAGCTGAGCAAGGCGTTAGAAGTTACGCCCTAACTCAGAGATGCCCATAGAGGGCAGGTGAAGTCGTGTAAATCCTTGAGATCATCCGAAATGGAACCACGATGGACATGGACAGAGATTAGAGACAATCAAGGAGGAAGTGGCATCAGAAGCCAAGGGTGCAGAGGATTAAAGATGGCAGAGGAGGACAGCAGCCTGGTGCGTCACACAAAGCAGGGACACAGATCAGGAACTCAAAGAGGCCTCAGTCGGGAAGGGGGGGGGGGAATGGATGGGGGGTGGGAGGAGTGACTAGGAGACAAATAACCACCATAAAGATGAGTGCTTTACTCTTTCTTGAGAGGGAGGGGACAGGGGCCCAGACACCAGAAAGACCACAGATACTGGCTGCCTTCAGGGGAGCTTGAATATTAAACTCAAATATGAGAACCAGGGAAATGGGGAGGTGGACAGCAAACCCAGGCCTCTACACCCCCTTTCACTGCTTTTCCAAGGTGGCATTAAAGTTGGAGGGAAGGCAACCAAAAACCTGTGAAGTCTCCTCCTCTGGTAAGAAGAGGGCCGGTGAGATCCAAGGGAGCGTCTTCACCACTGTGGCTCCTTTAAAAGGCTTCAAGGGGTGCCTGGGTGGCTCAGTGGGTGAAGTGTCTGCTTCCTCTCAGGTCATGATCTCAGAGTCCTGGAATTGAGCCCCACATCAGGCTCCCTGCTCAGCTGAGAGCCTGCTTCTCTCTCTCCCTCTGCTCCTGCTCCCTCTCTCTCAAATAAACAAAATCTTAAATAAAAGGCTTCAAGATAATCAATCTAAGGGTGAGCTCAAAGCTGCTGAAAGAGATGAACACAGACACTATCTCGATGATGTTGGCAAGTCACATGCAGGATGGGTAGGTTCTGCTGGGCTCTGTCTCCATGCTTTATAAACCCCAACGAATACCAGCTAATCGAATTTTATGGTCCAGCTGAATTGGACATGTTTATATAGACATGGTTACTCTGACTCAAAATCCTCAAGACAAATCATCTGAGTAGTTCCTCAAAGGGTCTGTCATAATACAACAGAAAAGCTAAAGGGGGATTTAAAAATCACTTCACAAGACAGCTAAAAAAAAAAGAAGCGAGGGGAAAATATGTAAAGACTCAATACAAATATAATAAAAATGAGGTAAAGTATTTATTTCTCCCTTTATTGAGTCCATACATTTTTATATTCTTTGATTTGGCAATCCTGTTTCTATAAAATACACTGCACAAGGAGCACAGACTTGTGTATGAGAATATGTATTGCTTGGGGTGTATAATATTTGAAAAGCCTAAATGTTGTACTAGTAGGAAAATGGTGTCTCTAACCCCTTCAGTGGAGTATTTGGCAAAAGGAATATCTTTGAAGCAGTTAATGACAAAGAAAATGGCTACATGGATATGTATGTCTACACCTTTGTTCAGGGCAAAAAAACACCATATAAACTATATATTGAATAGAATCCCAATTCTGCTTTTTAAAATGCATATATATCTGTGAGGCTGAGGAACAAAGCCCAGAAAGAAAAATAATAAAAGCCAACCATAGTATAATGATGGGCAATCTCAACTCAATATTTTCCTTTTTTTTTTTTAAGTAAGCACCACATGGGGCTTGAACTCACAACCCTGAGGTCAAGACCCGAGCTGAGACCAACAGTCCGATGCTTAACCAACTGAGCCCCCACAGGCGCCCCAATATTTTCCTACATTTTACAAATCTTCCACAACTTTGTTGCTTTTATGGTTAGAATGCAAGCACATTTGACCCCTGGCTTGGGTTGGACAGGGTGGTCCAGCACTACTAGATCTTGAACCCCAGAGCAATGCCTCTGATATTTTATAAAAACTGCACAGTGGTCCAAAATACGATCTCCAACCCTCCAATCACTGGAATATAGAAATTAGCAAGCTGACAGCAGATTAAAAGTATGATCTTTTAGGGCAGCCCCAGTGGCTCAGTAGTTTAGCGCCGCCTTCAGCCAAGGGTGTGATCCTGGAGACCCCAGATCGAGTCCCATGTCGGGCTCCCTGCATGGAGCCTGCTTCTCCCGCTGCCGGTGTCTCTGCCCGCCCGCGCCCCCCTCCCCCCGCATCTCTCATGAATAAATAAATAAAATCTTTTTTAAAAAATGTGATTTTTAAAAATTATGAAATAAGAAAAACTTGCTTCACTACCAAATCCAGTAAGATACACGAATAGGAATAAATTATTTGCTGAGTGCCTCATGTTCAAATTCTCCATTCATCTTAAGTCTGAACACCCGTCTTTAGTATTGTCAAAACAGGATTCCAAAGTTTCAAAAGCTGAAGCTTCTAGTTCTGACTCTGTTGGCTGTATGGTAGGGGCCAAGTATTGAAGTCTCTGGGCTTCAACTCATGGGAGAATAAATAGATCACTCACAGTAATGTTATTCTGAGATACAAATGAAAGTTAACATTAGCACTACTGAGTATGTTCTAGAAGCAGAATAAGTGTTAGTTATCAGTTCACTTTAAACCACGCACTTCTCAACAAGGGTGATATTGCTTCCAAAGGGAAGAAAACTGGTTCAGAATGGGGAGGTTATGTGTGTATGAAGCATAGATAGATAGAGATATACTGTACATAACAAACTGACATACATCTTGTGCTATTCAAATGTTATGGGGGTTGCTAATAAAATATCTAAGAATATCCCTTACTGGAGCAATAATTTAAAAAAGGTGGAGAAATACTGTTTTCAATACAATAAACCTCATTTTAAAGAATCCTTTGAAAAATATTTCTGGAAAGGCAAGAATGCCCCTTTATTATCAATTTCTCAGGAATGCATCCTAAGAAGAGAAGTATCATCTTGTGCTAGAAGTAATCACTCTGAGCTTCTTTTCCTCTCACTTTTCCAGAAGAGAAAGACAGGATCTTAATTTGCCTAAAGTTGTAGCCAAAAGGAGTCAGGGAGTTGGGGTGGGGTGGTGGAAATTAGCTCAATGTAGACTTGGTATAATGGTGATGACCTGCCTAGCACCCACTGGCATTCCACATCTGTTCTCCTTAATCACAATGTGAACCCCAACCAAGTCACATACACAAGGTCAAATTTTAGATTAGCTACATCAAAATGAATTTTTAAAAAATCAAGGTTAATTTTATGATGCTTTATTTAACCCAATATTAACATAATGTTATGGCAACATATACTCAAAATAAAAAATGATTAATGAGATATTTCACAATCTTTTTTTTTTTTTTTTTTGTACTTTGAAACCCAGGATGTATTTTATTCACAAAGCACATCTCAAATAGGATTAGCAGAATTTCAAGAGCTAGATAGTGAGATGTGGCTAGAGAACAGCTCGGAAACTTCAAACATAACTGAACATTTCCTCTTTTTCTTTTTTTCCATTTTTCTCTCTTTTTTTTAAGTAGGCTCCATGCTGAACATGGGGCTTGAACTCATGACCCGGAGGTCAAGACTTGCAAGCTCTATCTCTGACCCAGCCAGGATCCCCAAGTGTTCCCCTCTTCCTTCCACTTTGCCAATAACAATTCTATACCTTTAATTTCCTAGCCTTCTAGATAGAAATTATTAGGATAATCACAGAAAGGCCCTTAACACCTCAGTTTCCAATTTAAAGCTGGGCTCCTGTGCAGGAATCTTCCCTTGATTGAGCCCTTAAATAAACCTAACTTAGTTGGACTACAGATGAGTTCCTGGTGACCTTTACATGGCAAGGAATAAAACAAATAGATTTAATAGGTAGGTACACCTTGTCTTTTTCATTTACTCTTAGTTTGTTAACATGAGTTAATATGTTTAAAAATCTATTATTTTTCCCACCAACTTCTACTGTGATCATATACATCGAGAAAGTGCTTTAAATGATTTTTTTTCTTAAAAGGTCAACCTATATTTAAATTGGCATAAAAAATAATTGCAAAGCAAAAATTGACACTTGCAGAAGAAATACATTTAATCACATATGTAGTCACATAAATTACAGCTTACTTACAAAGATGACTTTTTCTACAAATCTAGACTGTGTTTGAAGTATATAATTTTTTTAAGTCAGTGTAAAATTTACTGTCTAGATAAAGAGTAAATTCTAGATAACAGCATATCTAACTTTTACTCCCTCCAGAAAACATACTCCTGGATCACCAAGACTAAGTGCATAAACTCCAAGGTCAGAAAAACAGAGAAAAGATAAGAAATTTGCAGTGGCAACTGGTTTGACCACCTCCATTTACGTGCATCCTAGACTAGCAGTGGATAAAGTAACTCAATTTATGCTACAGAAATCTCCAAAAGCCTCAGGGCACCTAAAGCAAGAAGACTGGTCAAAAGTCCCAAGACGTGGATGAATGGATGAACAGAATGTGATATATACGTACAATGAAATATTACTCGGCCTTAAAATGGACAGAAATCCGGTCACATTATTACAACTCACCTAGGCCTCAAGACTTTATAGACAGGGACAGATTCCTCCTATAGGAGGTACCTAGAGTAATCAAATTCAGAGACAGAGACAATGGGGATTGCCAGGAGCCTGGGGGGAGGGAGGAGGGAATGGGACATTTTTTTTTTTAAAGATTTTATTTATTTATTCATGAGAGACAGACAGACAGAAAGAGAGAGAGAGAGAGAGAGAGAGAGAGAGAGAGGCAGAGACACAGGGAGAAAGAGAAGCAGGCACCATGCAGGGAACCTAACATGGGACTCGATCCCTGGTGTCCAGGATTAGGCCTCAGGCTGAAGGCGGCGCTAAACCACTGAGTCACCTGGGCTGCCTGGATATTTGTTTTTAATGTACAGAGGTTCAGTTTTACAAGACAAAAAGGGATCTGGAGATGGATGGTGGTGTTGGCTGTACATACATGGCAATTTACTGAATGCCACAGATCTGGGTGCTTAAAAGTGGTTAGAATGGCAAATCTTGTTACATGTGTTTTACCACAATCAAAAAATTGTTATTTAAAAAAAAAAAAAAAAAAGACCCTAGGTTTCCACTACCATACTTGGAATAGCCAGATACTCTTCATTCACCTGTCCCAGAGATGACAAGAGTGAAACTTAAAAGTCTCCAGGCCACAGGAGTGGGAGGTGGAGAAAGCAGAGACGCGAAGGCACATTAGAGCAGACCATCATGAGAAGGAAGTGAGTTTATGCACCCCAGTCCCAGACTCTCTCCCTTCCTAGGCTCCAAAAATGAGCCTGAACAATGAAACACGAGTCTTCCTGGGGGAATTTGACGAGCCCAAGTAAAGACATGTTAAGATCACGCAGGGATCCCTGGGTGGCACAGCGGTTTGGCGCCTGCCTTTGGCCGGGGGCGCAATCCTGGAGACCCGGGATCGAATCCCACATCGGGCTCCCGGTGCATGGAGCCTGCTTCTCCCTCTGCCTGTGTCTCTGCCTCTCTCTCTCTCTCTCTCTCTAACTATCATAAATAAATAAAAAATTTTTTTAAATGTTTAAAAAAAAAAAGATCAAGCAGATCACCATCCAGGGATGGCCGTTTTGCCCCAGTAACATAAATACCAACTAATTTTTATTGTTTCTTCTTCTTTCTTTATTTTTAGAGAGTGAGAGAGCATACAGGAGCAGGAGTGTAGGGCAGAGGGAGAGAATGACAGAGAATCTTAACCAAGCTCTACGCCCAGCATGGAGTCGGCTGCGGGGCTTGATTTCATGACCCTGAGATCATGAACTGAGCCAAAATCCAGAGTCAGACACTTAAGCCACTGAACCACACAGGTGCCCTCCCCCAAATCAATTTTTAAATATGACAAATCTGCCCCCAAATCAGATATGTAATGAAAACACCTGTTATGAAAGACAAAAAAGCAATTTGGAAGAGACAGAGGCTATGCAGAGAAATAAACCTTCAGAGCGATCCTCAGAAAAGTAATATAGCCAAAAAAAACCGATACTTCAAAAATGAATGTTTAGAAAATAATTAATTCTTACCAATTAATAATAAAATAATAAAATGAAATCTAGTCTCTAGGACATCACATCTTCCCATGAAATAAGAGTCAAACAGAAGATCAATAACAGAGGCAAAAAAAAAAAAAGTTTTAATGAGGCCCATTCTAGAAGGTCTAAAATCTGAATAATAGTAATTCCAAAAAGAAAACAAAGGAAAAAGAGGGGAATGGATGAAATAATTTCTCAGAAGTGAAGGGCATGGGCTTCTCAGCTGGAAGAACTCCTAAGACCTTTTAGAAGGTCTAAAATCTGAATAATAGTAATTCCAAAAAGAAAACAAAGGAAAAAGAGGGGAATGGATGAAATAATTTCTCAGAAGTGAAGGGCATGGGCTTCTCAGCTGGAAGAACTCCTAATGTCACCCAGCGTGTGACAAATGGATTCACAAGGAGATCCATCACTGTCAGACTTTCAGAAGACTTTAAGGACAGAAAGGACACTGCGAGCCATCCCAGGGATTAAGAAGCAGGTCGGCAATGGCTTCCAACAGTGAGACATGTATCAAGACAACACTGAGAGAATCCTAATGTGTTTATGTGACGAAGGGAAACATTAATGCAACTGGTGTATGTTTATGGCCAAAATATGACACACAGGAGGAAAATCTTACTCTTTTGTAAAAAGTTCATTCACTGAGTTTAGTGAGGCCACTGAGTTGAGGGCTCTGCAGGAGGCTACTAATGTGGAAACTAAAGAATCCTCCATTTATTTGTGACAAGCAATTACTTGCAAAGTGGAGATGATCTTACTCTCATCTTTAGCTCGTGATGGGTAAATACCCAAAGAGTGGCTGTAATTCCAACATTCGATATACATACCCATTGACATTTTCTTCACTCTGCTTGTCTTTGGCTCATTTAGCAACATCCTTGATAAGGAGACTCCTTTGTATGCTTCTCCATCAATGTACTTATCTCCTCTCTAAGCCATTCTTTCAGTACATAATTTGTGGTCTAAAGCAAACTAAGTCCTCACGTTCTAAAGAGCTGGAGACATTATTCTTAAAAGGAGGGAATATTGAAACTGAAACCCAGTTATGCTTGGCAAGCTTCCATCAAGCACATTCATACTCCAAATATATAATAAACCCTAGCATTTTTCTTTAAATGTGAGACAGCTTATTTTCTCTGCAAATGTTTTGCCTAAAGTAGAAAAGATTAAAGCAAAGACAGGATAAATGTTTTCAAATACTTAGAGGGCCACCATGTGGAAAAGGGAGGGGAGTTTGTTCTATGCAGTTCCAGAAGGCAGCACAGGGAACAGAGGAGAACAGCTGGGGGGTGAGAGGGAGGCATGTTTTCCCTGAGGTGGAGTAACTGGCTTCCTGTTATGGAGAAACTCCCTAAATTTGTGTTTAAGCAGAAGATCCTCCAGCGTGGGGACAGGAGCCTGGTCTAGACCACCTCTAAGTTTTCTTCCATTTCGGCCACTAAACCAGATTTTAAAGTTAAATCAATCATGCAGGCAGGTGTTCTGGGCTGAACTGTGCCCTCTCCAAATTCATACGTTGAAGTGCCTAATGCCCAGCACATCAGAATGTGCCTCTATTTAGAGAAGGGATTAAGTTTAGAAAGCCAACCTGATAGGCATCCTTTTTTGCCCTTTTTTAAAATGACAGGTATCCTTGTACAAGGAGACTGAGATGCACAGAGGCCAGTAATGTGGCCAGTAATGTAGGAGGAAAGCCTGGACACAGCCAGGAGGTGGCCATGCATAAGCCAAGGAGAGGCCTCAGAGAAAGTACACCTGCTGATGGACTTGGACTTTGCAGCCTCCAGAACTGTTGAGAACAGAAAGTTCTGTTGTTGAAGCCACTGCTCTGTGGTACTTTACAGTGGCAGCCCTAACAAACTAATATAGCAGGATAACCGCCTCGTGCTTATGTGTCAGTCCACACACTGCACGTCCATGTTAAAAAGGTTGAAAGGGATGCCTGGGTGGCTCAGTGGGTTAAGCATCTGCTTTTGGCTCAGGTCATGATTCCAGGGTCCTGAGATTGAGTCCCTGCGTCGGGCTCCCTGCTCACTGGGGATTCTGTTTTCCTCTTCCTCTGTCCCTCAGCCCCACTCGTACTCTCTCTCTAAAATAAATAAATGAAATCTTAAAAAAAAAAAAAAAGCAACTATAACTATTTTAGGTGAGTCTTCACAGTCATTTATGATTGAATGACAGTCTTTAGGGCAAACAGATAATCGCATTTATCAATATCTGTCACTGAATGGGGCCATAACCAACCCTATTACATAATTCCAATCTCCTATATAGCAGGAGACATGTTACCTTTCTTTCATACCTAAATGATTACCTATTGAGACATTCTTGAATAAATTCTCCCCTCTTAAACTTTTTGTTCATAAATTTAAACTTCAGGGGATCCCTGGGTGGCGCAGCGGTTTGGCGCCTGCCTTTGGCCCAGGGCGCGATCCTGGAGACCCGGGATCGAATCCCACATCAGGCTCCCGGTGCATGGAGCCTGCTTCTCCCTCCGCCTGTGTCTCTGCCTCTCTCTCTCTCTCTGTGACTATCATAAATAAATAAAAAATTAAAAAAAAAAATTTAAACTTCAAATCTAGAAGACGACTTTTTTTTAAGGTTTCTTTTTTTTTTTTTCTTTTTTAACGTCATCTCTACTCCCAACAGGGGACTCAAACGTATGACCTTGAGATCAAGACTCGCACATTCCACCCACAGAGCTGGTCAGGCCCCAAATCTGGAAGGTGACTTTTGAGATGAGACTATAAAGTGTTTTTACAAAAAGGCATAATGAAATTACCAGGTCGATTCCCACCTGCCCAAGGTCACCAGGGTGACTTCAAGGGCTAACCCATCATTTGGTTTTCAATGCTTATGTATACTACTAGCAATACTGATGTTACTGAGTCCTAGAATTTCAGAGATAACTGAGGATGCTTGTTTTACATATGAAAACTGATGGGTCAGTGAGATAAAGGGGTAGATTCTATTCAAGGTCACAGAAAAAATGACTAGAGCAGCCTTAGCAGTGTTTATTCTTGAGAATGAACTGAGCACGTAAAGGGCATGGAGGTCCTTCTTGCCTCACACCCCTACCATTTACCAAGTAAGAAGGAAAAATAAAGGTTCATTGGACTGCCAGACTTGAATGCAGTTGGAAGGAGAAAGTCTTCTCTGTTTAGGTTAACTGTTAATTACTAAAAAAATAATTCTGTTTCTTTAAAGATGAAAGTAGTAGTTATTTGTTACCAGAAATTTGTCAATGACATAAGTAATTTTAGAGAGGAATGCTAAAAACATTCCTGCAGAGCAAAGGAATGAATAAAAACCGGTTTCCAGGAACTGCAAAGTATAGGACTCCTGATGATGTTCAAGGTTTATTTTCATGAGTGCTCTCCCCTAGTTTTCAAAACATTACAAAACAGGATACAGCTTGAGAAAATGTCATGCAATAATACAGTATTCGAAATACCAAAGCGGGAGTGGGGTGGGGGTGGGGGGGTCTCTTTGTTGGTTGAGCACTCACATTGGATAGCATTCCTAGGAGTCACTTCATCGCAAGCAGGTCGGGGTCTGACTTCACATTTCCAGGCAACACCTGGATAACCTCTAGTAAGCACCTGTGAGAGCACAGCATGGTGTGTGGAAAAGGATCCAGCTTTGCTAGTGCTAATGCACCAAAGGAAATGAGGTCCAAGTATTTGTTAAGCACTTACTATGTGTCAGACACTGTTTAGGGGATTCGGCACAGAACCATCTTATAGATCTCCCACTTCAGTCCAAGAAACCTCTGCCCTCGTGGCACCTATATTTTAGCAGAGGTGGAGGTAAGGGGCAGGTCCTATGTCATATGTTAAAAACTGATGTGAAAAAAAATAAAGGAAGAATGGAGGGTAAGTAATGTGGGCAACAGGCCATGTATGTCTTCATGAGAATACTAATAGGGTACCAGTTATGTCACAAATTGAAATAGAAAAGCTATGGAATCTGTATTTCTTCACAGCTGAAGAGTGTAGCCTCTCACAGAAGAACAAGTATGGGGGTGGGGAGGGTCATCTTCTAACAGAGACCTGGAAAGGATCTTAGGTACTCACTGTCCAGATAAAGGTATTAAACGATCAAAAAAGCAAAGAACTACCAGTAACTCCAGAATGGATTTTCTGTAAGGTAACAAGGTCCACAGGGAGGGTTGTGATCACTTGGCAGTAAATAACCTTTTGGCCTTCCCATATCCCAAAGGCACTTAGACACCAGACTCTGGTAGGTTTCAAACAGCAGATTTAATAAAAGCTAAGACAGTGACATTAAACACCATGAGGAAAATGATATTCTCTATAATAGGGCAAATTAAGCTGCTAGATAGCGTTTTTGTTACTGTATCTGGGGAATAGTATCCAGATGTAGAAAAAGTGGAATCCTGCAGAATGTAAGGACACACATTCTCTTAAAGACTTCTGTCCATTTGGGTGTCTCCCGGTTTTTGAAATTTTCTTGGGAGTTGAGAGGGTGTTTCCCAGGATTGTCTCCTACTTGCAAGTAGTAACCTTCCTCGCCACATTTTTAAAAAAGATTTATTGATTCTTTTAGAGAGAAAGAGAAAGGGAGAGGGAGAGAATCTCAAGAAGAATACCTGCTGAGTGGGGAGTCCCATGCAAGGCTCAATCTCATGAGATCATGACCTGAGCCAAAATCAAAAGTTGGATGTTTAAACCACTAAGCCACCCCGGCCATCACCATTTCTCACCATCCTGATCAGCATTAACAAAGCCTGTCCATCTGGTTAGCTGGCTGCTACTTTTAATAAATGTGACCTGACAAGATGGAGGAATCATGACGTTCACCGGCTTTATAATATCTGTTCTGTCTACTTTGCAGAAAGGTGAATCTCAAAAATGAAACAAATAATTGCCTTGTAAATGGTAAATTAAAATTAAGATCTGAGACAATCACTTGATTATTTGCATATGGCCAAAAAGTTGAGAAGGCACTTTATTTAATGAAAAATATTATTATCCAAATAAAGAAGGTCTTAAGTTTTTTGATTTTGTGATATTGAATTTTCCCATCTGTTTGGAAAAAAAAATCCATGCAACAGATACTAAAGTTAAGGGTTTTTCTTTAATCTAAAAGTTTAAATTTGCAAAGTTTTAAATCTAAAATTGGGCCTTGACCAACATGTAATGTTTTAAAAATCATTCCTGTTGAGGCATTAATTCCTAGAAAATCTAAAAGCTACAGACTACAGAAAAATGGCAGTTTGGAAAGGAAAGGGCTTTTTTAAAAATTCTTTCAACAGAAGCAGATTTGCCACAAAAAAAAGTGGCACTTATGTGACCCTTGTGAACGCCAGGAATAGCATGGCATGAAAGAACTTTCTAGTTGGGAAAAGGCTGCTGTTCTACAGAGGGACTTTTGATAAACGGTAAACCACCTGAAAAGAATTCAGAAGGACAAATCTCCTAGGCTAATGTAATCTGTTGTGAATTATTTTCATTTTAATAACTATTTGTTCTCAACCCTGATTGTGTACTTTCTAAAAGAAGGCCCGTGGAATTATATAATCTTCAAGTCCACTCCAGAATCCCTGTATACATATCTAACCCTGTTACACAGACGAAAAGAAATTTAGGAAGCAGTTTCTTTCTTCTGTCGTTTGAGGAAAGTTTATAAGGAAACAGGATTGTACTTTCATTGTAGGAAGAGGATTGGTTCTGAATTACCAGTATGTCTGGTTTCAGAAACAAAGCAAGAAGGTTAAGGTCAGAAGATACTTTCACATCTGGCTTTCTCTAAATAGAGTTGGCCACTCTAAATAAAAAACCTTTTAGCCAGAATGCCCCTTGTTCGTAGTTTTCTCCCATTAATTGATCCATGTATGGCAGGACCAAATTCTACCGCTGGTCCATCCTCCTGGGAACAAGATGGGTCAGATCTATTCTTATTACTGTTGACAGTGCTACATACTAAAATTATGCCTTCATTTACAATATAGTAAGCTTCTGTGTAGAATGCATTTCTATAAATAAGCATAAAATCTAACCATAGGCTATCACTGCAGTCAAAAGCATGAAAAAGGGATCCCTGGGTGGCTCAGTCAGTTGAGTGTCCGTCCAACTCCTGGATTCGGCTCCGGGCCTCATCTCTTGGCTCCTGAGATTAACCCCTGCATCAGGCTCCACACTCAGCGAGAGTCAGTCTGGATAGTCTCTCCCTCTGCCCCTTCCCCTGCTCACATGCACTCTCTCTCAAATAAATAAATAAATCTTTAAAAAAATTAAAGTATGAACAAATTTTTAAATAATTTAACATAAAGACTATCTGTATTTACAATGCTATCCAGGCAAAAGGGAGAAGAAAAACCACGTGTACCAAGCTTATTGCAGACCCTAATAAGCCAATGGAATAACAGCTCTGCCTAAAACAGTAAAAGCTCATCCTAGAGGAAGAGCCTCGGGTGGTGGCCTCTGCAGCTCTAGGACACCCACCAGTCATTTCCTAGGTGACAAGGAAACTTCTCAGTATCTTTTTAAGGACAAGGTATATTAATTACCATTCTTCTTGCAAGAGGTATTCGATATTTGCTCAGAGCGCCAAGGCCATGATCAGAAGCCTGGGGCAGCTCAGGTAGACAATGGAATTACTCGTCTGCTAAGGCCTGTCCTTGCTCCTTCTTCTCTACCTTCTGTTATCAATCGCATACATCAGTGTCATATAGGAAGCCTGCCTGACCCAGGGGCTCCCTTGGTGGCCTATGACAGTGATCCCACACTGCTACCAAATACTTCCCCAGGTGCGCTCTGCTTTCACAGCCCTGTTACACTTGCTTTTCTGGGTTTTCATTCTACTCTGTTCAAATGATGCAGTCACAAAAGACAAGCCTATAGACATGCCCAGTACAGTGAAGGCACAGCAGTTAAGAGCTCATGCTTGGACATCTGCTGATCTGGGTTTGCATCTTTTGACACTGATATGACCTACCTCATTAAAGACCAAAATGCACAAAAGGCACAGTTCCCAGGACCCATAGTAAAAGCTTGCAAAGTGTTGGCTGTTATTACTCTCACTTTGGCTCGCATCCCTTGGCAACAAATCTAACCCCCTTATCTTCCCTCAGTCCCCAGATCTTACCCACTATCTGACCCCAAAGGATTGCACCACCAGAACTCTGAGCAGCTCTCACTTCTTGCAAAATTCATTTGATACCCACCACATTGCCTTGTCTTAACCTTCCTTTTATCTTGCATATCCTTCTACAGACCCGCTTCCTGTCCCCTGCGATGGGTACATGGTGGGCTGTTTGTCAGTTTTTTCATTTTCCCTGCAGCACTGAGCACAGTGGCTTGGCCATAGAAAGCTCCAGAACTGCTGTGGCTTGGCTGTATTCAAAAGTTGCCATGGGAAGGACAAAGCACGGGATTTTGGAATTTGAGTTGGGGCCATTCCAATTCTTTTGGTGGAGATTATTTGAAACTTTCACACCAGGTCATGCAAATCCTCCCTTCTGTGAGACTGTATATATTTCTAACTTTATATTATTCCTGTGGTGTTATATAAAGATCAGTCTTCCCACCAAGTTCAAAAGCAGCTCGCTGCTGGAAGCAGCTCCATGGGGGCATTGAACAAGAAGAGAAACAGGTTCCACATGTTAGGAGAGTCTCATTGAACCAAAGCAATGGCCAGTCTCCTCACATGGGACTTTCTCCTTCATCTGTCTTCTTCACGTTGCATGAAAGCTCACTTCACTCCATGCCAAATCACCATTTTATGTATCCTCAATAGTGGTTGTTAAATTATTCCTTTGTTTATGATTCAATGGAATGATGAACAGAGAAAGTTTCTTCTTCAACCTGTGGCCCTTATATAAAGACCTATCAGTCAAGGTGCTTGATTATGACCCTATTTGTGGTCCCGTGACTTCACGTGGGCCTACTCAAACTGGTGACAATGTGGTGAAAGATTCACTTTCCAATAACTACCACCACAGGGCCTCTAGGCTCAAGAGCTAAAAAAAAAAATAACACTCAGCATATCCTAGTTTGGGCAGAGAGGCATATGCCTTGAAATATATACTTCTAGACAAGGGAGCAGGCTACTTGCCAGAGTGAGAGCTACTGACTCTTTTTTTTTTTTTTTTTTTTTATGATAGGCACACAGTGAGAGAGAGAGAGAGAGAGGCAGAGACACAGGCAGAGGGAGAAGCAGGCTCCATGCACCGGGAGCCCGACGTGGGATTCGATCCCGAGTCTCCAGGATCGCGCCCTGGGCCAAAGGCAGGCGCCAAACCGCTGCGCCACCCAGGGATCCCAGAGCTACTGACTCTTAAAGGCAACCACGATTCTGAAGTTTCCAACAAGAATTCACATTGACGCCAGACAAGTAGTTAGGAGAGGCAACTATTAAAAAAAAAAAAAAAAAACCAACCTAAATCCCAGACAAAACCCAAATTTTGACAGAACTTCTTATACCTGAGTGTAGAGGCCACCCAAAAGGTCAGATAAATAGTTCCTTTTGTAACCAATGGATTGTTTTTGTGGTCCACACCATCTGCCCCCAGGTGGGACATCGTATGGTCCAACCAGGCCTGTTTTTATTGTTTCCGGTGGATTCATAGCAGGTGTTTTAAGTCCCTCAGTCCCTCCCTGCTTCTGCCCAGAGCCTGAAAAGGCACTTACCATCTGTGACAGTGACTTCTTCCTCCTGGCCGTTCAGGGCTCCCTCCTGGGGGCTGAACTCTTCTTCCTCAGCTAAGCCGTTGGCACTAGACAGCTGACCATTCTTCTGCAGAAGCTACACGGAACACAAAACCATGTAAACTTACTTTCAGTGATAATGAAGATTTAAGTCTTGCATTAGTCTGAATGAGTCAGCTACATTACAAAAGGTACCCCAGGAGCTACTAACCAGCAGGTAGGGCTTTGTGTCTGGGTAAATGAGCACACCACTCCTTTATCCACTCATCCAAAAACCATAATAGACAAACTCACCATTCCAGGCCTATTCAAGATACAACAAGGAGTAAGTCAGGTGTGGTCCCAGCCCCTTTGAGCTTACAGACTATGAAAAGTAGACTTTTAAAAATTGTTTTTTCAAGGCACCTGGGTGGCAGAGTTGGTTAAGGGACTGACTCTTGATTCTCACCTCTTACTGGCACAGCATGGTCGTGAGCTCAAGCCCAGTGATGGACAAGTAGCCCAGTGTGGAGTCTACTTAATTTTTTTTCTTTTAAACAACACTTCCTTGTGATGCAGGGTATGCATATTTGACCAAAATATACTTATGTGTCAATATGTCCTTCTCAGACAAAAGGACAGACATGTAAATAAACAATTAGGGAAATGGTCTTGACTCATAACAGAGGAATATATACAAGTCACAATAGAGAAGCCCTAACCTATGGGATGTCTGGAGAGGGAGGAAGTACAGACAAAGCTAGATCTAAGTTCCCACACAATGGGCGTGTGAGAAAGGGTACAGGGGAAGCAGGGAAAGGAGGCAAATATGGAATCCCAAGGATCAAAGATCAGTGTACCCAGAGACAAGAGAAGAAAGAGAGATGGGTAACTTGTGCTTCTGTGAGTCCTTGTTCTTTCCTTAAAAAATCACTAAAATCGTCAGTTGTTCTCTACCCCCAAGATAACCTGTGCAATGGATGTTTTCAGTTGCAAAACAGTAGACATGAGATATGCCCTTATATCATTTTGTAAATCCTGAGAATATGGGTAAAAAGTTTGAAGGCTATTACAAAAAGAGTACAATAACCATTAGGATAAGGATTTCGACAAAGCTTTAGAGCTCATACACACTTACCATTTTATCAAAACCAATATGGATGGGGGGAGTATTTCCATTTTACAGAAGAGGACACTGGAACTCAGTGTGATCACAGAGGGTGGGGGTTGGCTAGCCACAGGTCCCACACCCTAGAATAGAGGCACCATAGCCCAAAGGCCACCACTCACCACCAACTATTTCCAGGCTTTTCTCACAACACTACAGATTGCTGAAGGGCCTGTTGCTATGCATAATGATAAAATGCCATTTAGAGTATTCCATAGTCTAGGGACCTACCAACTCCAAGGAACTCTCAAAGCCACAGCACTCCACTTGGCATCATTCCATGCTGTTTAGAGGCTAATGGAGCACACTGGCCAAACCACTGACTTTGATCAGAGTCTTGAGGGGATAGCAAGTTCAAGACCGTCAATCCAGAAGACTAGAACTGAGCTAAATTGATTTCACCTGGCTGTTCCCAGCTCCCAGAGAAGTTGCCCTTCAACATGAGCTGCTTCCTGAAATAATACCACTGTACTTTAATACATACTCTACAGATGGAATAGTTGGCTTCAAAATGTGCATGCTGAGTCTATTTATTAGACAGAATCCTTGGATTCCATTTCCACTTTAAGTCTTCTCTTACCAAAATATGAAAGATAGAGGAGTCTTAAATGAAACCTAAGGACAAAAGCAGGGGGAGTGGGAGGTCTCCACAACGCCCATTAGCAAGAATGTCAGCCTTTAAGAGTATCTGGACCAAAAATTGCTAGTTATGTTAGTATGTCAGACTCAGATTTGATTAACAACATGAAGAAGAACCAGAGAAGGAAAGCAAGAAACACATATTACCGTCGGATGCATGGAAACTCAGTGACTCTAACCTAAGAAACATTGATGTACATACCATGATATGGCAAACCAAATGGGGATCATGAGAAGCAGGTTTAATGCCTCAATTTTTCAATGCAATAAACAATGCTCCTTGTTTAGGAAACAGAATTCTGAAGTTTTATAGAGTTTAGAGTCCTACAGAATTTTTTTTAAAAGATTTTATTTATTCATGAGACAGAGAGAGAGAGAGAAAGAGGCAGAGACACAGGCAGAGGGAGAAGCAGGCTCCTCGCAGGGAGCCCGATACAGGACTCGATCCCGGGACTCCAGGATCATGCCCTGGGCTGAAGGCAGACGCTCAACCGCTGAGCCATCCAGGGATCCCCTAGAGTCCTACAAAATTTCTACAATTCTTGAAAGAGGTCTCATACTTCTTTATGAATTGTCAAACTCAAGATATCTCATATCCAGAGCCAAATTGACTGTCTTTAAATGGGAAAGACCTATAGGATACAGGCACAAACTTTCTTCTGCCCTTAAATGTTACATACATATAACAAAGCACATTAAATGACATCAAATGAATCTTAAAAACTGAGATCACCTGCTAGCCCTCCTTACATACAAAGTTGATCATTGTGGATTAGTTTTTCCCAGTGACCACAGTGCAACTGTCTCTGCTTCCAAAAGGCACCTGATGAAGCAACTTTGGTAACAGACAACTGATGATAAGGGCATTATTAAAAACTGAGTTTTGAGCCAATTTTATTATATGCATAGCTTGGGTCTCAAAGCAAGGGGACAACTCAAGCTTTGACCCCCGCAGGTGGTATCTCCAGTGAGCATTCAAAGCAGGTGATATCTCCAGTGAGCATTCAAAGCCCATGACACATCCACACTCCACACACAAAATTAGGATTTCATTCTTAACCATATTTGGATTATCTCCATCATTCTGAGTTTCATTTAGAGAGATACTGTTTACAAAATCTCATATGTCCATATAGATGGATAATTCACTTTTTTGTGACAAAAAGAGTGTTTTCTGGGGCACTTGGGTGATTCAGTGATTGAGCATCTGCCTTCAGCTCAGGTCATGATTCCAGGGTCCTGGGATGAGTCCCACATGGGGCTCCCCACGGGGAACCTGCTTCTCCCTCTGCCTATGTATCTGCCTCTCTCTGTGTATCTCCATGAATAAAAAATAAATAAAATCTAAAAAAAAAGTGTTTTCTTTTTTCCCCACCCCCAAACATTTATATACTATTGTTAAAGATCCAGGTGCTTCTGAAAGTCATCAGTAAGTTAAAGTCACCTCAAATTGTAAGAAACCAAGCCCACTGTCCCTTAACATTAAAGTCCCTTTTGTCCTTATGCTTATATATATATATTCATAAGCATTTGTAAAAAGAGAAGAATATATACTTTTACGCTTTATTTGAGAGGAGAGAGTGGGGGAAGGGCAGAGAGAGAATATCTCACTGAGCACAGAGTCCAACCCAGAGCTCAGTCTCATGACCCTGAAATCATGACCTGAGCAGAAAACCAGGAGTCAGGCGCTTAACCAACTGAGCCACAGTGCCCTGAGAAATACATGTTTTTTCATATGTATTTGGCTTGTCCTCAGTCATTCTCTTTTGTCTGTAATTCAAATGCCCACAGAAGACAAGGATTTATTTATCAATTATGCCCAGGTAAACACCGAGAGCTAAGGACACAATTTAGTGACAGGGGATGAGAATGTTGGAGCCAGATGAAGTATATGAAGGCCATCTAATTCAGGAAAGAAAACAGTTATTAGGATTCAAGTTTCCAAACAAGAAAGAAAATGTCTCCGCTCTTCCACTCTGTAGCTCCCTCACAGATTTCTCCATACCTTTTGTACTTACTTTTACACTTGGACAAACACAATTATAGAACCTTGACTGTTGAGATAGACATTAAACTTGAAAGACATGCTCCCTGCACTTATACACAGTGAGCAGCACCAGAAAACCTCTATTCCCACTGGATTTGTGCTTCAAAAAGGGTAACCGCCTCTTTTGAGCAAATCAAAACCCTTAATGTTTTCAAGCTTATATCCTTTGAGTGGGTCAGCCAGAGTTTATTCCCGTAAAGTATTACCACATTACAACTCAACAAGCTTTAAAAAGAATCTCAATGTTTCCAGCAACCGTGTTTTCCTCTCATTGCTCTATGAACAACAGAGAATATCCAAAATGGCAGCCAAAGCATTGCAGAAAAAAAAAAAAAAATCAGACTTCTCCATTCCTCTTCCTCCTCCACAGGACTCCCCACAATTTGCTCTGAGCAGAGGAAACAGTATGAGTATCCAAGATTTTTTTTTTTTCTTTTTAAAGTAGGCTCCATGCCCAGCATGAGGCCCAACACGGGGCTTGAACTCATAACCCTGAGATCAAGACCTGAGCTTAGATCCAAAGTTGGACACTTGACCAACTAAGCCATTCAGGCACACACACACACCCTTTTTTTTTTTTTTTTAAGATTTTATCTTTAAGTCATCTCTTCACCCAACAGAGGCTCAAACTCACAACCCTGAGATCAAAATGTCTGAATCTCTACTGAGCTAGTCAGGGGCTCCAGGAGTATTAAGCTTTTTTTTTTTAAAACATTTTTTAAGATTTTTATTTATTTATTCATAGAGACACACACAGAGAGAGAGGCAGAGACACAGGTAGAGGGAGAAGCAGGCTCCATGCAGGGAACCCTATGTGGGATTCGATCCCGGGTCTCCAGGATCACACCCCGGGCTGCAGGCGGCGAGAAACCGCTGCACCACCGGGGCTGCCCAGTATTAAGCTTTTTAATGAGGAGTATTAAGCTCTTTAATGAGGGAGTTAAACTATGAGCAAAACAGATGAGCTCTTGACAGCTCTCAGGATGTTGGGGAAAGAGGAGAGGAGCCTGGTTAAGTAACTTTCACCACAAAAGTGATACCCTGTTGACATCTTCACTGGATGACCAGCACAGCTGGGACTGGCCTCACAATCCTGCTGTGCACATAGTAAATGAGGCTCTGATCAGCATAATTCTGGCAAAATGCAAGAACTAGAATTGTTATATGGATGTAGGTCGGACCAATCAGAAGTAAGTCAATATGACAAGGACATACAAACAAATGATCAGAATAAAAAAGATTATCTGGGGGGAATTTTGTTTTATTAAGTTTTTAAAATTTAATAAATATGCCCAACGTGGGACTCAAACTCATGACCCCAAGACCAAGAGTTGCATACTTCTGACTGAGCCAGCTAGGCACCCTTATCTGAGGGAGGGTGGAAGGAGGAGTATTTTAAATCCCTGACGAAATCTGTAAAGAAAACTCTTCAATGTCTTTTTCTTCATTCTAATAGGGAGTGTTTTTGAAGGTAAACCTTTAAAAATGTCAAGCAGAAGAAAACATCAGAGAATAAACCAGTATACAATGTCTTTAGAGAGCAATTTGGAAATAAGCTACGAACAATATAAATATGCATGCCCACCCCACCACACTATTATTTTTTTAAGAGGGAGAGAGCACTGATGTGTGAGCAGGAAGGAGGAGGCAGAGAGAGAGGGAGAGAGAATCCTCAAGCAGACTCCCCGCTGAGCATGGAGCCCTGCTGTGGGGCTCGATCCCATGACCTTGAGATCATGACTTCAGCCGAAATCAAGAGTCACATGCTTAGCCGCCTAAGCCACCCAGGCACCCCATCCCCCACACTATTCTAATAGATATGGCTTTACATACTTATGCAGGCATAGGTACAGTGATGTACAACACACAATCTGGGTAACAGCACCAAAGGGAATGCAGTAAATCTAGACACTGATATGTGTAGATGTCTCCAGTTTAAGTGGGAAAAAGCAAGGCATGGAGAATGTTTGATCCTTTCATGTGTTTAAAATAAGAAATGTCCCACTAACAGGGAGGGAGGGAGGGTACAAGGGGAGGAGAGGACTTCCTATGATCTCTGTAAGCATTTAAACAAAACAGAACAAAACTCTGTAATAATAACACTACATAAAATCTGCCTTTGTAGACTTGTTTGTTTTCCCCTTTGGAAAGGTGTTGAGAAAGAGAGTTTTCTTTTTTTACTAAGAGGTATAACTGATACATATGTGAAGGCATGGTTTCCTTTTTACTCACTTTATCAGTGCAAAGATGAAAATACTTTGAACCCTAAAATCCATAGATTCTTGGCTATAAGCATGCTAATCCCAGATTTCCAGGATTCACAAATCTTTTCAGATCATATGAGCCATGGGCCAAACTGCTCTCATAGAGATTTCACTCCTCTGTTTGTATGATCTCCAAATGTGATCATTAATAATGTCCTCAGCCACACCGTTTATCAAAAATATTGACCAAGACTTGGAGCGCCTGGATGGCTCAGTAGGCTAGGCATCTGACTCTTGATTTCAGCTCAGGTCATGATCTCAGGGTTGTGAGACTGAGCCCCAGGTCAGGCTCCATGTTCAGTAGGGAATCAGCTGGAGGATCCTCTCTCCCCTTCTCCTCTTCCCCTCTCCCCACTCAACCTGGTGCATTCTCTCTTTCTCTCTCTCTCTCCCTGAAATAGATACATAAATCTTTAAAATATATATATTGACCAAGACAGAACCAAGAATATCACAGCTCTACAGCAAGCTACCAGAGGCCCCTGATACATTAATGCATGTAGCATGGACTCATTTCACAAGGGGATTTAAAAATTTTTTTAAAGATTTTACTTATTTATTCATGATAGACTCACATACAGAGAGAGAGAGAGAGAAAGGCAGAGACACAGGCAGAGGGAGATGCAGGCTCCACACAGGGAGCCCAACGCGGGACTCGATCCCGGGTCTCCAGAATCGTGCCCTGGGCCAAAGATAGGTGCCAAACTGCTGTGCCACCCAGGGATCCCCCACAAGGGGATTTATATACATTTGCTAATCTGATCTTCTGCCTTAAGGCAACGATTATCATCACCTCTGCTTTACAGCAGCCATAGAAGCAGAAGCTGAGAGGTACTGAGAGGAACAGAGCCAGGATGTAAAGAAGCTGGGACTCGACCCAGGTGACAGCGCTGCACATGCAGCCTCAGTGCGATAGTGATCTGCCCCGGCACTGAGTTTCTTAAGTGTAGAATTCTTAATTTAGAAAATAACCAGCCAACTCGTTTCACAAAGATGGCAAAGACTATAAGAATACAAGTCATCGTGACAATACCAACCAGCCTGGGTTATGTTTAAGCTAAAAGTTTCCCTCTAATTTAGAGGTCACATACAGAACAGCAAGACAATTATGGGTTTCAAAAGGTTTGCATTCCTTTTATGAAGTAACCATTTTTATTTCAAACTGATCTAAGCAGAAAGCTTTGTAAAACCTAATTTAAGTAGAAAACTTTGTAAAAGTCTAAACACCATACAAACCTTCAGGTCAGAGAGTGAGGAACAGAAGAGGGGATGCTTTACGTAATGAAATGGGTCTAATTCCCATAGTTAATTAAGGTCACTGCAAAAAACAGAGGAAGGAATGCAAGATTTTTAAAAAGTTAACATAAAATAAGAAACTCTTCTAATTATCTAAAATTTGGGGGATGATTATAGCCTAATCTTCTAGGTATTAAAAATGGTACCTACAAAATGTATATAATAGTATGAAGATGTAGGGCAGGTTAAGTGTCTGCACAGGTCATGATCTGAGGGGCCTGGAATCAAGTCCTGCATTGGGCTCCCTGCTCACCAGGGAATCTGCTTCTCCCTGTGCCTCTGTTTTTCTCACTCTCTGTCTCTCACGAATAAATAAATAAAATCTTTAAGAAATATAAAAAAAATAAATACAATAGTATGGAGGTGTGGTTTATGTTGTAATAGTCAACCTAAATAAAATGCGAACTAAACAGTTATACCCAATGATGACATATATCTATAAGAACATACCATAAAGTAGCAACATTACTAAACTGTTAATATCCTAATGTATCAAAATAAAATTGGGGGAGGGACTATGAATATATGATATCCTTTATTTTTCTATTTTTTGTTTTCTGTTTTTTACCTAAATAACATGATTACTTTTACAACTGGGTGGTGGGAGAGCTTTTCCTTTGCAAGTTATTTTGTTTCAGTTTATTTTTAGTATGGGCAAAAGGCAGCTAAGAAAATTCTGCTTTACAGTGAAGCATTGTAATTCTAATTTCTACCAGTCACATGAATTTTCATGGGAAAACAGAACTGCTTTAAGAAAGAAACAACAGTGAAATCATATTTCAGGAGTTTATTCATGCAAACTAATCCATATTCCCTCCTCAAGGTGAGATGACACAGTGAGCTCAGAAGCAGAGTAGAGGGCTAGATACTCTGGGGCCCGATTAAGTACTTCAATTCAGCATTTTATAATTATCCCATCATTGTCTCAGGCTGAACCGGGGTAGCTTGGGGCCAGCAAACAGGCGGTGGCCAGGAAAGCAGAGTCCGATCGATGGCCTCAGCCTCTCCTGCCTCCTTTTCTTTTCATGAGAGGCAGAGAGAAAGAGAGAGAGAGAGAGAGAGGCAGAGACACAGGCAGAGGGAGAAGCAGGCTCCCTGCAGGGAGCCCGATGTGCGACTCGATCCCGGGTCTCCAGGATCAGGCCCTGGGACGAAGGTGGCACTAAACTGCTAAGCCACGGGGGCTGCCCTCCTGCCTCCTTTTCTCTGTAAAATGGCTAAGAATTTATCTTACCTACCTCACAGGATATTTGGAACAACCCCTGACACATGTTAAGTTGGTAGTAAGTCAACCGTTAACCTAAGTTTTACCTGTTTTTATTATACCATTTGCTGTCAACAATTATGATCTAGAAAGAACTATTTGTCCCAGGCCCATTTCTAAAATGAAAGCTTTAAGAATTCTTCCTGACTGGGTCATGCTCTGCACTAACACATCTAGCATGAAGGTTGCCAATGCTCTAATTTCCTAATGCTCTGGGTGGGAAAAGAGGGGCAATGAGTTTACACAAGGGACTAAATGGAGGAGAGACACTGGAGTATTTTGTACTTTTTTTTTTTTTTTTAAACCATAAAAAGTACAGAGGAAACAGCAGACGGCACAGCATGGCTCTCATCAGCTAAGGGACCTTGCTCATTCTCCCAGTTATAAATGTGGACTATGATCATCTCAATTTTAAGACTGTTTGATGATTCAAATAAATATCTGAGAAAGTTTTCCTCAATTGAAAACCTCCCGGAAGCTACTGTGTGAGTCTCAGTCCACTTGTACAAATCAAGATATGCTGTCTATTTCAGTATTTTTATATCATACGAAGGCCACCTTTTAAAAACTCTTGTGTTTGTAGTGAGGATGGTGTTGGAATTGGCAGCATTAGATTTGAAAGGACAAGGGGATCTAACAAAATTAGAAACAGCTGTGTACAGACGACCTCTCACTCTACCCAATCTTGCACACAAATGGGGTTGCAGCTCAAGACACAGGGCACCACTACAGTAGGAAGGCCATAGCTTTGGAAAAGACTTGGCCACAAGGAAACAATGACTGAAGAAATATCGGCTCTCATGCCTGGGGTTCTTGGCTGGTCTGACCGTCTGGAAGCAAAGGCAACTTATCCTACTGTGAGAATAAGATTGTACAGGACACCCCCCACCACACAGAGCTACATGGTATTAATGTGCCCGTCTACCAACACTGCTTAAAAAGTTGACCATCTTGGGATGCCTGGGTGGCTCAGTGGTTGAGCGTCTGCCTATTGCTCAGGGTGTGATCCCGGGGTCCTCGGATCCAGTCCTGCTAGATCCAGCTCCCCACAGGGAACTTGCTTCTCCCTCTGCCTACGTCTCTGCCTCTCTCTGTGTGTCTCTCATGAAAAAGTAAATAAAGTCTTAGAAGAAAAAAAAAAAAGCTGACCATCTTGGGATGCCTGGCTGGCTCAGTTGGTAGAGCATGTAATTCTTGATCTTAGGGTTGTGAATTCAAACCTCATTTTGGGCTGAGAACTTACATAAAAGTAAAAAAAAAAAAAAATTGACCATTTTTATGACTGTCAACAGCCATGGCTCCAATTTACTCTAAACCAAACTGTCCAAACAGCTCACAACTGAATATGGTGAAACTATTTCATCTCTCCTTTTTATTTAAACACAAGCACAAAGAGAATTTCCCAAACTATTTTTAAATTTCTAGAAATAAGCTGAAGGCTAAATGTGGAAACTGATGACTCCATCACTAATCTATATTTATAAAAACTGTAGATGAGCCATAGTCCTAATTTTTGTGAGCTAACTGGACTGAATTATTTAATCTCTCTATGGCCTCCCCTACAAGCCATGCTTTCTAACAAGTCAGCCTTACGATGCTCTGTCTGGGTATGAAAGCACTCTACCCTAGAGACAGTCCAGCTCTGGGATGCAAAAACAAATCTTATGAAAATAAGAGTGGTAACATGATTTTTAAAGGTTTTCTTTAAGATTCCAAAAAAAGTTGTCAATTCTGTAGTCTGACAATAATAATGTGGTCATGTTATTTTATGAAGTCTTCAACCGTTAGGTCTATAATGATGATGCAGACAATACAATCTTGTATTTCAGATAAGCAAATAAAGTATAAAAATTAAACTTTGACAAAGTAAGATTGGGGCACCTGGGTGGCTCAGTTGGTTAAGCACCTGCCTTCGGCTCAGGTCCTGATCTTAGGGTCCTGGGATGGAGACCTATACAGGTCTCCCTCCTCAGTGGGGAGCCTGCTTCTCCCTCTCCCTCTGCCCCCCCACCCCCAGTCTGCACAGGCACATGCTCTCTCACTCTCTCAAATAAATAAAATCTTTTAAAAAATACATAAAAAATAAAATTCGACAAGATCAGTACAATGTTGATCACAGCTGAAACTGAATGATAGGTACGTGGGTGTTTATTATTCTATAGTCCTTGGATTTAGAAAGGATGCAAGATAATCCACAAAATAAAACAAAACAAAAAAAGAAGACCTTAAAACTTGCAAGGCTTTTTAAAGAGAGAAAATGACCTGCTTCTCAAGTTTCAGAGGTATCACCAAAACACTGCACCAAAACTCTTCAAACCACATGAAATTGAGAAGAGCACTTGGGTGACTCAGTTAAGTGATGGACTCTTGATTTCAGCTCAGGTCCTGACCTCAGGGTTGTGAGGTCATGGCTCCCTGCTCAGCAAGGGCAGGGAGACAGGTAGGATATGCTTAATATTCCCTCTCTCCTTCCTCAGCCCCTCTCCTTCTCCCCTCCCCCTTGCACCCAAGCTCTCTCTTTCTCAAAATAAATAATAATAATAATAATAATGTCCTTATCTTTGAGAAGTGACATTTGGAGATCTTTCTGATCCCAATTTTCCTCCTGAAAGAGGCTCTCCTAAAAAGTGTGGCAGCAATTCTATTTCTTAAAATACTGATGGCCTGAAGCTTCTGATCTTTAAATAAAACCTCTCTCTGCTGGCTTTTAATTTCATGTTATTTCTTTTTTATAAAAAAATGATTTTATTTATTTATTTGACAGAAAGAGCAAGCAAGCACAAGCAGAGGGGAGCATCAGCAGAAGAGGGAGAAGTAGACTCCCCACTGAGCAGGACCCTGACATGGGGCTCCATCCCAGGATCCTGGGATGGAGACCCAAGCAGAAGGCAGATGCTTAACCAACTGAGCCACCCAGGTGTCCCCAATTTCATGCCATTTCTTCCCACTCATATATTCACACACACAAAAAAACAAAACAAAACAAAACAAAACAAAACAAAAATATCTCCTTCCTGGTTGGTGACATTAAACCAAACTGAATTAATCTGAAGTTCCCAGCAAAGGGGGTTAGGGGTCTCATCGCTATCATCTAGAGTTAATGTGGCTCCCTTCTCTCCAGCCTTACACAAGAAACACACACGATCAGACAGTCCATGCTTCGGAGATTTCAATGCTTACAATTTTAGATTCTGGATTATCTGCACAGCACATTGAATCGGTGGGTCCTTAGATGCCACTTTGTGAAGGGGATATATACAAATACAAAGTCTACAGTCACTGTCCCTATTTCTTGTAATTATCAGCAAAATTCATTCAAGTCCTTAATGTAGTTTCAGGAGGAATAACCCAGAGTCACCCCTGGGCATGAGAAAGAATGAAAGTAAAGAGAAATCCATTAAAACCACCAGGTTGCTTTTAGCATGCACAATTAATTCAACTGCATGCTAGTATTCAAATATTTAAGTGGTTAAAAATAATGTATCTCATGTTGTTTATGTAAATCTCAAGGCCTGGGCCACTCTAGGTGATCCCTTTATTGGGAATGTTAAGTATAAATTAGGTCTCTAAATCTCAAAGATCAGCATTTTTCAAACAGGTACCCAAGAATATCAGCACACGAGATATATCAACATCAGTGTGCCAGGCATTATCTCAGTAATATTCTGGGCTCAAATCATCCTAGAAGACTGTAATCTAGACAAATTTAAGCATATGTGCTTAAATTTAGGCAATCTTTATAGTGTATACTCTGAACCTCTAAGGAGGAAATCATTGTAACATTTTTAAGATTTTATTTTTAAGTAATCTCTACACCCCGTGCGGGGCTCGAACTCACAACCCTGAGACCAAGAATCACATGCTGTGCGGACTAAGCCAGACAAGCTCCCCATGGTAACATTTTCTTAAACGACCTGCCTACACAACCCTTGAGCCACATCCATGAACAGCCCCTGTAACTAAAGACACCAGGGTAAATGCAATCTGTTTTTTCAGTCAGATCTTCCCCTACTTTAAAAAGTTACAGTTGTTTTAAAAAATATTAAAGATCTTCAGTTCTCTGGGAAAGTATGTGAAAGAAAACAAAGCTCTAAATCTGGTGAGGTGGGAGAGATCAACCATGCTGATTTCAGACAAAGGGAATTTATAAGATCTCTGCTTGAGATGAGGGAAATAAAAAGTACCACCTACCAACTACAGTGATTCATTGCATGAGGATGGTCTACCAGAATTCCAGTATGTGATAGGCCTACCTGGGAATGTCTGGAGCTCCCTTAACATTTAGATCTGTATCGGACTTAGAACAGAGAGATGCTCAATAAAACAACTAAAGTAACATATGAATCCTAGGCCATGGATTCTGACGTGCTGACAGCACCAGCATCCTCCTATGTGGACAGTATGTGCCGGAATTGCAGGGCATGAGGCATTCCTGGTATCCTCTACTCCAAAATGTGCTGCTTCTGGGTGGTGGTCCTGACACTCCTGGCTAAGAGTCGCTGCTCAGCCCCACTGAACCGGAAAAGAACTGTAAAGATTGAACTTTAACTGTGTTCTTTATCTCCAAGTCTTCCCTTAAACCAAGAAAATGTGATCTTACTTATATTAGGTTACATCACTGATAGAAAATACAGATAATCAAGGGAACAATGATTGAACTGGTGTGTCCGCTTGGTTGAAACAGACTAAGCAACCCAACAATTCAAGGACAGGAATCAAGCTCCACTCTGAAGTTAATTACTTTTTCGTTAAGCTTCCAAGCAATGCTGAACTTCCATGTTTAACCATAGTAGGCACCTAACATCGGTTGGTTAGTGAGTTGATGGTGGACTCTCCAGATCTGGCCATGTTAGACATCTCAGGCTATGAATCCCTAAAGCATTTTTTTTTTTTAAGGTTTTATTTATTTATTCAGGAGAGAGACAGAGAGAGAGAGGGGCAGAGACATAGAGGGAGAAGCAGGCTTCCTACTGGGAGCCCAATGAGGGACTCGATCCCAGGACCCCAGGATCATGCCCTGAGCCAAAGGCAGATGCTCAACCACTGAGCCACCCAGGCGCCCCTAAAGCATATTTTCGAGTGTAATGACATCATAAGTGTCCAAGACAGATTATTTTTCCCTTTTGAGTTGTTGCACCTGCAAGATACACAGGGTAGATCAACTGCCTGCCATAATGACTTCATAGGCCCCTGCAGATCCAAATGCAAAATAATCAAAATCTTACTGTGAAGAGAATAATGAGAATGAGATTGGTGAACACAAGATTGGTGTTCTGAGACACTTCTAACTATTCTCATGCCTTGTTCCTTTTGAGTCCCTATACCATGAGGTTCATACTCATTAGGTTCGTGGTAGACGCAGAAGATCCCAATTCCCACTTAATCCTACACACCACTTCACACTCATGTAATTACTCTCGTTAAGATCCTCTCAAAGGGATCTGCATTAGGTAGCAAAATAGGATACCACATCCTTGCTTAGGAATTCAAATAATACAGAAAGTTCTGAAATCCACTGCATGCCTTAGAAAGGCTAACTACTTTCTTTTCTTTTTTAAAAAAGATTTTATTTATTCATGATAGAGAGAAAGAGAGAGGCAGAGACACAGGCAGAGGGAGAAGCAAGTTCCATGCAGGGAGCCCGATGTGGGACTTGATCCCAGGTCTCCAGGATCATGCCCTGGGCCGAAGGTGGTGCTAAACCACTGAGCCACCAGGGCTGCCCCCCTAACTACTTTCTAAGCAGCCCAAGGCAACACAAATTACCACCTCTTGCAGGCTCCACCCCAGTGTATGGAAATGAGACTGTAAGTTTACTGCAAGATTCGCCCAACATAAGCAATATTTAATTAGGAGGATAACAGAGGTCAGAGTTAAATAACATGCACGATTGGCATGCAAATGTAGTGGCCGTACCGCCTTTGAACCACACTGTTTAAAATAACTGCTGATTAAAATCCAGGTGGAGCAAATTTATCGATCACCCCGTGGTGACTTCAGTTCTACGTCTGTAGCTCCCTTTGATTAAAAAAGAAAACGAACACGCAAAATCGCTTGTCTTATTTTCAGTAGAATGAACTTAATTTTCAAAGACGCCTATCAAAGATGATGTGATTTAACAAAGAATCGACAACTGCTATCCTACAATGTCCGACTCCAAACACTTCTAGCAGAATCACCGAAAAAATGTGATACAGACTAGGAAAGCCACACGTTGCTAAGCCATAGAGCGCCGTGCTGTGCTTGCTAAAGCGCGTATCTATAGCTTCCCAGACTGAATTCTGAACTGCTTTTCAATTGATTAAACGTCTGCCTCACATCTGCTTCTTTCTGAAGCCTGCCAAGCAGGGGGTCCCGCTGCCAGAACCTCTCCTGCCTGGAGCTTTTAGGATGGAAGGGGCTCAGCAAGGAAGGATGCGAGGGGGCTAGGTTAAGCCATCCTGAGGGGCTTCCAGAAATGCCTCCTTTGATGTAAAAAAAAAAAAAAAATCTCAAAGTTTCTGATTCACCATGGCATGGATTATTTAATGAAGTTATTAAACATTTAGCTCTGATAATGGTCTCAAAGATGCCATTTGGGAGAATCCATTTAGGGTCTGTGGATGGTGAAGAGCAGAATTAAAATGATAAATTGAAATGGGTTTCTCTGACGTGTGTGCTTAGCTCTGGGCTCCCTGGGACTCAGCCGGCCTGCTGCATACCAAAATAAAAGTGACGTGAGTTCAGTCCTGCAGGTCCTTGAGCACGGCCAGTGTTTATCAGTTAAGTCTGGTCCGAGTCAAACAAAGACTGCCTCCGCCCACAGATTCATAAAAGGCAGGTGATGGCAGGGCCATTCCCTTAACTGGTAAAAATTCTACAAAGTTTCTCTAGCCCCAGCAGCATGGCACAGTGCAGGAAAGGGAAAGGCAAGGGTTAGCGTCAGGCAGCTGGGGAGGGAATCCCAGCTGAGCCTCCTCACTAGCCGAGAGTCGTCTGACCACATCTCTCATTCTGAGCCTATAAAATGGGGATAAAACTTTGCAAAGTTGTTGTGGCCGCAACCCAACCCAATGAAATCAGAACGTGGGGAGGGGTACCCAGGTATCAGTCACATCCAAAGCTGCTCAGGTGCTTCACAAGGGAAGCCACTGTCTCAGAGACATGATAGTGACCACAGGACACTGACAGTTGGTGAATGGGGACACCAGGTTTGGTCACTTGCCATGGCTGGTAAACAGCTCTCAAAAGGAAAATCAGAATGCGGGTGAGTTTGTAGGAGGGGGAGAGGCAAAAAGAAGAAACTAGGGACACCTGGGTGGCTCAGTGGTGGAGCGTTTGCCTTTGGCTCAGGGTGTGATCCCGGGGTCCTGGGATCGAGTCCTGCATCGGGCTCCCGGCATGGAGCCTGCTTCTCCCTCTGCCTGTGTAAGAAACTGATGAAGGTTGGGAGTCACCACAAAGGGAAGAGGAAAGGAAGCTGACATTTCATAAAAAGACAGTGAGGCAGCCTAACTGAATGTTGAGACCTTACCACCAGGGGTCAATTGGCTTGGCTTCAAGTTCCCCTCTGGTAGGGATGGAAGAGTGGAGGTGGGATAGAGGGGGCCGAAGTGGAAGAGAAGAGATGGCAGCAGGCGCTGCTTCTCATGTCCCGCCGGCCAGCCCGAAACTTGGCTCCTCACGGTGTCCAGCAGGCGCAGCAGTGGTGTGCTGGAAGGATCTCCTGACCCAACCCCCTTACAGGAGGCTCAGCAAACACCCAGATACTGCCCAGTGTTCCTGTCACCAATATGGCTCTGATCAAGGTACTAGGACTCACAGAAAATAAACACCATAATACTAGGTCCTATAAGCATTCAGAGGCACTAAAATATTTTTTTTAAGATTTTATTTATTTATTTATTTATTGGAGAGAGAGTGAGCAAGAGAGAGCACTAGCCAGGGGAGAGGTAGAGGGAGAGGGAGAAGCAGGCTCCCCATGGAGCAGGGAGCCTGATTTGGGGCTCAATTTCAGGACCCTGGGATCATGACCCAAGCCAAAGGCTGACCTTTAACCAACTGAGCCACCCAGGCACCCCAAAATTTACCCCAATATTTTCCATAAAGAAATACTGACTATTCTAAGAACAGGTTTATATTGGTCAATGTTTTTCTTCTGCCAACAGTAAGCTTCCAAATAATCTCACTCAGGCGCCTCTTCCCAAACCCGGCCTTCTGGATGAAGGAAAAGGATATGAAAACAAAACAAAACTGTCACAAACCCTAAACACACTAGTCATCGTTTTGCCGAAGGAAGAGTCACAATCCAGATTATACAATACACGTCTCTGTGCATCCCTCAGTTTTCATTCTGAATGAGCTGAGACAGGCTATTTATTATTAATAAAACCTGGGGAAGGAAAGAGGCATCTGGGACACCCCTCTGCCCTCCCCTTACAAAACCAAGCCTTCCACAGTATCTATGTTCAAGAGCCACCATGCTTCTTTTCCCTAGGTAAATCTCAACTGGTTTAGACCGTATTACTCAAGTTATTCTAGGAAAGACAGCATCTAGATAGAAATACGGTAGCTCTGGAATCTTTTCTCTCTCTCTCTTTTTTTTTTTTTAGATTTATTTTAGAGAGAGTATGTGTGAGCTAGCAGGGCAGACGGAGAGGGAGAGAGAATCTGAAGCAGACTCTCAGCCGAGCACAGCTTGATCTCAGCACCCTGAGACCAGGAGCCACCCAGGCGCCCCTCCTTATTTTCCTACTTTTTAAAAATCTCCCAAAGTTCTTAAATAAATTGCATTGCACATAAACCAACATTCTGCTCGGGATCTAACGCACTCCACTGGAAGGTGTTTCTAAAAAGTGGACGTTCAATAGCTTTATCACCGGCAAAGCCCTGTGAAAAGCACGCCAACTACAAGGTGTTTGGAGTTTTTTTGTTTGGTCGGTTTTACTACTAAATTTATTCCCTCATACTTCTGCTTCTGATACCTACAATGTGGTCAGAATATTCACTAATAGATAAGCAAGCACTCTAAAGAGCATTACCTAATTAAAAGTCCACTCAGTCTGGTGAAGCATCATGGTGAGTTTGCAAAGAAACAAAGCTGTATAACCATCTCTCAGCGTTCGGGATGGGGAGTATTAGCTTGAATCTCTTCATCTGCACTCGTCGCTGGCAGTTAATTATTACACGAATATAAGTGATCTCATACAAGTGCATTTTCCAGTAAAAAAGGAATCCATTAACCTAATTTATAAATCATAAGTTATACCTGTCAAAATAGCTTTTAGAGCTGCCAGCTATCATAGAGAACATCTAGTAATGCCATTAATACCTTGATTTTTAGCTTTATCAGCAATAAAGTGGAACACAGAATAGGCCTCATTACCCACATAAACACACACCAGGAGTCCTGTCCTGATTTACAAGGCAGCATTAATTTTGGAAGAATTCACTCCATCCCTTCAAATGCGTAAGTTTTTACTTCTGAACGGGGCTGGTCAGGGTGGACAAGACAGATGTATGCCAAATCCAACAAAGATATGAATTATACATCTCAGGAGAGCTCTGCAATCCTGAGTTATAACTACCAACTTTACAATAGCACATAATTAACGTTAGCACCTATGGTTTGGAAAGTCAGTTTAAACAGCACGCTCTGGGTTCCTTAATTTAATAAATTTGCACCCATCTGAGCTGGCTCCACCAGGCCAACAATGGTGGGATCTTGGTCAGGTCCACACTGGCAGCTCTAGTTCTTGCTTTTTTTTATTCTATAAAGTATAAACCCAGCACTCTGAGCTCTAACCTAAAACAGGTCATATTCAGGAATCTCAGAAAGAACAAAGGATCTGCTTTGACACCTAGACAGACAGATTAGACTGGCTGTTTCATCCATAAATGCTTTTTTTTTTTTAATTTATTTATGATAGTCACAGAGAGAGAGAGAGGCAGAGACACAGGCGGAGGGAGAAGCAGGCTCCATGCACCGGGAGCCTGATATGGGATTCGATCCCGGGTCTCCAGGATCACGCCCTGGGCCAAAGGCAGGCGCCAAACCGCTGCGCCACCCAGGGATCCCCCATAAATGCTTTGATTAAAAACTAGCATCTAAACAGAGATGGCCGATTCCTTACCCACATGGCAAAAACCTCATAAGCAAAGTAAATGATTTCTGGAAGTTTAGACTGTTTAAAGATAGTAAAACATAGTTTCATTTTGTGATACAGAATACATAATTACCTATACACAGGAGTGAAAAAACTATAAATTTTTTAAAATATTTTATTTATTTGAGAGAGAGAATGCATACCCGTGCAGGGGGAGAGGCAGATGAAGAGCAAGAAGCAGAGAATCTCAGACTCGTACTGAGTGCAGAGCCTGATGTGGGGTTCAAACTCAGGACCCTGAGATCAAGACCTGAGTGCAAACCAAGAGTCACGCTTAACTGACTGGGCCAGCCAGGCACCCTGAAAGAACTATATTAAAATGACATCATTCCTAAGGTATCACAACACTGAAAAGTACTGAAGATGAAAAGTAGATTTCAAACTTCATTTTCTCCAAAATAACACAGGCATCTTATGGAAGATAGTGCTTAAGTTCTTGCAAATGCCTTCTTTTCATCATTACACACACTGTCTAGTTCAAGTGTCTCATCTAAGCACTCATGTTAGGGTCAGACTTCTGTTCCTGGTCCTTCGAATGCTGTTATTTTCCAATTTTATCTGGTTTTAACCTACCCCTTTTATTGGTATAAAACAGATTTTTCTAAACAAAAGAGTAGATTACCAGACAAGTTACAGCAAAAAAGAATGTTGATTGTTTAATATTCATTTGTCTCCGATATGTTTTATTTTTCTGAAAAACCTCCATTCCCTCTTTTCCATAAACTCTCCATTGAGGATTAAAAGCTTTCTGGTAATCAGCTTGAAAAAGACACACAAAAAATGAAATGCAGTTCTAATGTGCATGATCACCTTCTGGCAAGGAAAAATAGTTCAATGGCTAACTCAATAAAGCGAATCACTGCTGAGACAGAAAAATATTATTTGGTATCTAATCATGTCATAACGGCTGAAAAACAAATTAGCAAATGTCTTATAAAACTGTCTGCAGTTACTGCCCATGGGGAGTAGGAGACAACATTCTGCTTTAATAGTTAAGATGGTCTGATGGAATTAGAATTAGTCTTACTTGACCCCAAAACACTCCCTATTCTGTTGCTTCATACTTCATACTGTTGCATCATGACATTCAGTATTTTTTTAAAGACTTAAAAAATATATATTTGAGTGAGAGAAAGAGAAAGAGCCCTTGGTAGGGGCAGAAGGAAAGAGAGAGAGAGTCTTAAGCAAACTCCACTGAGTGCAAAACCCGACACAAGGCTCAATCCCAGGACCCTGAGGATCATGACTATAGCCAAAATCAAGAGTCTCACACTTAACAAACTAAGGCATCCAGACGCCCCAACCTGCACACTATTCTTAAAATAAGTTCATGGACTCGGGGATCCCTGGGTGGCTCAGCGGTTTAGTGCCTGCCTTTGGCCCAGGGCATGATCCTGGAGTCGCAGGATGGAGTCCCGCCTCAGGCTCCCTGCATGGAGCCTGCTTCTCCCTCCTCCTGTCTCTGCCTCTCTCTATCATAAATAAATAAATAAATAAATAAATAAATAAATAAATAAATAAATAAATCTTTAAAAAAAAGTTCATGGACTCTGGCAATGCAGACCACTACATACTCATACAACTTCTTGCATTTTTGTTCTCCTTACTGACCTTCAAGGTTCACTTTCCAAAGTCTCTGTATTAGTCAGCTTGAGCTGCTATAACAAAATACCACACATTGGGTACTTTAAACAACAGAAATTTAATTCCTGGATACTGGGAAGATCAAGGTCAAGGTGCCAGGCAATTTAATTTCTGATGAGAACCTGCTTCTTAGCTCATAGATGGCCACCTTCTCACTGTACACTCATGTGGCAAAGGAAGGAGAAAGATACACAGAGACAATAAGAGCATTCTGATAGCTCTTCTGATAGGGACACAATCCTTTCAATCAGATCCCATTCTAGGTCTCATTTGACCTTGATTACCTGCTTATAAGGCCTATCTTCAAATACAGCCACATTGGAGGCTAGGGCTCCAACATATGAATTTTGAAGGGGTCAGGATTCATCCAGAGCAAAGAGTAATCTCTGGAAGAGGCTTCTGGGGCCCTGGGAATGTCCTACAAAAACTGACCAGGAGCTCTTTACACACATTCATTTTGTAAGAATCCATCAAAGCTACACACTTGAGGTTTATAATGCTTTATTGGATGTGAGTTTACCATAAGCAAACAAAAATTGCCCAAAACATCAATCTGGCTGCAAAGTAGACAATGCAAAAAGCCAAGAATGGAGGCAGGGAGACTGGAACTAGGGAGGAGACCCTGGGGAGGACAATCCCCCCCAATCTGTCTGTCATGTATTTTGGAGTGAAGCCCATAGGACCTGACACTAGGAAAAGAGCTCTCCAATTAGAGGCTTGGTTGTAACCGCCAGTTTGAGTTTAGAAAAAACCCTGCCTGTTCAAGGTTTCTAAACTTGGGCTTTATCTTTATCTTCATTCTCTCATTCTCCCTCCCCTCCCCACCCCAAGTTGTATGGGGTTCCTTAATCTCTAGATGCCTGTTTTGGCCATTGGTAGAAAGTGGATTCACAAGTTTGTACATATTAGGAGGTGCTTAAGAAAGCAACTGACACATAGTAAGCATCCAGTTAATTTCAGCTATTAGCATTACAAGGAACAAATCACTGCTTTTGTTCCTTTCCTTCCACTTGGCCCCAACAGTTGGGTCATCTTTTCTGGATACTACTGCTTCCCAGGAAAGAGAGAACATCCCAAGTGTGCAAAAACCTAGACACCTGGGGATCCTCTTGGGCTTCTCTGCTTCTTGCTCATCCCCACATTGATGCACCATCAAGTCCCATCATATTTCATGTTTTCAATGCTGTCGGCATCCACTCTTTGATTTCTGCTTCTGGTTCAGGCATCAATACTGCATGTCTGATTTACTGCAGACTGCAGTGTCCTGAGAGCTGACCCCTCTGTTAACTTCAGTTTTCTATCTGCCATGCGAGTCTCCTTTACTTCCTAAATCTTAACTCCTCTCCATCTATAGCATGAGGCTAAGCCTTCTAGAAGAGCCTCTACATTCCATTTTCTTCCATTACCCTCCTTCCTTACCGATCACTCGGGCTAATCAGGACAAAATCCTCAACATTCTTTGCTAGTCACCTCTGTACTTTTACACACCACGAATGCAGGCTATACTGTGGGAAACTAGTGAGGGCTAAGCCAAAGGAAAAAACTATAAACTCATGAGGGTGGGGACAGCAGCTCTTACACAACCAGCAGCTTACACATAATATGCTCTAAGTAAACTACTGAATTCATTTGTCTAGCCTGAACCTCGAGAGTAATAACATGAAATAGAGGAGGACAGCAGGAATCGCATCAAGTCTACACACAAGAGCATCAAGGGAAAGCAATTGCTTCAATAATCCCTATGAGCAATAACACCATTAGACTCAGACCAAAGAACCCCTCCCTTTAGAGAGTCTCATTCTGGCCCTCCTCAGGTCCTCTCCTCTCTAGAGGAAACAAGAGTAGAGACCCACCTGTAATCAATGTCTCACCTGCTCCAGGGCCAAGATCACAGCATTCCCAGAGCTTAGAAGCCAGCCAAAGGGCATCTGTTACGATGAAGGTTGGGGTGTAGGGATAAAGCTTGGACAGGGACTGGGCAATCATATGCATGTGCTGGAGGCCCCTCAAGATGTAAGCAGGGTCAGCCAGGCGTGAGAAGAAAACAAGCTGGAAACTGGTGCTTCCTGCATCGCCACATTCTGGCCTGGAAGCCCTAAGGTTTAAGATTTCTAAGCTGAGAGTTGGCCTTCTTGGTCATTGTGAAGGTTTAATGGTCAGGAAAGAGGATACAACATTTCATTTAACAGTTTATTAGCTTAATTAACAAATTTAAAATATTTTGACATGTGGTATGTGGATCCTCATTTATATTCTTGCCCTGGGCCCTGCCAAATGTTAGGGGTGAGCTTCTATGAGAACCAAATCTGGGTTATGACCAGTCCATACCTAAAGGGAAAAACTTAGCATGCTCCATTGAAGTAAACCCAGGGAGGTAAAGCCGGTCATCTCTGAAGCCTGATCTCCAAGATTTCAACCCAGGCTCCACTTACTAACGTAGTGTGACAGGAGGCAAGATGCTCCACCATACAGAGTATGCCTCGGTTTCCCTATGTTGTAGGGTTGTTGAGAGAATTCCACAAGTTGATGTTTGTAAAGTGTCTGAAATAACTCCTGGAACAGAGTATGTGTTTCTTCAATAAACAACGTGTGTGGAGGAAAAAAAAGGAGCCACAAGAAACTGAGTCCCAAGCTCATGTAGAATGCTTTACCCACCAAACCCAGGAATCTGTGTAATCATCAGGACACAACAGGTGAAGTCAGGACTAGGACCTCTGCCTGGAAACCCAAGAGAAGACGCTGTCAGCAACTCAATTCACAAGAAAAACAATTTGGAAAAATCAGATCGCTGAGGGACTGGCTACAAATGTGAAAATATAAAGCATGAGTTTTGAAACCTATAATAAGACCCCAATAGATCAAGTGGGCAATAAATACCCTTCATAACGTGAAATGAAATCAATCAACAAATGGAAACATTATTTGGTCTAAGAAACTAAGGCAATGCAAAAAAACAAAGCAAACATAAGATATCACCCTTTGGGGTCGCCTGGGTGGGTCAGCTGGTTGAGTGTCTGCCTTTGGATGGACCCCACATTGGTCTCCCTGCTCAGTGTGGAGCCTGCTTTTCCCTCTCCTCCTTGCTCATGCTCTCTCTCACTATCTCTGCCTCTCTCAAATAAATAAATAAAATCTTAAGGAAAAAAAAAGATACCATCCTTCACCTGTCAAAGTAAACTACCAATATCAGCCACGTGGCAATGAAATGTGAGCACTTACTCATTCCCAGTGGCATCAAAATTAGCATACCCTGTAAAAGCATGCCCTTAACAGCCTTCTATCCTAGTTGTAGAGGAAGACTTAGAAGTTAAGCCACTTATCTCATGTAAGTGGCAGACTGGGGATTCAAATTCATGTCTTGCCTACAAAACACAAGCTCTTCCCATTCTGTCATGAAGCCTGGAAGCTTCCCTTCCAGAAATAACAGGAGAAGGGCCTGTAAACCAAGCCATGCCCTACAGAATGGAAATCGGCCATCGGTGTGTTCACTGGCAAATAAAAATAATGGTGTAGTCAACTGTAATATATTTAAGTGACATGGTAACATAAGAAAGAAAAGAAAGAAGAAAGAAAGAAAAGAAAGAAGAAAGAAAGAAAGAAAGAAAGAAAGAAAGAAAGAAAGAAAGAAGAAAAAGAAAGAAAGAAAGAAAGAAAGAAAGAAAGAAAGAAAGAAAGAAAGAAAGAAAGAAAGAAAATATTTTAGTAAGATGATACTAGGGAACACAATTTTTTAAAAAGATTTATTTTATTCACTTTAGAGAGGGAGAAAGAGGCAGAGAATGTGATTGGGGGCACGGGCAGAGGGAGAGAAGCAAACTCCAGGCTGAGTGCAGAGCTCGATGTGGGCTCCATCCCATGACCCTGAGATCATGACCTGAGCTGAAATCAGAGTCAGCTGCTCAACCAACTGAGCCACGTAGGTGCCACACAATCTCTTTAAAAAGATTTATTCATTTATTTTAGAGAGGAAGACAGAGCCCCATGAGTGAATGGGGGAAGGGACAGAGGGAGAGAATCTTCAAGTGAACTGCCTGCCAGTGCAGAGCCCCACATGGGGCTCCATCTCATGACCTATGAGGTCGGGACCTGAGCCAAAACCAAGAGTCAGACGCTTAACTGACTGAGCCATCCAGGTGCCCCAGGGAATACAATCTTTTAAGACACTAACAAGAATCTTTCCAAGAGTTGGAATAAGATTCTGGGTGTGGGCACTCCAGGCCACTAAAGTAGTATAGGTTGTAATGACACTCAAGGTCTATTGTTTTCAATTTCAAATCCATTGTTTCAAATCCAAAAATTTATTGAAGGATTTTAGAAAAGCATGAGGTTTTGATAGAACACTTTTAAACTCATTGTCCCAATCTAAGTCCTGAACTAGACATTAACCTTTCATGACTACCGCACCAATAACATCACTGCAGAGAGAAAGAGATCTACGTTCAAAGAATGGACGTTTCCAAAGTCAAAATTCAATTTTGATTGAATTGGTACATCTATGATAATGATAAATAGCACTTGGATTATCCTTCATTGTGAGTCTATCCACATTCATACAGTATAAACCCAATGACTATCTTCAACATAGAAATTAATATTAATTCATGAAATTTTCAATTATTGGGCATGATACATTTTCATTATTATAGATTTTAAATAAAATTTAAATATGATTAATAACTTCTACTATCCCCCTTTCACAGTAGTACAAGAAATATTTCTTCCCTACTAAACACACACTCACACACACTTATGAGTTATTCCCTAAGGATCTGAAAAGAAAAGGCTTATCATGTCTCATATATTTCAGGGATAAATGTTTTTTTTTTTTTTAATATTAGGAGATGCACCAGTATCTGGCAAACCAATACAGCAGGAGAATAAATTCTTACCAAATTTACACATTACTCCTAAAATCTGTTCCTATGTATATTCTTATTAGCATTTAAAATGGCTTTTTATATTTTTTTCAAAAAGAACAGAAGGGAAAATCTAAAAAAGAAGTAGGATTTATAGCCCTGTTAAAATATAGTATACCAAAGAATATGGTTAAATAGGAGGCAATAGTCTATTTGCAGTTTTAAACATTTTCATTTTAAGAACTAAGTGTGAAACTCATTAAATAAATGTCTATTGTGTGACTACTATTTATTAAGCAACAAATTTTGAGTTAAAGGAATTTAACAGGTATTGTTTCATATTATTTCAGTTCTATAAAGTTCTCCTTTTGTAACATCAAGACATTTAGAAATAATTTGTCTGAGTCTTTGTTCCATCCATCCTACATTTTAAAAACTCAAAGAGAAGATCCAGAAAATGAGTTTTATCTCCAAGGGTGTGGTTATCATAGGCATATTCCACCCCATAAAGATAAAAATCCAAGTTTTTTTTTTTAATTAAGAGCATACATATTGCTTAGTAAAGCATTCCAGTCTACATAACATTTATAACTGACAAACATTTATTGCAGCCCCGTCGGATAATAACCACACTCAGACATTTGTTCAACAGCTCCATCTGCTCTGATGGTAATCGGAGCCCCAGAGCACAGAACCCACCTTTAAACAGCTGCAGAAGTAATTACCCCTAGGGAAGGACGGATTCATTTTCTTCTGTATCTTCAAGATTTTATAAGTTGTTGTATTTGTTTTTAGGATTGTATTCTTGTTAACCAAATGACTGTGAGCAAGATTTGTTTTAAATTGCTTAAACGGAGTATGTGCCTGTGGAGATGCACACACCAAGAGTTCCACCTCAAAACTACCAGGAAAAAGTCAATCCTTCCATATCAATCCATGAAGGATAGTCTTTTAAAGGACAGGTCCCCTCGTATTCTTCTTTTAAATAGATATATCAATAAAAAGGGACAGAGAAATCAATGGGTTATCTAAGGTATAGGACTGTGATAAAACACAATCAGTGACTTCCTAGGGAGAAAAAGGTAAAAATAAATGATAAATAAATAATAAGGTCCTCCAAATCTTGGATCTCCAGGTGTATTGTGCTCTTCCAGCCACTCCCAAGTCCTGCTGGCTTCCCTTTGTGTGAGGATCGGGGAGGCTGTGTCCACAGGGAAATGTGCTGCAGTCACTGCAGAGCTGGGTGTGAACCATATCCCTTCAACTGCCAGGAATGCTGACAAAGCTAACTCGGTTTCATTAGCCAACCTTTCTCAGTTCCACTAAAGAAAGCCCTAAGCAAAAACAGAAATATGCAATCACTGACTGTATTGGCACCTATAAAAATGTCTTAATCACTTTCCAACACTGGCAGGAAGAAATGTACATCTTCACCTCCTTCCTGGCCCTCCTAACGAGCCTTTGCAAAAATGACTCCAACCACTAGAACACCATGCTAAGAAAATCAGCTTTTGCAGTTTTAGCTTTGCTACATTTAAATTTTGTTCAAGATTTAAAAGGATTTGGGGAGCATGGAAGGGAATCAAATGCAAAATTTATTGTTTAACTCTGCAAATTCTATTTCACGGTCTGTTTAGGCTCAACACTACCATAATTCTGTTTGGACACAGAATTTCAGTCTGATCAATTTGTTAATGAACAACTGTTAGACCAAGACAAATGGTCAGTGGCATAGTCTATTAATAATTATGTTCAATCTAATTTTTATTATTTACTAGCTATTTTCTTCCTCTATAGATGAATGCTAGCCAATTAAACAAAGCCAGTCTAGATGTCTAGATAATTAAAACAGTTTTCCAAGCCACTGAGGTATCTTAATGATTTAATCTGCATAAAGTCATTCAACTAAAATAATAAAAACAGGCTTTCTGCAATCCCACACCAGAGTGGAAAATATAAATGTACAACTTGGCGGGTAAAAAATATGTAGGTGGTCCTGTTGAAACAGATGGCAGGAAAATAATTCTATAAAATCTTATGTCTTCTAGTGATAGTGTAAAAAAAAATTATCGTTCGAATTACTGAATCAATATAAAATGTGTTTTCTAATTAAAAAAAAAAAACCCTGTAAATGATTCATTCAAAGGTCTTCTACAGCAAAATGTGAACTTTAGCAGTGTGATGTCTCCTATGATGGAATTTCTAAGGGAGTCAAGCTGTTTTTAAATATCACCTTCTTAGAGGGTAGGGTAGATTCATCTTTCAAAACTGTATTCCACAGTTTTGTTCCCTTTTTTCAATGTAAAATGGACATGCATTCTTTTTTTTTTTTTAAGATTTTATTTATTTACTTGAGAAGGGGGGGGCGGAGCCCAAGCCAGGGGAAGGAGCAGAGGGAGAGAGAGAAGCATACTCCCCACTGAGCAGGGAGCCCGTGAGGGGCTGGATCCCAGGACCCCAAGATCATGACCTGAGCCAAAAACAGAGGATTAAGACTGAGCTACCCAGGTGCCCCTGGACATGCATTCTTAAAGGGGTGCTCTGAGGACTCAAACACCAGAAACCTCAAACGTAACATGAGGGGCACTGTCTAGCTCTGGATTCCCTCAGAGGGAAATGTCCTCCAGATGCAGCAGGTGCAGCTAGAAAAAAGACATCTTAGGTATCCTTGTTGTCAACACAAAATGGCGCTTAGTGCAACACCATCAGCCTATGGGCTTGTGAGAACTAGCTTAGAAATATTACCTCCATTTTCATACCATTGTGGCTATGAACTGGAATTTGTTTTTTAATGCTTTTGAAACTAAAAATTACTTTTTAAAAAGACTTTATTTGACAGAGAGCACAAACAGGGGAGCAGCAGGCAGAGAAGAAGCAGGCTCACTGTGGAGCACAGAGCCCGATGCAAGACTCAATCCCAGGACCCTGGGATGATGACCTGAGCCACAGGCAGACACTGAACCAAATGAGCCACCCAGGCAACCCCCAAAGTTAAAAATTATAAACACTGAAGCAGTTTTCCTTTCTCTAAAAACACACAAAAGTGATAATGGCTGTGTTAAGTCTGAACCTCTACCTTTTTCCCCTGCTACTTTTTAATCTTTCTACAATTTCTAGTTTCCATATTTACAATGCTTAGACACCCTGACAGGGTCAGGTGCAGAACTTCGTTTTGTCTTATCATATGACCCTACAACTTCCTCCAAGAGAAAAAAATAACATTTCTGAAAAAAAATTCTGATTATGTTTCAATGAAATTTAGATCTGCTACTTTAGTGCATCACTTCCGTGTCCCCTACCTGCCCTCCTCCATCACCACTCACAGCCAGATGATCCTCAAGAACTAAGGGTAACCACTTTGGTCTCAATTCTTTCAACCAATAATCATTGAACCATTCTCTTTGCTCTATTACATGTTTCTATCGAGAGGAGTCTTTGAATTGACCTGCTAGGTTTCCTTCCTTGAGGCAAGTTTGAAATAACAATTGGAAATATGCTCATAAACTTGTTGAAAAAATATTTTAACTTCAGGGGGGAAACAAAGGGACAGAAAAAGGTAAAAATGAAAAACTCTTCTCTATGTAAGAATGCCAGGTAGAGAAAAGTAGGAAAAAATGGTGGATAAGAATGTCCATTTTGCAAAGCTCCAATGAAATTCAGGCAAGGATCATCAGTGGGTGCTAAAATATTGTTTGGCAACACAACAGTCCACATCAATGTGTGACATTACCCCACAGAGAAAAGCATCTTTCTAATGAGGAGATCTGGTAGGAGCCCTTAACCAAATCAAACTTAGCATCTCCTACAGTGGAGCAACTCAATGGTCTAGGACTCCTAGTGCGATGTAATACTAAGTACTCAATATCAGGGAGGTATATTCTGGCTAAGAATATCCACCTGAACCTAGTTGTAGAAAAACAAATTGGACAAACCCAATATGCATGAAACTAGCCGGGGCTCTCCATAAAAATAAACCCCATGAAAAACAAGAAGGTGGGAGACATATTCTAGTTGAAGAGACTGAAAGAAACTAACAGAATGAAATTTGACAACCTTGAGGAAATCCTAGATCCTGTTTTTTTCAAATGCAAGTATAAAACCCATTTAAGGGGGATCCCTGGGTGGCGCAGTGGTTTAGCGCCTGCCTTTGGCCCAGGGCGCGATCCTGGAGACCCGGGATCGAATCCCATGTCGGGCTCCCAGTGCATGGAGCCTGCTTCTCCCTCTGCCTGTGTCTCTGCCTCTCTCTCTCTGTGTGTGTGTGACTATCATAAATAAATAAAAATTTTTAAAAAACCCATTTAAGGAATAACAGGGGAAGTCTGAATATGGACTCTGTTAGATGATATCATTACATTAATGTTAAATGTCTCAAGTGTGATAACAGTACTGTGGTTAAGAATGAGGAATTTATTCTTAAGAGTTAAGTGGTAACCTCTTTCGAAGTGAAGTATTGTGATATCTAAGAGTTCAACAGCAAAGGGATACCAGTAAGAGAAGGAAAACAAATCTGACAAAATGTTGATGACTGGTAAATGTTAGACAGCTTCCATGTATTTGGTGAGAAACATTTAGCCAACAGAAATTCGCATCATTACCCCCTGCCCACCATGGAAATATTTTATTATTTGAGAAACTCATCTAGAAAAAGAACTTCTCAAAGACAAGAGCTTAATAGTCAGGGCTGTAAGGTCCATTTTTCAGAAACCAGAAAAAACATTGCTTTAATTGCCAGGGGTGCAGAGCGCACAATGTGCGCTTGGATCCATTATGGTGTTTGTCATACACACATTTATTCAGAAGGCAACCTTAATTTTTAGCTTTGCATGAGTGAATAAGCACACTGGAAATGTAGTTCCCTAAAAACAAAATGGAACCCGCTTACATGGCTGGTGGGAAAGTAAAACGGTGCAGTTGCTTTGGAAAACAGTCTGTTAGTTCCTCAGAAAATTAAACATAGAGTTGACATATCAACCCTGTAATTCTACTCCACAAGAGAGGAAAACACAGGTCCACACAAAAACTTGTACACTAGTGTTCATAACAGTACTAGTCATAATAGCCAACAAGGGGAAACAATCCAAATGTCCATCAACTGATGCATGGATAAATAAAATGTGAGGTGGGAAGCCCTGGTGGCTCAGCGGTTTAGTGCTGCCTTCAGCCCAGGGTGTGATCCTGGAGGCCCGGGATTGAGTCCCATGTCAGGCTCCCTGCATGGAGCCTGCTTCTCCCTCTGCCTGTGTCTCTGCCTCTCTCTCTCTTTCTCTCTCTCATGAATAAATAAATAAAACCTTTAAAAATAAAATAAAATAAAAAATAAAATAAAATGTGAGGTATATCCATACAATCTTACTATCCCACAAGAAGAAGAAATGAAGTACTGACATGTACTATATACCACAGATGAAACTTACAAACATTACACCAAGTGAAAAAAAAAACCATACATTTACATGAAATGTCTGGAATAGGCAACTCTTTAGAAATAGAAATTAGATTAGCAGTTACAAGGAACTAAGGGGAAGAAGAAGAGGGGAGTGATTATAGGGTTGCTTTTGGGGGTCAAAAGGTTCTAAAATTGTCATGATGGTTAAACAATTCTTTAAAAAAAACACTGAATTGTACACTTTATTTATTTTTATTTATTTATTCATAGAGACAGAGAGAGAGAGAGAGAGAGAGAGAGAGAGAGAGAGGCAGAGACACAGGCAGAGTGAGAAGCAGGCATCATACAGAGAGCCTGAGGTGGGACTCGATCCAGGGTCTCCAGGATTACGCCCTGGGCTGCAGGCGGCGCTAAACCGCTGCACCACCGGGGCTGCCCTGAATTGTACTCTTTCAATAGTTAATTGTATGTGAATTATATCTTAATAAAGCTGTTATTTAAAAAACCAGGAACAAGGGGACCCCTGGGTGGCTCAGCGGTTTAGTGCCTGCCTTTGGCCCAGAGCACAATCCTGGAGTCCCAGGATCGAGTCCCACATCGGGCTCCCTGCATGGGGCCTGCTTCTCCCTCTGCCTGTGTCTCTGCCTCTCTCTCTGTGCATCTGTCATGAATAAATAAATAAAAATCTTTTTAAAAAAATTAAAAAACCAGGAACAAGGGGCATCTGGGTGGCTTAGTCAGTTAAGCATCTGATTCTTGGTCTTGGCTCAGGTCATGATCTCATGGTCCTGAGATCGAACCCCACGTTGGGCTCTGTGCTCAGCATGGAGTCTGCTTATCTGCTTGTGATTCTCCCCCTGTTCCTCCCACTGTGCTCTCCTGTTCTCTCTCTGGAAAAAATAAAATCTTAAAAAAAAAAAAACAAAACAACCAGGAACAATTAATACTCTTTCAGCAATTGAGACTAGTAAATACCTCCAAGTAAAATTACCCATAGATATTTTCTGGGATAAATTTATCTGCTGCAGGGTGTTCATTTCCGATTAATCACAAGATCTACAATGCTTCTTGAGCAACAGTAAAATGTCATGACAATCAGATCTGAGTGGTGTTGATTCCTGAAGGAAAGCAAATACATTCTTTAATTATGAAAGCCTCCTCCAGATATCTTGGCAAGGTCTTATGGTAGAAATAAGCTTCCTTTCCACTAAAGTTGGAGGGGAAGAGAGAATATTGATAGAAATTCTGCACAAAGGGATCCCTGGGTGGCGCAGCGGATTGGCGCCTGCCTTTGGCCCAGGGCGCGATCCTGGAGACCCGGGATCGAGTCCCACGTCGGGCTCCCGGTGCATGGAGCCCGCTTCTCCCTCTGCCTGTGTCTCTGCCTCTCTCTCTCTCTCTGTGACTATCATAAATAAATAAAAATTAAAAAAAAAAAAAGAAAAAGAAAAAAAAGAAATTCTGCACAAAATAAAAACTTTAGGAAGGATATACAAGAGAAAGAAAGAAAGAAAGAAAGAAAGAAAGAAAGAAAGAAAGAAAGAAAGAAAGAAAGACAGACAGACTCAGGCAATATTTGGGGATTACTATTGATTCTACTGATAGGTGACAGCTAAACCTAGGAAAGCCATTGTAGCATCTATATTCAAACTGCCTACATCAGTTTGAATCAGTTCTACATCAAAGATTTCACCTAAGATTGAACACCTTTCATCTTAACCATGAAGTTCACTCATCTAACATTAAATGTTTCCCATACCCACTATTGGGAACAGCTTCCTTCCTACATTTGTAACATGGTATATATAGTCTATTCAACCTTGATATATCCCAAGTTTTAGTTTTCTTTCTGGAATATTAAAACAAGGGTCTGAGATTTGAAGATACCCTTTAAATTATAAACACAAGTCTATTCTAAAACTGAAACATTGAACAGAGCTGGAAGTTTCCATATAACACAGGTATTTGGTTAGATTATCAGGCCTTCTCTCTCTCTCTCTTTAAAGATTAAATCTATCTATTTATGAGAGATACAGAGAGAGAGAAAGGCAGAGACACAGGCAGAGGGAGAAGCAGGCTCCACGCAGGGAGCCCGACATGGGCCTCGATCCCGGGTCTCCAGGATCATGCACTGGAGGCGGTGCTAAACTGCTGAGCCACCGGGGCTGCCCAGGCCTTCTCTTATAAGCAATAAGACCGCTATTTACAGATTCACACGAAACTTCGTTTGATATACATAGCGGCCAAAGTTTTATTTTTGTTTTATTTTTTTTTTAATTTTTTTTATTTATTTATGATAGTCACACAGAGAGAGGCAGAGACACAGGCAGAGGGAGAAGCAGGCTCCATGCACCGGGAGCCCGACGTGGGATTCGATCTCGGGTCTCCAGGATCGCGCCCTGGGCCAAAGGCAGGCGCCAAACCGCTGCGCCACCCAGGGATCCCCTTATTTTTGTTTTAAATACGTATATTTAAGAACATGTCCCATTATCCCCAATAGTGGTGTCTTGCTCAAAAAAGAAAATTAAAAATTCAGCTCTCCCTGAATTTAGTTTAGTAGGAACTAGAAAGATAACATGGGGTCTTGGAAAAATGGCCATTTGTCAGGCAAGAAAGTGACATCCAATGAGTGTGTGCAGTAATCAGGATTAGGGAGGGCTTAAGGATCTCTGGGCTCTTTCCATCAGCAACCCCCCTAAAAAAGGTTCAAACGGCCTGAAGAATGGATGTTCCCTGTTGGCAAAGGGAAGAAATGGCCTGGAGACCTTGCCCTTGATTTATCTCAGCTGCCACTAAAAAGAAGCCACATCCTACACCTTCCATGGAACCGTTCACACTGTAAGTTCCTGTGATTATATCTGGTACTTTTGCCTTTGAAAAATCCTCCTTAATTAAGAGTGATACTTCACCAACCTGAGGATAACTATGGTATTATTCTACAGCTGCATTCTAGAAATTTAACAGGCTATGTTAACAGGGATCAAAAATCATTTACAATGGCTATAGCCACAAAATCTGGTCCTTTGTTCTTTAAGTCTATTAACTGACCTGGCAAAATTTGCAGAGGAAATGGGACTGTTCCTCTGAAGACCATCTTATTCCAAATAATCCTCCTCCAGAGTTTGGCATTTTATGGACTGTGACAGGGCAACTATTTGTCAAGGACCTGAAAGCTACACTTCTGACTTTAATGTAGCAATATCTGACACTAAAATGTGGCCCTGAGGCATCTGGGTGGCTCAGTGATTGAGCGTCTGCCTTAGGCTCAGGGCGTGATCCCAGAATCCCAGGATGGAGTCCTGCATTGGGCTCCCTGCAGGGAGCCTGCTTCTCCTTCTGCCTATGTCTCTGCCTCTCTGTGTGTCTCTCAGGAATAAATACATCTTTAAAATAAAATAAAATGTGGCTCTGTCCTAAATACAATACTCCATATGGACCAGTGCAAACTTATTAATACAGCATAAGTATATATTTGAAATGCTGTGTATTAGCCATCCTCCCCCATTTTATACCATTGTGATTAAAACCAATTAAAACCCCCAGCTTTTTTTTTTTTAAAGATTTTATTTATTTATTCATAGAGATACAGAAAGAGAGAGAGGCAGAGACACAGGCAGGGAGAAGCAGGCTCCATGCAGGGAGCCCCACGTGGGACTCGATCCCGGGACCCTGGGATCATGCCCTGGGCTGAAGGCGGCACTAAACCGCTGAGCCACCCGGGCTGCCCAAACCCCCAGCTTTTTACTTCCCCCCTGCTTATAATTTAGATCCTTTCAACTTCAATTCCCTCCCATGTTGATCTGCTGGGTTTTCAGTAATCATAAAAAGGAAAAATACTGAAGTGTTCTAAAACACTGTCATTCTAACACCTCTTCATTTTCATGTACTCCTTTCAACTATTAGCCACATACATAGACTTTGAGTACAGTTCTGCATATTTCTCCCATCCTGAAACCATATATTTGCTCAGGATGCTACAAATTCTTCTCATGTCCCTCAATGACAAGAATATGGTATATGCACCACACATAATTCATTTTGCTGATCTTTCAGTATCTTAAACAAAACAGTGATAAATACTGTAATAAACATCACAGGGCATATAGTTTTCCTTCCCTTGTATTATCTATTTGCTGAATTTCCAGATTTAGAAGTGCTGGAATAAACGATGTGAACACTTAATACGGTCCAATGCACTGCCAAATTGCTTTATAATTTGATTTTTCAAAAACATAAGAATCAATGCATTCCAGGGTGTTTTTCTTCTGTTCTGTTAGATGCACTTCTCTCCCTGTCCTTACACAGACCCAGTACCTTTGTCTGTCCTATACTGTGTGCTCTGGTGCATGGAGAGCTATACTGTCCTTCCCCTTTGTCCCAACTCTGTGGCCATGTCTACATTCAAAAAAATACATAATATAGCATTTGCTTTCCATTCAACTTTTTAATCATCTATCAATTTGAGACATTTGCCTTCACTTCTTATGCAAGTTGATAAAATATTAACTCTGGGTGAGGCCAGGTAGAGTTCTGTAGCCGGCAACTCTTACTAGGATGACCCATCAATTATGTTTATTCAACCGTATGTTTGGCCTACATTTAAGGAGAGTTACTGAATTATTCAGTTTTCTCAAATCTCTAGTGAAATCCAGAAACACTATCAGTCCATTCTCAAAAATCCTATAATACAGGAATCTGAACAGCAACAAAAGATCAAGAAAGGAAGAACAAAAAAGGAAATTAAAAAAAAAAAAAAAGGAAATTAAAAAAATGTGGTTACTCGGTTTATTTTTAGTGAACCCAACCTGACTCCTAGTGATCACCAATTTTTTTTTCCACATCTGCTGTGTAATCCATTCTCAGGCCAAGAAGAATGTTACAATCTCTGTTAACTGTGGCTCTATCTGATGAGGGTGATTGATGAGAGGGATGGATGGGTATGGAAAAAGAATTGGCTTTTGGGGTGCCTGGATGACTCAATCAGTTAAGCAACTGCCTTTGGCTCAGATCATAATCCTAGGGTCTTGGGATCCAGCCTCACATCGGGCTCCCTGCTCAGTGGAAAGCCTGCTTCTCCCTCTCCCTTTTGCCTGTTCCCTCTGCTGTGTGCACTCTCTGTCAAATAAATAAAATCTTTAAAAATAAAAATAAAAATTGGCTTTTACATACCTATGTATTGCTTGATTCCTAATAAGCATTATTATCCTTTCTCCTTAATATATACAAGTTGGGTTTTTTTTTTTTTTTTAAGATTTTGTTTATTTATTCATGAGAGATGCAGGGAGAGAAGCAGAGACATAGGGAGAGGGAGATGCAGGCTCCCTGCAGGGAGCCTGATGTAGGACTTGATCCTAGGATCCCAGGATCACAACTTGAGCTGAAGGCAGATGCTTAACCACTGAGCGACCCAAGCATCCCTCAAGTTTATTTTTCTCAGCAACATTTTTTTCAAGTTCATTTTCTTCTATTGTATTTTAAATCTACTGGATGGAAGTTAATCTAGCTAAGTGATTTAATGGAAACCCCTACACTATCTAAAGTTCAAATAGAACCTCCTTATACTTTGATTTTCAAAAAATTAAGAAGGACCAAGCTGAATTCCTATGAAAAAAAGACTTAAGTAGCCATAAGCACCTACCTCAGATCAGTCATTTGCTTCCAGTTGTTCAAAGATAATTTTTCAATTAAGATTTAATTACTGAAAACCATTGAACGGCAGACTTTAAATGGGTAAAATATATGTTATGTGAATTATTATCTTAATAAAGCTTTTGCAAGAAATAAGAATGCTTTAATTTACATTTATAAATTTAATTTTGTCCCTAAAACAAAGTTTTAGAAAAATTATGTTTTCCCAGATTTAAGCTTCAGTATATTATTTTCTGCAAATGAGATTTTTAAAGCTAAATTCTTTTTTTTCTTTAAATATTTTACTAGGGATCCCTGGGTGGCGCAGCGGTTTGGCGCCTGCCTTTGGCCCAGGGCGCGATCCTGGAGACCTGGGATCGAATCCCACATCAGGCTCCCGGTGCATGGAGCCTGCTTCTCCCTCCGCCTGTGTCTCTGCCTCTCTCTCTCTCTCTCTCTGTGACTATCATAAATAAATAAAAAATTAAAAAAATAAAATAAAATAAATATTTTACTAAATAAATAAATATTTTACTTATTTGGGACAGCTGGGTGGCTCAGTCAGTTTAAGTGCCTGCCTTCAGCTCAGGTCATGATCCCAGGGTCCTGGGATGGAACCCTACTTTGGGCTCCCTGCTCAGCAGGGAGTCTGCTCCTCTCCCTGTGTGCTCACTCTATCCCTCTCAAACAAACAAACAAACAAATCTATCTTTTAAAGAAAGATCTTACTTATTTGAGAGAGTATGCATATGTGCATGCATATTTGGTGGGGGAGGACAAAAAGAAGGAGAGAATCTCAAGCAGATTCCCTTGGGGAGGGAGGGAAAGACAATGGAATAGGTATCCCAGGTAGAGATGGATAGTTTCAGAATTCAACAGCACATAGATGTAATGGAAGCCAAGTTAGTGAACACTGTGATCTCAACAGAGCCTAGGAAGTAGTAATGACTGAAAAAATACCAACAGAAGCAATTGAGAATTAAAAAATATATATATTTTTAAGATTTCATTTGAGAGGCAGAGAGAGAAGCAGACTCCCCGCTGAGCAGGGAGCCTGATGTGGGGCTCCATTTGAGGACCCAGACCCCAAAATCATGACCTGAGCCGAAGGCAGATGCTTAACCGAGTCCCCCAGGCGCTCCAGTGGAGTATTTTTTGAATGGATGCCTCATAGACCAGTTTGCAAGGCAATAACTATATGAGTTCTGAGTTAGACAAAGTCCAAAGCTACTAGTTCAGGAGGTGGTACTTCTGCTTTTAGGTACCAGACTCTCAGAAATCAGCCCGTGAGTCAGAAAATTTAAGTTTAAGAAAAGAAAGGACTCTGGAAGTCACATCAACACTTCTTTTTACACATACAAAAAATAAATCTAAGGCTGCAAACTGGGCAGCCCAGGTGGCTCAGCGGTTTAGCGCCACCTTCAGCCCAGAGCCTGATCCTGGAGACCAGGGATCGAGTCCCACGTCCCGCTGCCTCCATGGAGCCTGCTTCCCCCTCTGCCTGTGCCTCTGCCTCTCTCTGTCTCAAGAATAAATAATTAAAATCTTAAAAATAAATAAATAAATAAAGGCTGCAAACTTTGGGTAGTAAACTACCTTTGGTTTGCAGGCAAAGGAAATGGGCTTAAACTCTAAAGTATAAGGAAACCAAGACCCAGAAAACTGGTCAAAACCTTATACTTGGCAGGCATTGTAGAATGTCTCCTCAGCTTTAGAAGGACGAGGGAGGGGCTGAGCCTGCCCTTTTTTTTTTTTTTTTTTTTAAAGATTTCTTTTAAATGTATTTATTCATGAGAGACACACAGAGGGAGAAAGCAGAGACACAGGCAGAAGGAGAAGCAGGCTCCAGACAGAGAACCTGATGTGGGACTCGATCCTGGGTCTCCAGGATCACACTCCTGCTGAAGTCGGCGCTAAACTGCTAAGCCACGGGGGCTGCCCTGAGCCTGCCCTTTGAGATGGTATTCACCTGTGAAATAGTCCTGATATACCATGGCTTCACTAAGATCTCTCCCATACTAAGCCTGCTGTTTGTAATAAAAATCATACAGGCTTTAGGGATTTTCTCTTTTTGGAGATGGGGAGAAGGAAAACAAAAACTTTTTCAACTTCATTAATTCACACCAGACACTATTTGTTGAAAATTAAAACACCAATAAAATCAAACATTTGAAACTTTAGGTCAACTGATCCTACTTCTGCTTCAAACAGAATTCTCAAAATAAAAGCCAATCTAATAACAAAATAAATTTATAACCCAAACTACAATTATGTTTCCATACAAATGTGATCAAGATTCCATACTCTGTATTTACTATGCCCATGGTGGTGGAAAATTTACTTTAGTCATGTTGACTTTTCTCTCAAGCCATGCTGCTGTGCTACACAGAAAAGTTCTTAAAATTAAACATGCAATGAAGAAAACTTCTCATTACCACATTCATTGACTGAAAAGAAGAAAAATGTATAGAAGATCAAAAAATATTTAGTAAACCATTGTTTTTTGTCTTCTCTCTCAATGCTCAAGACTCAACTTGGGAATGAACCATAAGGGAATGATAGGTGCATGACTAGAAGCAAAGCAAAGTCTGGAGAGCTTTATATACCTACAAGCAGAGGGCCTCTCCAATTACAGGGTCCAGGGAACTTCTACTTTATAATCGCCTACATCTATAAAGCAATTATATGTAGAGAAAAATAGCCAGAAGCAGGAAGGCTAGCGGGTTTTTTCAATTTTTAGAAACTATATTCCATCAACTTTATTTCCATTTTCTTTGCCTTTGCACAAAAGCAGCTTATGAACATGCAGTGGATGTTCCTACCCACTTGGTGGCCTGAGCAGAGGAAGCTAGCAGACCAGTAGGAAGACTAGTGTAGATGAATGCTGCATATATTGCATAGGATAATTAAAATTGGGAAATAAGGAAAAGGTCTAAGGAAGCAGAACTAAAACCAACAGAACTTCATGGCAGCCTGGACATTGATCAATGACAGGAAGAGCAAGAGGAAGATTGGGATACCATTCTCTGAGATGGCCAGATTCCAAGAGGGTTCCCAGAAGCAGGCAAAAGGGACAGAAGGAATGTTATTTGTGAGGTCCACTTGTCTAATTAATACACAGATGTATACATGAGACTGAAAGTTGGTGGACATAATTTAGTGTTAAAACCCTGGGAGAGGACAAAATGTCCTAAGGACAATGCCTTGATCACAGAGGGCAAATCAGTTGGAGGATGATCCTAAGGGAGGAAATGTGTTTAAAATGGAATGGAGTTCAACAGGGTACAGTGGGACGGATGATGAACTGGGATGTCAGGAGGGCAGAGCAAAACCAAAAGGGAAAAGAGGGTGATTATATGGGCCTGGCACTCAAGTATACCCAAATTAAAAAGAAAAATACGTGGTATCGATTCATCTAGGTTATATGACTTGCCTCCAAACCCAAATTGCTCATACAACCTCACATCAGCTATTTCCAGGTCATGATGGGGTAGAAAGAGTGGGGTCAGTGGAAATAGGTTGGCTAATAAAAACTAACCATTCGACATTTACAGATGGAGTAATAGATTATGAGATACCTAGAAAAACAGAGGGCACTGGTATCACAGGAGCTATCGAGTATCCAGAAGTTAATAAGAGACAAAAAAAATAAAGAGACATCTCTTTGGCTTCATAGCCAAGACCCCCCTACACACTGCAGTGGTTCCATACCCACCAGCCCCAAGACTGGGAGCTGAGCAAACCACGGGGAGACCTCTAGTATTGAACACAGGAGCTAGTGAACCAAAGCTCTATTTCCTAGTTAAATTTTCATTTTGCTGGCTCATCCCTATCCCTCATAGGGATACCATTTACCACAAAGAAGCTATGAGCTATTGGTAAAATAAAAAAAGTATGTAGAAGAGCCCAAAAAAACTGCCTGGGACCTAATGGGTACTCAAAACCGACAAACATTAGTGAGTTGACAGTTATTTAGAGGAGGAACTTTTAAAATATTTCCATATATACTTGACCTTACAGTTTATGCATATCTTTAACTCATTTTCTACAGATTTCAACCTTGAAATCAACACAGAAACACACCATGCACAACTGTGTGGAGATGTCAAACATAGGCAAAGACACAAAACTGACAAGTCCAGTCCCTGGACTGACCGGTCTTCTTCCCCTGAAAACAAGTTAGTGCATTGAGAATAAGCACAAAAGTTACACTTTAGAAAAAAGTGAGCAATTCAGTTAATATACTATGCATACACTAATTTAAAAAACACAGTGGGCATCTATCTAGGTAGCCTAGTTGGTTAAGCATCTCCCTTTAGCTCAGGTCATGATCCCAGCGTCCTAAAATCAAATTCCCCATCAGCTCCTTGCTCAGCAGGAACTCTGCTTCTCCCTCCTCCTTGTCCTCTCTCAGACTCGCACTCTCTCTCTCCAATAAATAAAATCTTTAAAAAATAAAAAACAGAGTAGGACACTTGGGTAGCTCAATCCGGTTATACCTCCAACTCTTGTGGGACTGAGCTCCACATTGGCTCCGTGCTGGGGGTGGGGCCTGAATGGGATTCTCTCTCTGGCTCCTTCTGCCCCTCTCCCGCCTCATGCTCACTCATGCTTGCTATCAAAAAAATAAATAAAAATATAAATACAGTAATAGCAAATATTTATTTAGAAGCAAGAATCAGTAGCTTATGCTTCAATTGAATTGTTCCTGCTTATTATGGCCTAAAATAATCTTACAAGAATAGTCCTACATTGATTTTTAGGTTTTAAAAGTGGCAACCTTCTTTAAAATTTAGCTTAGTTGCAATCTTAAATACAGTTATTTGCTCTGATTTGCTTTGATCAGACTGAAGAAAATACATCAGTGTCTTTCTCAACTTCTAATCCAAAGCCCAAGTAAGCCAGCTGATCAGCTCATAGCAAAGGAATCATAAGCTTTGAGAATTTTTTCTTCTTCATGACCATAAAAAGCAACAAAGGGTGACATTTCTCTTTACTCTTATTTGCCAGAGGAAGAATTTGCAATTCCATTCAAGAAGGCTCTATTTTGACCTTCCCCTGATCTTCGTTCAAGTTCACATACAGTTACAATACCTCCAGTATTCACTGCAGGAGCTGGAAAGGGTTTGAGGAACACAATAATTGACAGCATTTAACTCCACAGTAGTCCAATTGTCTTTGGCTCCAGAAAATACGGTTAAAGGAAAGTATGAAGGCATAACGTGGTTTCTGCTAGGATGTTTAGCTCTACGTGCAGTTAAATGCCATAGAAATAGTCTATAAACATTTCTTAGACTCACTACAGACTGAAGATAATCTCAATCTGATACAATTATCTGGATTATCTGAACAATGGAATTAATCCAAACTATCTTCAACCCCCCCAATTCTAATGATCCTGATTGTTGCCTAAACTTTCTACTTCTCTCTCCTCCCCCCACCAAAATATATTCGCAAATCTAGACATCACTTAATAAAGATATGAAAGCATGAAATATTTCATCTCAGGATAATCTGAGGCATTTCCCAAATAACATACATTTAAAAGCTGGGACATATTCCACATTTTCCCATTTTAACCAGAGGAATCTCTCTACATGTGATGTGATTAATTTAAAAATTAGATATACAAAAAAAGCAATCATTTTTTATATGAATGAAATGAAAACTCATCTTTCCCATGCCCCCACCAAAAAGCACAAATTTCCCTAATGTTTTATAATTATTGTCTCGGATTAGAAACTAAGTGGCAGTCCCCGCCTACATGCTAACAGATGTTGATTTGGATCCCAATTATTGGCTTCACATTGCCAATCGCAATAAATGCAGAAGTCAAACCTAGAATTCAATATTCTCCACAGCAGAGCCACAAGCTACCTCTCCAGATTCCTCACTCTTCCAGCTTCATTCTCTTCTCTAGCCCAGCATTTTTCAATTGCATTTGGTTAAAGATGCCAGATATTAAAGATTCTGCAAAGTTCTGCAGTTAAGAAAGAGTAAGTAGCCCAACTTTTCCTAGACTGTTTTTCACTCAGTATTTCTCCCAATGTGACAAGGTTCCCTCTTGCTTCGTTTTATCACTTTTAAATATTTATTATTATCTTACTATTTTTCAATTTTCTTGCCTCCTCTCACGCATCTCCATTCTTCAACAATTCACCATAAATTCCATCTCTTCTGCCTTAGTTGGGGATGCTGTGACAAGTTACCATAGCTTAGACAACAAACAAGTATTTCTCACAGTTCTGGAGGCTGGGAGTCCATGATGAAGGTGTGGGCCAAGCTGGGTCCTGTGAGAGCTCTCTCCAGGTTTGCAGAAAGAGGGCTGTCTTCCCATTTTATCCTCATATGGTTAGTAGAAAGCAAGCTGTCTGTCATCCCTGCTTATAAGGTAACTAACCATATAATGAGGGCTCTATCTTCATGACCTATCACCTCCCAAAGGCCCCATTTCCTAATACCATCACATCGGGTATTAAAGTTTCAGCATATGAATTTTAGGGACACTCCATCCATAGTATCCACTATGCCACCTTCCTTGGTACCTTAGTATGTCTCTTTCTCTTGCCTTCAGGGCCTGTCATGTTCATGATTCCTTGTCCAACATTCAGCTACAGTTCATGGCAAAATATGGTTTCAATGAGCTTAAGTCCATGTGGGCACTGTGGTCAACATGTAACTACAAGAAACCCATCTGGTCCCCTGCAGGGCTTAACACTGGCAGCCAAGAAACACCCCTAGTTCACTTAAAAGGAATTCTGAATTTCCTTTTCTTCCTATATATTTACTGTCTATCATCACTTGCCTATATACTCTTTAAATAATTTCTAGTCTGAGATCATGCAGTTAAGGGGGAAAAAAACACCCATTTATCACATCTATGGTTTTTCTGGTCACTAACCTAGAGCCTCAACTGTCTTTCTGGTGTTGCGAGTTCAGGCGAATATGGCGGGTCTGCTACTTCTAGTCCAGCCCTCCTAATTTGCCTAAGACTACAGCACCCTGGGTAAGCAGGAACCCAAGCACCATTGGGGCTACTTGAGAAACTTTCTCTGACAAATGTAATACTTTAAACCATGACCTAGTTCCCTGAATACTTAAGCATTCTTTGCATTCCTCCCTGTCCTGGAGGACTGTTTATCAGGCACGGTTCCAGAAGTGACTTGAAATCTCTTTCTAGATAACATTGTTGGTCCTCTTCAATCACCACAGACTCAGCATATACGACAAAAATCTTTTGAGCATTCAAAAGACCTTACTATGTCTTTAATTAGTATGAAGAGAATAACCAACCTTCGTTTTAAACAAAACAAAACAACTTTCTATACTGTAAACAAAAGATGAATCTAAAACTACCATTAAATTGGGTTTAAAGTTAACTTAAACTTTTCAAAGTTTTACAAAGAAAAACATCAGATCTAAAACCAAACCAACTGGGGTTTTTCCCCCATTACTGTCAACTACTTTTTGTTTAAATTTTATACACTAACTTTTGTCAGGATTGGAGAAAAGATGGTAATAATCAAGACTGATTCAGTAAACATTAGTGTGACATTTTCCACTACTTTTCAATAACTTTCTTCATATAAAACAGGGCCAAAGAACAAAAATTTCCTTTTAAATATTTAGATTAACACTACAGGAGTCAGAAGCTCATGTCTAAGTGTTGAATCACAAAACTGTACACCTGAAACTAATATTACACTGTATTTCACTTCACTGGAATTTAAATAAAAACTTAAAAAAAAACTCATGTCTAAATATTGGTTAAACATGTCATTTCTCAAATAATTAAGGAAAATTCATCATAGAGAGGCTGGCTAATTCTTAGTAAGGTCCTACAGATGATAAGCCTATCTCCAACCCTTCCTCCCTTCCACTGCAGTGTCTATCATGTAAATTCAAAGTCGACAGACCACATCTAAGGTTGAACTTTGCACAGCCTGTGATTTGTTACGGGTATGGAGTAAGACTGTTTTACATAAATATCCAAATGAAGGATAACTTCAAACCAAAGTTTCCTAAGAGGCATTGGGCTTAGTGAAAACTTATCACTCAGCACTGAAAATGTAAACAAAGATTAGACACCATAAAATCCATCAACAATCTTGTCTTATGCACTACAACAACATGTATTGTATTGAGTAAGGAAGACTATCAAGGGTATAACGAAAGGGGAGGAGGGCGGGGGGTGGGGGTGAATGGGTGACGGGCACTGAGGGGGGGCACTTGACGGGATGAGCACTGGGTGTTATTCTGTATGTTGGCAAACTGAACACCAATAAAAAATAAATTTATTATTAAAAAAAAAAGGGTATAACGAAACAAGCTCCCCCAATCACGCTTTCTGGTCTCATGCCCCCCCCACTCTCCCAGATGATCCACTCATGTGGCAACTGCATCTTTGCTGTGTTATTCATGAGCAGCCTTCACCAGCTCTCTGCTGTGAAGATCTCCTGATCCCTGGCTGCAACCCCATGGATCATGCTATTCCCACCCCTCCCTTACAAACATGCAGCTCCTTCATCTTCTGGCACTTTCTGGACTCCCAACCAATGGCCTCATGTGCCTGCCACACCTTTCAAAATGTCCTTTTCCTTTCCCAGAAGCTACCTGGACAATTCAACTGGACAATTCACTGAGATGACAGGTACCAAGCAATGGTGATTCTTCTATGGTCTCTCCAGTGTGTCTGAATCGTCATTATTGAATATTTCCTAGAGGGACCCTATCACCTCACCTAGATTGAGGCACTCGGGGATAATGCTGCGTGTTCCTGTCTCTTCATCTCTCAAAGCATCTAGACCAATGCCTTTCACATGGTAAGTGGTTATGGAATACGTGGCTATTTCTTTTTAATGATTTTATTTATTTATTTGAGAGAGAGAACACAAGTCAGGGGACAGGGCAGAGGGAGGGGGAGGGGGAGCAGCATACTCCTTGCTGAGCAGGGAGCCCAAAGTGGGGCTCGATCCAGGACCCCAGGATCATGACCTGAGCAGAAGGCAGATGCTACCAAGTGAGCCACCCAGGTGCCCCTGGAATACTGGACCGATTTTAATGCATGTTATTACAATATCAAGAAAAATTAAGTCTAGAAGATAACATCTGCTTCCCACTTACTTTTTTCTATTTAGGGGTGTTTCAACTTACCAGAGCCATGGCAGGCCAGGTGTCTCGGTGTCTCAAGTGGATGGGGCCCCCAAATGTGGGGCACAATCAGGTGGAAGCCGGTGGCACAGGCTTCCTCCAGGGCAGAACAAAGGAGACAGACGTTTATTGAACACACTGCCAGAGAGCGGTGGGCAGGGCAGCAGAGGAGCGTCTGTCTGCCAGGAGGCAGCAGGTGGGGGCCGTTTTTTAAGCAGGATGGTGAGGAGGTATAGGGACATATGAAACTTTCCCTTTTTTGGTAACTGTAGTCCATGGGTCAGCTGGGGCTCATGGATATTTTGAGGTAGATCACCCGATGGGCCCGTCTGGATTCAGCTGTGGGCCCTTTTGCCTTGAACAAGTTTCCACTGCTCAAGCCGGCTGCCTCAAAGAGGCCTCTATAGGTAACACCTAAGATGTCGAATATAAAAGTATTTTAAACTCCAGGCTTGCTATTACAACTGACTACATTTTAGCCACTCCCTTAATGCATTTAATTTACTCTACAAATAAGCACAGTAGGGAATTTGTTTAGAGAAAAAAAAACAATAGCAGGTTTATGCCTAGTGCGGAAACTTGAATTTTAAACAGGAGGTGCTATTTAATCGATACTACTGGAAACAACAGGTAACCAGTGTGGTGTGGAAAATGAAATTTGGATCTCTCCCTCCAGATATAAAACAATTCGTTTCTAGCAGATTCAGGAGCTACATATGTGGAAAGAAAAGCTTGCGACTTGTTCAGTCCTCAGTTCTTGGAGCTCACTGTGTATCCCCATTTCCTGGCACAGCGCCTGCAGTACAGAAGCTAATAGAATGTTTATGCAATCAAGACTAACTAGTAAATATAGGATGGGTAAAGCCAGAACCCTACTCTGATCTGCAACCACTTGGTTAGGTTTTAAGATTTCTTCAAGGGGGATCCCTGGGTGGCACAGCGGTTTAGCGCCTGCCTTTGGCGCAGGGCGCAATCCTGGAGACCCGGGACCGAATCCCACGTCAGGCTCCCGGTGCATGGAGCCTGCCTATGTCTCTGCCTCTCTCTCTCTCTCTCTCTCTCTCTGTGACTATCATAAAGAAATTTAAAAAAAAGATTTCTTCAAGGGTTTTTGGACCAGCCAAATACCATTCACTGAGCTCTCAGCTACTCCCTACTTACCAGCACAGTGGAAGCTGTAAATTGATAAATGAGGGAAGGTTTAAGAGGCATCAGGTGGAAATGAAAATGAACACTGACAAGCAGCTCCTTCTTGCTCAGAAAAGATAATCACATTGAATTCAACATCTATTTTTCCTGAATAGCACATTCCATTTAGAAAAGCCTCTACTCTCAGCACACTTGTTTTCAATACAGTAGACTAAAGGGATGAAATTATGTAGGAGAAATATTTCCCTTTGTTTTTTCTTGAAAATGTGTGGTGGGAGTCCTACTCTCCCAACATCATCTCAAACTCTCCCTCCCATACAGGCTCCAACCTTGGTCAACCTATGCTGTCACGTTGGCCTGAAACACATCTCCCTGGCCCTCTATTGACTCCTACATCCTGTACCCCTTCCTTAAGGCAATGATAGCCACACCAGGCACATCAGAATACCTGATGAGCAGTAAGTCCATTGCCTGGGATTCCGATTCAATGCACCTAGGATGGGGTCTTTGAAAAGCTCCCAGGTGATTCAACTGTACAGTCAGATTTGCAACGTCTGCACATAACAAAAGATCAGCCAATGTGGGCAGTGCGGGTGGCTCAGCGGTTTAGCACTGCCTTCAGCCCAGGGTGTGATCCCAGAGTCCCAGGATGGAGTTGCAGGATCAAGTCCCACATCAGGGTCCCTGCATGGAGCCTGCATGAAGCCTGCTTTTCCCTCTGCCTATGTCTTTGCCCGTGTGTGTGTCTCTCATGAATAAATAAATAAAAATCTTAAAAAAAAAAAAAAAAGATCAGCCAATGAGTTGCAATCATCTCCCCTTCTTAAATTTTGGCTTATCTATTTTACAAATCAAACATAAAATTGGTATTTTGCTAAAATGGGGAGTAAAGCAGGGCAGAATGAAACCACAGGGTTCCCTCCTTTTTTAAAAGATCACAGACAAGCTGCATGGAAGACAGAAACCTTTAAACTTACATGAATACTTGTCTTAAGAGAAGCCTAACATGGTCTGGGAAAGATCTTTTAGTTTCTGTGCTTTGGAGCATCTACTTTTTTTTCTGGGAAAGGACATTTATTCCAGTTAACAGAGGCAGGCTGTAGTTTGTCATGAGAAGAAGAACAGAACCCAAGGGAAGGCCTTCAGCCTATTGTTTCCCAGGAGTGGAATTCTGCTGCCCCCAGTCCCAGGCCCAGGTTCCAAAATTTCATGGATCAGAAGTAGGAAGAAATTTCTGGCAACTGGACGATTTTAGACTGCTCCCAGAGGAAAAATTTAAAAATTGTTTGCTAAAGAAGTAGGTCCCTGTCCAAGCAAATAAAATTAAGACCATTTATGAATTTGGGAAGGAATGAGTAAATACGAGTAGTACCTGAGCCACCTTTTTACTCTTAAGCTCGCTTCTTCACCAGCCAGCGGGGTGAATGCTTGGGGGATGAGGAGGTAATAGGAGGTTTTTACTTTTACCATACTCTACAAATCAAAGTTCTCAACCATTAACATTTTTATAAAAATAAAATATTAAGGGCACCCCGCTGGCTCAATCCAGAGAGGGTATGACTCTTGATCTTGGGGTTGTAAGTTTGAGTCCCACGTTGGGCATAGAGATTACTTAATAAAAAAAATAAAAATAAACACTAAATAAATCCTGTTATGTAACGCTTTTATTTATTTTTTAAGATTTTATTTATCTACTCATGAGAGACACAGAGAGACAGAGAGGCAGAGACATAGGCAGAGGGAGAAGCAGGCTCCATGCAGGGAGCCCGACTTGGAACTTGATCCCGGGCCTCCAGAATAAGGCCCTGGGCTGAAGGCGGCACTAAACCGCTGAGCCACCGAGGCTGCCCTGTAATGCTTTTAAATAAAAATTATTACAAGAAGGACTTTTGATCTTATGAAGACTTTGTGATTCAAGAAAGTCAGATTATATGTTTAAATAAATTATTCAAGATAAGAAATATGAAAGTATGTATCACTGAAATTATTATAGATTAACATCTTCCCCTTAATCCTTTTATTAGATGTACAAAACAAGTACAAAACAAGAGGATGATCATACAAAACCCTACCCTGAGAATCTCTAATAAGGTGCTAATTTGCAAGAAAATCATCTAAAATCTAAACAGGCAAGTCCATTATAATTAGATTTTGGAAATTTTAAAGAAGTTTACATTTATAATATACAGTGCCTCTCTCTTCCAAACACAGCTTTTTTTCATATTTTTCCATTATTTGAAAATGAAACATTCTATATTATAATTTTTTTTCAGGTTATAAGAGAACAAAGAATTGTGTTCAAGGATATTTAGTTTGGCTTTTTTCATGAGATAAAAGTACTGATATCTTTTTCTCACTGCTATAAATTCTAGTTCCTCACTTCATGAATGGACTATAGCATATAGAACTATAGAGGACAAGGATAAGCACCATGTAGCTTGACTTTCCTTTCAGTGGTATTCTATAAGACTGAATGTGTTATGGGGATCCCTGGGTGGCGCAGCGGTTTGGCGCCTGCCTTTGGCCCAGGGCGCGATCCTGGAGACCCGGGATCGAATCCCACGTCGGGCTCCCGGTGCATGGAGCCTGCTTCTCCCTCTGCCTGTGTCTCTGCCTCTCTCTCTATCTCTCTGTGACTATTGTAAATAAATAAAAATTAAAAAAAAATTTAAAAAAAAAAGACTGAATGTGTTAAAGCTGATGGAGAAAAAGAAATAATTTCATAATGTATTTTTAAAGCAAAACATGTTATTTCTGTGTTTTGTTTTTTTTTAAGATTTTATTTAAGAGAGAGAGAGAAAGCATGAGCAGAGAGAGGGGCAGAGGGAGAAGGAGACTCCCCGTTGAGCAGGGAACCCTATGTGGAGCTCCATCCCAGGACCCTGAGATCATGACCTGAGCCAAAGGCAGACGCTTAACCAACCAAGCCACCAAGTATCCCTGTTTTATTAATTATCCTATAAAATACCAAGTTAGAATAATCTTTATTCTAATTGCTTTCAAGTGATCAAAGCAGACATTAGCAGACCTAAAGTAGACTCAAAAGGATGCATGTTTGAGGCCTGTTCATTATAGAAGTATTTCGAATGGAAATCTTCACTGATTTCACACATCCACTAACCTACGGGGATAACCTATAACGGATTAAAGGGGTGGCACTGCAATCTATGTCTTCTAAACGATCATTCTCCTACCACATCTCCAATTTTTGGACTGCGTTCTACTCACAAAGCAGCACCTCTTTTTTTTTTTTTTTTTTTTTTATTTATGATAGTCACAGAGAGAGAGAGAGAGGCAGAGACACAGGCGGAGGGAGAAGCAGGCTCCATGCACCAGGAGCCTGATGTGGGATTCGATCCCGGGTCTCCAGGATCGCGCCCTGGGCTAAAGGCAGGCGCCAAACCGCTGCGCCACCCAGGGATCCCAGCACCTCTTGTAATCTGGGGGAAATCCACAGGAACACAGGTAGCCACACACACACACACACACACACACACACACACACACACACACACTACACCACTGTTAACAAACATTTAATTCTCTCCTAATCGTCCTAAATTCTGGCCCTTTTATTATAAAACCGGTGACATAATCACACTAAGGTCATTGTCGTTCTCCATTCCATTCTGTAAACAGAAGACAAGTGGGACAAAGTATCCTACCTCAGCCTGGGAAGAAACATGAAATGCAGCTGGCCAATTCAGTTGTCTGTTTTAGTGCATAAAGAGCAAACATATCCTTAAATCTACCTATCAGATGATTTCTATTTGTGTACAGCTTTATGTTTTGGTGATTCATAGCTCTTGTAACCAAACAGAACCATAGGGAGGGCGCCAAGGTGGCTCAGTCAGTTAAGTGTCTGCCTTCGGCTCAGGTCATGATCCCAGGGCAGGAATCGAGCCCCTTCTTGGGCTCCCTGCTCAGTGGGGAGTCTGCTTCTCCCTCCCTCTCTGCCTGCAGCTCCCCCTACTTTTGCGCATGCTTTCTCTCTCTGGCAAACAAATAAAATCTTTTAAAAATCTAAGAATTTTAATGGAACCATAGCCAGAAGGACATAGAATAACAGTCCCCATGGGCCTCATGGTTGCAACTGACCACTGCTCCATTTTCAGCTCTGAAGTCACTGATTGAGCAGAAAATACAACAAAAATAATTCACAGAATTATGATTGTCCAGACTGAACTTACAACTTGGCTCAAGAAATCAAGATTTGCCAGAGACTCTAAGTAAATTTGTTCCACCCTATATTGCTATATTGACATCTGAGTGAAAATATTCTTTCAAACTTTTAAAAACAAGTGATTGGGGAACAGGAGCCTCTATTTGCTACTTGCATTTAGTGTTTTAGACAGTAGTCTAATATTTCCACCCCTGCAGTGGTCAAAATGGCCAAGTCTCAAAATTAAACCTAGCAAGTAACTGATCACACCATCACCGCCCCAGAATTTACACATATAAGACTGTAAAAAATTGACTGTAAGATAAGACTCCTTCCATTCTATTGAAATACACCAAGGATAGGATCTCAGGGTTGCTCAGTGGTTTAGCGCCTGCCTCCAGCCCAGGGAGTGATCCTGGAGTCCCAGGATCCAGTCCCAGGATCCAGTCCCGCATCAGGCTCCCAGCATGGAACCTGCTTCTCCCTCTGCCTGTGTCTCTGCCTTTCTCTCTCTCTCTCTATGTCTATCATGAATAAATAAAATCTTTAATAAATAAATAAATAAATAAATAAATAAAAAGAAATACACCAGATAAACCCAAGACATGTACCTCAGTGTGCCTGAATGTTAGGCTTCAATAATCAAGGTTTTTTAGACTCCATCTGATCTGATAGAAATGATATTCAATTAGTGTAACGTCTTTTGAGGGCTGAGTACTTAGTAAATGACAGATAACTACAATTTACAAAAAAAAAAAAAGTAAACTGGATTACTAACTAGGCAGCAGGCAACTGATATAAATACTATTAGATAGGGGGGAAAAATCTGTTAATAGCCTTTAGTTAATGATCAGCACTCTACCAGGAAAGGGGAGGTTGTATTAGTCTAAACCCCCAAATGTCCACACATCCAATCAAGATAGCTCAAGATGCGATTCATATCTAATTCAAAGGTTGTCTTTTCTTTTTTTTTCTTTAATTTGAGAAAGAGAGCGTGAGAGAAACAGCACAAGCAGAGCAGACGGGAGAGTTAGACAGAGAAACATACTCCCTGCTGGCCCAACAGGGGCTGGATCCCAGGATGACAACCTGAGGGATCATGACCTGAGCCTAAGGGAGACGCTTAACCAACTGAGCCATCCAGGTACCTAATTCAGGACTAATTTAATGTATTTCAGGACTCACTTGAGCCACTTGCATTTATAATATTTTGTCTATTTGAAATTAAAGACAATTCGAAATTGCAATGCTAACAAGCCACTTTATTTCTGGAAAAGTAGAAACCAAAGACGCTAAATCAGCATTTTGTGCCAAAATATTTCCTCAGTCTATTAATAACAGGGCCTATTTGGTTTAGTCACTATCTGATACATGACGCAGAGCACAATAAGGCCACAGTCAAAGGTTAAATTGTAGAAAAAGGAGATGGCCCAAGGTATTTCCAACTTGACAACATCCAATCAAAACCAGAGAGCTAGTATTGTCTTCCATGCCTGGGAGCATGACACACATGGGGGAACACTTGGGCAAACGCATGGGGGTTGGGGGGTCCATGCTCTTGTGGAGCATCCAGAGCCAGATGAACACTAACCCCACAAATGTAGAAACTGCTAGGATGGGTCAGGGGTACTACAGGAGCCTGGAAAGGCAGATGGGATTACTCAGGGGTCAGCAACTGAAGTTTCACAGGGCCAAGAGGGGAGGCAAGAGCTATGTGCTGAGTCATTCTTAATTAGGGAGTTCTTTTCAAAAGGACTTTTGAAAACCTGTGTAATAAATTTTGCTAGTTGAAATGAAAAACGACACCATTTTCCAAGGATACATGTAAGTGTATTGATTTGTCTCCAAATTGATAACTGGGCAGTGTGCCAGAGAGTTCAATGATAGTCTAGATGTTATTTAAGTAGTTTTTCTTTTTTTTTTTTTCCAAGGAGGTTGCTTGGCTGCTTCAAGATGGTGACTAGGAAAGAGGGAGGGTGAGGTTATGGCAGAAGGACAAAAAGAACGGAAGGAATATTTTTAAATGAACAAACTCAAGTTTCCAGGAAAGGGATTAAGTATCCTATTTCAGCATGAACTGTTAAGAAGACCTGAAAGTAGTAAAAACCAAGAAAAAAAAAAAATGTCTCCAATTGCAAGCTTTTAGCAATTACACGTTAAAACTACGTTCACTACCAGATTCTAAAATACTGGTTATGTGGCCATTTTGGCAGTAGTTGGCATCAAAAGGTGATGTACAGTAGGTATTAAAATGTGACTTAGACCTCAACGGGCTAGCACCTTATTTATGCCCAAAGCTTTGGCATGTCTTAGAAAATTAGATATTCCAGCAGTTTTTACTTGGTAGTATCTATAGCTCTAGGGACCATGGGTTTTACAAGTAGTTATAAATTAAAGACTAGAAGTAATCTAATTAAGAGCCCAAACTAGACTAGGACAGCTAAAAGAGGTCACGGCAATGAGGTCACAGTTCTGTGAAATTTACCTAGATTGTAAGGGGGGAGGGGTGTTTTTCACACTGTAAACACCTACAAGTCCTCACATTTTGTATCCTCAGATACAACACAGGTTGTAAACCCGTGTAAAACATGGGGTTTAAAAAAAAAAAAAACACATCAATATGTAAGTTATCCACCATCTTCCCAACCCATGTAAAACATAGATTTTTTTTTTTTTTTTTTTTTGTTAAATATATGAGCATAAGTTATCCACCATCTTCCTATCAGGATATCGCAAAACAGGTTAGGTGACGCCTTGCTAGCGAACACACTTGCTGGAAAATAGATCTAAAATGCAACGATCCAAACAAGTCACAGTCTTGGCGGCTGTAGTGGCCAAGAAGAAATATTTCAGCTTTGAAGACAGAAGACTATAAAATACACAATTTCTAGGAGGCTCAGCACTGCGTCCAGAGTCAGGGGGGCCAGGAGTGCCCGCGGACGCCTCTGACCGCAGCCCCGGACGACCCGCGGCGACTCCCCCGGAGTGTTCGTGCACTGGAGCCCCCGGGCCGCGAACGGAGCGAGGAGGAGGACCCTGCCTCGCCTACGAAGCCCGTCACCCCTTGAGGAAGGGCAGCGTCCGCCCAGGTTTTCTTTGGCTCCGAGCGAGCTACACCGCAGGCTTTCTTGCACCAGGAAGGCGGTGCCGCCGCAGGACCGGGTACCAAACCCGGTGGCCCCGGGCACCCACGGGGCTGGCTCGCCACGCTGCGCCGCGGGTCCCGGCCCAACAGCTGACTTTCCGCCGCCCGGAAAAGAGGGGCGGGGAGGGGCGGCGGGGGCGCGCGGGACCCTCGGCGGGCGGGTCCCTAACCCCCCCCACCCCGCCCGGATTCCCCCGCGCAGCCCGCGAGTCTCGGGCTGGGTCGCCCCCACCGGAAGAGTGCGGAGAAAGGCAGGGCGAGCGGGGGGCGGGGGGCGGGTTTTATTACTGCGGATGGCGCAGTCGCCTCCCCCCGAGACCCGCGACAAAGATGCAAGCCCGCCGCGCCCGCCGCCGCTCCGGTCCCGCCCCGGCGCGTGAGACCCTGGAGAGCTGGGAACAGGGGTACGTGCTCCCGAGTTTGCAGATGGGCTGGACGCGCCGGGAAGTTCCCGCCGGCTGACACCGGGGGGGCTCACGCCGCCCCCCGCCCAACCCCCGCCCCCGGGGCAGGTGGCCCGGCGCGCGCGTACCTTGGTGGCGGGGTCCGCGGCGGCGATGGCGGGGTCCCCCGGCTCGCCGGGAGCCGCCTCCGCCGCGAGGCCGCCGCCGCCGGGCTGGGGCTCGGCCGGCGTGGTGCTCCCCGCCTCCGGCTGCTCGGGGCTGCGCTGCTCCGTGGAGCTCCCGGCCCCCATGGCTCCGCGGCGGTTCCCCCGCGCCCAGGCGCCCGGCTGCGGCTGCGGCTGCGGCTGCGGCTGCGGCTTCCGCGGGTCCAGGGACGCGGAGAGGAGCAGAAGCCGCGCGCCCGCGAGGTCCCGGGAGCGCCTTCCTCTCCCGCCGTCCTCCTCCGAACGCGCCCAGCCTGCGAATGAACGAGACGCGCTCGCGGCAAACTCCTTAAAAGAAAAAAAAAAAAAAAAAAAAAAAGCCACCTCTTTGCCTCCTCCTCCTCCTCCCCCTTGTTTTTCCCTCGCTTCATCACATGAGCGCAGCCCCAGACACGCCTTGCAGCAGCATCTCCCCCCGGGCCGTGGGACCCGCGGCGCACCCGAGCCTCCGCCGGGGTCCCGCGGGCCCTCCCGGTCCCCGCACGGCGACACCAGCTGGGGGGACGCCCAGGCTTGCGGAGGGGCAGGGGAGGCCAAAGGCCCCCAGGGGAGATTGGATTTGCTGAGGTTTGTTAAATGATTGATAACCAGGGCAGAGCTGCCGCGGCAGCGCGCTTTCCAGTCGCCCCCAGGCGGACCCCAAGCCCCCGCGGCTCTCCTTGGGGCTGTGGGATCGTCGGCTGGTCCCAGCCTCCCCCTCACTAGCCCGGAGACAGGCCAAGGCTCCCCGGCTTCTCCGACCATATTAGGACACCTCACGTGGCAGGAGCAGGGAACCGAGAGGTTAACGCATCAGGCCACGGATGAGGTGGGCCCGGCGCTCGCCTGTCATCCGGAACCGGTGATGTCAGGCGATGCCATCAGCGATGCCGGCTGCCCTCCTTCCCCGGGGAGTTGGGGCAAGTGAGGCTGCGACTGGACATGGCCCGGCCCCCCTCGGAGGGCGTGATGCTGGACGCCCGGGGCCCTTCTCGCGGCCAGGCCGAGACACGATGACACAGATCGGGCCATTTGTCAGTCGTTCTCCACGGATAAAGGCTTTAAAGAGTATCAGCCCGGTTGGCTTGCGCTCTCGTCCTTCGTACTCGTGAATATAGTAGGGACAGATAGAGAACGCAGCCGACACCTATTTGAACCGAATCACATTTTTAGCTGGATTGCTTGGCACTTAAGCACGAAGGTGCTAGGACTCAAAAATTATCCCCAGTTTTAAGTGACCACTAAGTGCCTTAGTTTTCTCAAACAGTTGGAAGAATGAAGAACCTCGGAATAGCCACACGAGATGCCATATAAATATCCCATACTCAGATTTTGTACAGGTTAGTAGAGAATTGATGTCAGCCAGCAGTGAGTTCAGCGGTAGAATATTCTGTGCCTAATTAATTGTGGCATGTAGTATAACGGCATATGGTGATCCAGCATAAAATTTTTCTAAACATATCATTTTTAGTTGAAGAAGTACATAAGGGCCACCTGCTCCGGAATATATCGCTTCTTAAGCAATATATTTGCAAAATGGTTGGTCTTCATGATTTTTAAGCATTTCATCCATTTCAACTTAAATTCTTATTACTTAGGAAACATTCCAGTACTTACTATGTTCTAGGCACTGTTCAAAGCACCTTGCATATCTAGTCATATTTAATCCTTACAACAACTCTAGGAGATAGATCCTATTATTCTCATTTTACCAATGGAATGGAGGCAAGTAGGCCTCCATTAGAGAGAAGTAGAGAAATTACATCAGGTGCTCAAGATTTCACAGCCGGTAGGCAAAAAGGACAGGATTCATCCCACACTGAGCTTGAGTACAACACTTCACTCCCCTTCTGTAGGAAGCTTCCAGTGTGTTCTCTCTTCTCAGGGTTATCTGTGAAAAGCGGCATTTAAGGCCTCACCTAAGATACTAAGGGCTAAACCTCCTATTAAAGCCTATTGAGAATGATTAACGTCAGCACATATGAAAATGTATCAGTACGTAGTACAAACACTATCAAAATGTCCCATTCTGTGAGATTATACTTATTCAGTTCTTGGGAAATTCTTAACAAAGCTTTTCACATAGAGCTTTCAAATTTTCAGAGGCTCTAGTTACAAGGACGTAGGTTTCAAGCCAACAGTATACACCGCACAAGCTGAGGAAGACATCACCAGTGTCTGCCTAGATTAGCAATTGCTTGCTTTGGGTTTATTTTTCAGGCCATGAAAATGCTCATATTCTGATTTTTTAAAAGCAAAATCTTATTTTCTTTAAAGATTTTATTTTTAAGTAATCTCCACACCCAATGTGGGGCTCGAACTCACAAACCTGACATCAAGAGTCACATGCTCCACCAACTGAGCCAGCCAGGAGCCCAGGCAAAACCTTATTTTAAGAAGAAATACACACATTCTAGTACTCCCTAGTCTGCCTGAAACAGCTCCCTGATAAGGAGTTATTAAGAATAACAGGCTCTTAAAGAAAGAGAAGGAAAGAAAGAAGGAAAGAGAAAGAAAGAAAGAAAGAAAGAAAGAAAGAAAGAAAGAAAGAAAGAAAGAAAGAAAGAAAGAAAGAAAGAAAGAAAGAAAGAAAGAAAGAAAGAAAGAAAGAAAGAAAGAAAGACATCTACAAAAAGATTCACACAAGCACCTTTGGTTTCTGGACTGCCCAAAGAATCCTCTTCCATCTTACTTGTAAACTGGGGAGTTACTGTCATTTTTGTTAAGAAGAGTAGTTGTGCTATTTATTATCCCTAGCAATGACATGTCCCAACCTCTTGGATATACTATTTAGAACATTCAATATAATAGAACATATGCTATTCAGAACACTATATTCATTTCTTTCATCCATTTCTTTTTCCTTCTTTCTTTTTTTTTAAGGTTGTATTGTTTTAGGTAATCTCTTCACCCAGCATGGGGCTCACACTTACAACCCTGAGGTCAAGAGTTGCATGCTCTGCCCACTGAACCAGCCAGGTGTCTGATTCCTTTATTTCTCAACACATATTTATCAAATGCCTCTTAGGTACCAAGCAGAGTTACTGTGCTTTCCCCTCAAGGCTCTAAGTCAAGTCACCAAGGTTTTCTTTTTTTAGGGTTTTGGAGATACCTTTAGAATTGCGTGGATTAGGATCAACGATAGAGAGGAAGGCAGCTGTTTTCGATTTTCCACTTCTCAGTCCAAGGCTGTCAGTTACCCCAAATTCTGGCCAGCAGCCCTTTCTCTTCCAAACAGCAGGACACAGGTGTCCCACACATCGTCTCCCATGGGGCAGCTGGTGGTTGAGTCGTTTCCCTGAGAGAGTTGATACTCTCATAAAAACAGTTTAAGATTTCTGAAAAACAAACACACGTTGCCCGTACAGCAGGCTGAACTTGTATGCTTCATGCGTAACTTCCCCAGAAAGACAGGTCACACAAGATTTACCAATAAAAGCTAAAGTCATAGCTGGGCATCTTGTGCATGTACCAAAACATCTTCAAATACGTTTTCAATGAGTTCACAAATGTGAAACATTTTACCACTGAGTTAACACAGACCCCCTGAAAAGGCAGTAGTTACTATAATTATTAAAATAATTTAAAACCAGCACTTAACTCTACCCTCACAGATTCATTCTCTAGCTACAAAGCCTTCAGGCAATTTCACTTAGAACATGGAAACTCAACTTTCAACCTTGAAACTACCACATATTACTTCATTGTATTCACTAAATAAATCTACTTTTTTTCTGAGCTAATTACTTACATCAAAATATCTATATCACCTAAGAACCCAATTCCTCCTCTCCTCTCTTGAATTGGCTAATTATAAACTAGAAAACTATAAGAATAAATGATTTTATTTTTTCATGACTAATAATCCAACATTCATATAGAAGCTACAGAAAAAGTTCAATATACAGAAGTTCAAAGATCAACCAACTGTAGACATACATCATAAATACAGCCAAATGCTAAATTTCTAAACTTGAAGAAATCTATTGCTTTGGGTTAACTATAAAGCCAGATTTTTGTATATCTGTTTCATTTACTAAGATTTAAGATTGGCTCCTGACCCAAATCTAAGATTAAGCTAAAGTAACAAAAAAGGGTAGCGGGGTTGAGAGAAGTTACTATATATATCTTTTTTTCATTTTTGTGTTGGTACACTGGCTGGCTTAGTCAGAGGAGCCTGAGGTCCTTTTTTTTGTATAAAAAAAAAAAAGATTTTATTTATTTGTTCATGAGAGACAGACAGACAGAGGGAGAAGCAGGCTCCATGTAGGGAGCCCAATGTGGGACTTTATCCCAGGACTCCGGGATCATGCCCTGGGCCAAAGGCAGGCACTAAACCGCTGAGCCACCAGGCGTCTCAAGCCTGTGACTCTCGATCTCAGGGTTGTGAATGTAAGCTCCATGTTGGATGTAGAGATTACTTAAATAAATAAAACTTAAAAAAAAAAGGAATTTTCACTGAGAACTAGTTTGACGTAACTGCCACACTTTGTTCAAGATGTTCTAAATCTAAACAAACAAATGTATGAACACAATTGAAATGCAGTCACCAATAAGCCAGGATAGCTTTGACTCCTCATTTTTCTAGGGTTAGGCTGCTCTCCACCCACTTATGATTAGAACCGTGGTTAATGATTTGCCCAATATATAGAGAGATTTCTCCAGGCAAATTTTTGGAGGGTATCTGAAAGTATCCAGAAGGTTCCTACTCACTAGGGCCGACCAAGTTACTGTAATCCTCATAACTTCAAATCTTTTCATAAATTCTACACAGGTCCTGTAAGTATCCAATATTTTAAAAAACTATATTTTATTATTATTATTTTTAAGGTTTTTATTTATTCATGACAGACACAGAGAGAGAAAGGCAGAGACACAGGCAGAGGAAGAAGCAGGCTCCATGTAGGGAGCCAGATGTGGGACTCAATCCCGGGTCTCCAGGATCACACCCTGGGCTGAATGCGGCGCTAAACCTCTGAGCCACCGGGGCTGCCCTAAAAACTATATTTTAACATACTAATTCAACAGACTTTTATTGAGTTAAGTACCAGGCAAAATGCTGAAAACTTGGGACTTTTCAGAGCTGAAAACTTGGGTTTCATAAGTCAACATTGCTGACTTGTGAAAGACATTAGAAACACACATTGTAAATTACTGAGAGATTTTTATGTTCCTCTATGAACTTGAATCCCTTTTTGAAAAAATTTTAAAGGTTTTATGTATTTATTTTTAAGTAAACACTACACCCAACCTGGGGCTCGAACTTCTAAACCTGAGATCAAAACTGACAGAGCCAGCCAGCGACCCCCGCCCCCCACCTTGTGAATTTTTAATCTCAGATCTACAATATGTTTGCTGTCTTTGACATCAGAAAATACTTCAATTACTATTTGCAGTAATTGACCAATGGTTGACCTGAAGAATTACCAAAATCAAGTACACAGGAGCCATTGACTATTTTAGCCCATTTTAGAGAGTTCCCATCTAAATCTCATTTGAAGGCCTGGTGAGAGTCTATATTCCTGGAGATTGATCTCAATTCTGTTGGCTGCTTTTTTATTATCATTTTTTTTAATGACTTCTGGTTACTCCTACAAATGCAATATCTGTAGGAGGGGTAGCTGTGATAAATCAGAATAAAAGATAAAAAATCAATAGTAAAACTAGATATACTTCCCCTTCCCTCCTCTCAGCATGTTACTCCATTATAACTTCATTGGGACCATGATAAATTACATGAAAAGGATTCCAAAATCTGCAGCTGCTTATGCTACTAAATCAGTGAAAACTTTGAAAAATGAAATAATCATTTAGATATGTTGTTTTGAATGTTATTGTGCTCTCGAGAATTCTTTGGAAGAAATTATGAGTAAAATATTCGAATTTTACTTTCTCTGAGAGAATCTGAAACACTGAGTATTTCAGAGTGCAAAATTACGGGGTGTTTTCCTAAGTAAAAATGATGGGTTGGTGAAAATAATATCTAGTGAGTGATTGCAGTATTCAGTATTTCAAGCAAAACTATACAGAACAAATTCCCTGATTGAAAGTTGCCAACAGTCCCTTAGAATATTTTTTGACAGTTTTATTGAGGTATAATTGGTGTAGAAAGAACTATACACAGCTAAAGCATACAATTTGATGAGTTTTGATAAATGCATACTTCCTTGGAATCTACATCACAGTCAAGATAATGAGCACAATCATTTACCCAAAAGTCTCTCCATGTACCCTTGTAATTCCACTCTCTAGTGCCCTGGGCCCCACCCTGCTTTCTTAGGCAGTCGCTGTCACTATAAATGAGTTTGCATTTTTTAGAATTTTATAGAAATTCATAGAAATGGAGTCATCTACTGTACATATACTTTTCTTGATCTGGCTATTTTTATTCAGCATAATTATATTGAGATGCATCCATAATTATATTGAGTTATTTTACATTTAACAATAGTTATAGATGATTTTTATTTAAAAAAATTTTTTTTCTTCTATGACTTCCCTAAATACTCCATAATGAATATGTATGAGTTTTTTTCCCTGTAATGAAAACATTGAGGCACATGTGCCTGATATATGCATGCATATCCCATTGAAATCCAGAGAATAGTAAATCAACTGGCATTTGAGTCTGAATTAGAGCTAGAGGCAAATCCATTCTGTATTTAATAAGTCTATATTCACTTTATATGCTTTTGCCACTTCATATCATTATTCTAATCTAAGTATTGAAAGATCTGGGAGGAAAATGATAACTTAATTATCTTCACATAATATTTATGAGTTTGGCTGCAAATGATGCATTTTTGGCCATAATTCTAAATTTATGCAATGATAGCAGAGGTATCAGTTGTAATTTGTCAATTTAGGGGGAAAATATTCTGGAAAGGATAGTCATATACTTTTTTTTTTTTTTTTTAAGATTTTATTTATTCACTTGATAGGGAGAGAGAGCACAAGCAGACAGAGTAGCTGGCAGAAGGAGAGGGGAAACAGGCTCCCCAGTGAGCAGAGAGCCCGATGCAGGGCTCAATCCCAGGACCCTGGGATCATGACCCAAGCCAAAGGCAGACATTTAACTAACTAAGCCACCCAGGAGCCCTTTAGTCAAATACCTTAAATGTTGTTTTATAGCAATGTAAAATGACTTTTTAAAAGTATATCTTAACTACTAATATCCATAACTTAGATCAAGGTGTGTATGTAAAATTTGTAAAAATTATGACATTTTCAACAATTTTGACTATTGCAAAATTTGACAAAAGCTATAGCAATTATCATTGCAAACCAATATTAATTTCACACTTTCTGTTATTGATACTAATTTATTTATCAGATATCTAAAATAACTTAGAAAATTATACACTATCATTAACTTTGATAGGATAAATGCTGAAAACACACATATGTATATACATATTTTTTAATGTATGTATATATGCCTATAAAAAAGATGAGAATATTACTATAATTCTTTCTGGAAGATAGAATTTAAAATAATTTTTTCCTTCATTATGCTTGCTTGCTTTTTCAATTTTCTACATTGAACGTGGGTTACTTTTGCCAACAGAATAAAAAGCATGTTAGCGATTGTTTAATTATCCAAGGAACACTATATCCTGAAGAATATAAGTTCGTAGAGTATATTATGACAACCCAGTATTACTGCTATCACAGTATTGAGTAATAAATTATGCTAACAATAAGTTTCATAAAGAAGTAAAGAGTAGTTCTCAAACTTAGCTGCATACTGGAATAACCTGGGAATCTTAACAAATACTGATGCCTGCATCCCAACCTCAGTGATTCTGATTTAATTGGTCCAGGGTGCAGCTTGGGTATCGGGGTTGTAAAAAGCTCCCTGGGTGATGCTACTGTGCCACTGAGCTCTAGAATGACTGCTCCAGCTTTGAGATTGAACTGACTTTCTTGGTTTTGCCTGGCTTCCTGATGGGTATTAACAGTCAGCTAAGCAAGGATATGGGAGAAAAGCAATTTCCTTTTTGCACAGTTTTTTAAATGATATTAGGAGAAGGGAAGTCTATGCTCTGGAATCATCATAATTACATATATTCAATCAGGTCCTTCCAAGGAAATCAATCCACCTGGAAGGGATCCAGCCTAGAGCCTCATGGCGTAATGAATTTTGTGTTATGTTGGAAATACCTTATAGTAAGACTATACATTTTAAACTCGTGCCAAAGAGGATGGTTATTCCAGTATAGAATTACAGATAAGTATAAAATTATCTATATGCAATTATATACTGCTTATCATTTTTCTAACCAGAAAACCATTAGGTTACAAAATACTGAATATTTGCTCCAAAGTAAAGTATAGAATTTAATCACTATAGAAAATATTTGGTCAGCCAAAACCTACATGCCTTCAGTCATGAAAATAATCAGAGTGTGAGCTGATAAATATCTTAACTGGTAATAAATTAAAGAGAGGCAGATAAGTTGGTCTAAGATTTATTTTGCATTCTTTTAAGTTGACTTGCTAAATGCCTTTAAAATGAATGTAAAATAATTTTATAACAATTTTAATAAACCCATTCAAATACGCACAACTGATTTCTCACAATTTGCAAAAGCAGCTCAATGGAGGGAAGATAGCCTTTTTAATAAATGTTGCTGAACATTTTGCACATGCATAGGCAAAAAAAAAGTTTAACCTTGACCTAAATCTCATACCTTTAAAAAAATTAACTCCAAATGGATTGTGGATTTAAATGTAAAACATAAAACTATAACATTTTTCAAAAAATAAGAGAAAAACATAGGATATAGATCTAGGTAATGAGTTCTCAGATTTGACATAAAAGGCGTAAGAGGAAAAATGGAAAAATTGAGATTATCAAAATTTAAAACTTCTGCTCTGCCTAAGACCCAGTTATGAGAATGAAAAGACAATCCTCACACTGGGAAAAAATATTTGTAAATGATAAATCCAATAAGGACAAGTATCTAGATGTACAAAGAATTCTCAGAACCCAAGAGTAAAAAAAGAAGAAAAAATGGGCAAAAGGTTTGAAGACATCTCACACGACAACAAAAAGAAACAAACTATTGGTATATATAATCACCTGGATAAATCTCCAGAGAATAATGCTGAAAGCAAAGCACCCATCCCCAAAAGTTACATACTATATGATTCCTTTTATAAAACATACTTAAAATGACAAAATTATAGAAATGGAGAAGAGTTTAGGGGTAGCCAAGGGTTAAGGAAGGGAGAAGAGGGAGTGGCTCTGGCTCTGGCAACAAGAGATCCTTGAATGAGAATGCTCTGTACTTTGACTGTATCAATGTCAATATCCTGATTGTGATATGTGCTATATAGCTTTGCAAGATGTTACCATAGGGAAACTGGGTGAAGGATATTTGGGATCTCTGCATTATTTTGTACAACTGCATGTGAATCTACAATTAACTGGGGAGGGGGGAGGTTTAATTTAAAAAGAAAGAGCAATGTATTTATTATATATTCTCAGATGGGCTAAATTAAGATCCTAGATATCTGTTTTTATTCAATTTCCAGGCTTCTCAGTTTTCTAGCGTGCTTGAAATATCCTTTAAAATGAAAACTAAACCAAATTAGATGTCAACACACTGTTAAGAGGTTGGTATTTTGTTTAGCTTCTAAGCTTTTTAACTCTGAAACAATCAGACTTGATAAAATACAGAAACAATAGATTTCCTGACTCGCCCCGCTGTATAAATACACCCTTTTAACTCCTTGGTTTCATCTTGCCAATAAAAAAGGAGTGGATCCACCTGTAATCACCTTGTCTGATATCATGTCCAAGTTCGGCTTTTGAAAGACCTTAAAGGAACCAAACCAAACAAGAAATGAAGCAAGAGGAGCAGTGAGATCAGCTACGAGGAACGTCTTACCCTTAAGAACAGGTTCTGCAAAGCCCCTTGTCTTTTGTGCTTCCCTCATCACTAATGTTTAGCAAAATACAAATTGGTAAATCTAGCAATATCATATCAGATGTCAGATAAAGAAAGATAAAAGAAAGCAGATAAAGAATGGGAGGGGGTGCTTCCCTGTTTTAAAATGTCAATTTACCAGAGGCACCTGGGTGGCTATCAGTTGAGTGTCCAACTCTTGGTTTTGGCTCAGGTCATGATCTCAGGGTGGAGAGGTCACATGGAGGCTGCTTAAGATTCTCTCTCTCACTCCCTCTGCATCTCCCTCCCTCCCCACCCAGCACACATGCACTCTTTCTCTAAATAAAATTTTATTTATTTATTTATTTTTAAAAAGATTTTATTTATTCATTCATGAGAGACACAAAGAGAGAGAGAGAGAGAGGCAAAGACACAGGCAGGGGGAGAAGCAGGCTCCATGCAGAGTCCAATGCAGGACTTGATCCAGGGCCTCCAGGATCCATACCCTAGGCCAAAGGTGGCGCTAAACCGCTGAGCCACCTGAGCTGCCTGAAATAAAATTTTATTTTTTATTTTTATTTTAAAAATTTTTTTTAAATTTTATTTATTTATTTATTATAGTCACAGAGAGAGAGAGAGAGAGAGAGGCAGAGACATAGGCAGAGGGAGAAGCAGGCTCCATGCACCGGGAGCCTGACGTGGGATTCGATCCCAGGTCTCCAGGATCGCGCCCTGGGCCAAAGGCAGGCGCCAAACCGCTGCGCCACCCAGGGATTCCTGAAATAAAATTTTAAAATGTTAATTTCCCAGGGTAAATTTAAACTTTAACAAAAATTGACTGTTGTTTATATTTTCTGGCTTAAAAAAATCCATATCCTTCTTTGGCCTATATTTAATAACTGTTATATATTTGCTTGTCTATCAATATTTGTGACATTAAAGTCAATGCAGCAATGTAATCCCCAAGATTAACAAATTGATAATGCCTTATAATCATATTTTTTAAAAAGCTTCAATAATGATAGCTAGCACCTAGTGACCACCAACATTGGAAGCTGATTTTTTAGGGGGTGCCTGGTTGGCTTGTTCAGAAGAACATGTAACTCTTGATCTCAGTGTCCTGAGTTCAAGCCCCATGTTGGGTGTAGAGATTACTTAAATAAATACTTTTTTAAAAAAGATTAAGAAGCAAAAAAAAAAGATTAAGAAGCTAATTTTTAAGCAGAGTAAGACATAGACATTGGTAGAGGAGCTAGACTTAACCTTATAATATCCATATGAGATGAGTTTTTATTTCCCACATTTCATTGGATTCAGATAAAATGGTTTCTAGACACTTTGGAGATGCAGAGAAAAAAAAAATCCATCTTAGCCTTTCTTCAAAAATAATAGTAAGCCTAATTTTTGGTGGCAGAGAAAAGGGATAAGAAGATTTTTAGAGAATTGAATGGTTTAAAATAGCTTTTTTTACCAGTCTAGGAAGGAAAACACTCAGTTGTCTCCATTCCTGAAAAGAAAGGGCTGACAGCACTAAATCACTGTCTCTGGCTACAGTGTTTCTTGGATGCCCATGAGATAGCTTGGTGTGAAGAAACTAGCAATTAAGTTAAAGAATGATTGCCTTTATCATTGAATAATTTCCCCTTTTAAAGACATAATTTTTCTCAGCAGAAGTTGCAAAAGCAACTCCTTTAAGTTATCATTCCCAAACTCAAAACCATGTAGATAATTAAATGGGAGTCCCCTCTCTCCCACCGGAGCCATAGTTGGGATTCAGGAAAGTGTTTGGAACCGGTAAAAAAAAAAAAAAAAAAAGAAATTGGTCTTGGCTTTCGTTTGACTTCTTTCCTAAAGCTGCAAAACCTCCAGTTTGTCTCCTGTCACTACCTCTTTATTTCTTTGTTTTGGTCTGGTTCATACATTCACTGTGGAAATTGCTGTTCCGATTTGAAGGCCCCTATCCCTACTCATCCAACCCCAGCCACCCACTTCTTGCTCCCCCTGTCCTGCCTTCCACATCCTGGGGATGCAGTATGGGGGCGCGTTCTGTAGCAGGAACTCCTCAAGAGCTGCCTTGCTCTTCATGGCACCTCTGCAGGCTGAGTCAAATGGCCTGGAACCTCTAGACTCTTGGAGAAGTGAGCCCAGTTTTGGGTCTCCGGTAAGGTGTTAGCAAGGAGGAGGGGCCGGCCTGGGGAGGCCCACAGACAAAGATATTTCTCTCTTGATAACTTGAAACATTTTCAACTGGCACATTTTTCTTTTTTTTTTTTTCTTTTTTCTTTTCAGCCATGAAATAGGAAATTGTATTTTATTTTATTATTATTTTTTAAGATTTTATTTATTTATTCATGAGAGACACAGAGAGGCAGAGACATAGGCAGAGGGAGAAGCAGTTTCTTTGTGGGGAGCTCATTGCAGGATTTGATCCCAGGACCCTGGGATCATGCCCTGAGCCAAAGGCAAATGCTCAACCACTGAGCCACCCAGGTGGCCCAAAATGGGAAATTTTAAAACATAATTTACTTCAACTATGGTGGGGTCATTTGAGAATTCTATTGAGCAACAGCTAATGTACAAGACTGGGTTGGATTATTACTGGCTTAGCCCCTCGAGGAATGTTCTAGAGGAAGCATTGGTGGAAACAAAAGGAATTACAGCCTGTTTAATCTGCTCTGAAGACCAAGAAAATGAGGAAGAATTACTTATTTTGAAAATAGTCATCCGGATTTCATCATTGAAGCAGCTTTATTTCAGGTGATCTCTTCCAGTGGTATTCTGGGCTTATCATAAATTTCCACTAATACAAGATTCTGAGATTCTCTAGGAATTTTTCATGAGCAACCTTTCTGAGTGGGCATAAAGGTGCATCTCAGAGGGCTGTCCCTAACCAGCAGGTTCTCAGAGGACTCATGAGAGGCAGGAAGAACACAGGAAAACTTACATTTTTAATCTCATACTATCTAAATTACTAATTTGAATATATTATGTGATATACATAATATATTAGTGCTATAGCATTATAAATATACATAAGTAGAAGTATGTATATAGGATCTGAATGCTCAGTTTTTAAAAAATTGATGGTGTATACAATCAATAAGGCTAGAGACCATGTTGCTAAAGGCAGAGAAAATCAGTCTTCGTCACTCAAATCCATGGAAATGAGATGGTTTATAACGAGAAATTCAGAACTATCATTAGTGGTTCCCTGTTAATTCATTTACACATCGCATGTCTCTTTTTTTTTAAAGATTTTATTTATTTATTCATGAAAGACAGAGAGATTTTATTTATTTATTCATGAAAGACAGAGAGAGAGAAACAGAGACATAGGTAGGGGGAGAAGTAGGTCCCTGTGGGGAGCCTGATGTGGGACTTGATCCCAGAACCCTGGGATCACGACCTGAGCCAAAGGTAGACACTCAACCAATGAGCCACCTAGGCATCCCCATTACATGTATCCTCAAGGGTGGGCCACATTTACACATTTTTGTTTCTCCGTGACCTAGCACAGTCCTTGAAAATGTCAGAGAATTGGGGATGCTTGGGTGGCTCAGTCAGGAGAGCATGTGAATCTTGATACTGGGGTTGTGAGTTTGAGCTCCACGTGGGGTGTAGTGATTATGTAAATAAATATAACTTTTTTTTTTTAATATCAGAGAATTGTAAATGGAGAGTAAACTGGATTGTGAAACTGGGGGTTGAAAGGATGGAGAGAAGCTGTTTCTGTTAGTTTACCTGGAATTGAGTTTTGGTCGGCCACTTAGCAGCTGTGTGACTTCCAGCAATGTATTTAATCTCTCTGTACTTGGTTTGCTCAGCCATACAGTAAGAATAAAACTAGAAGGACGTAAAGAGTAATTGTGAGGAAACCTATAAAAGGCTGAGAACAGTGCCTGGCACCTAGGAAGTATTTCCAAAGCAGGATTTCTTTCTCTCCAGAGCAGTAGTCTCCAGCCTTTTTGACTATATACTCTTATCAATTAAAAAAAAAAAAAACATTTAGGGGTGCCTGGGTGGCTCAGTTGTTGAACATCTGCCTTTGGCTCCTGTTGTGATCCCAGGTTTGGAGATTGAGTCCTGAATCAGACTCCCAGAGGGGAGCCTGCTTCTCCCCCATCTATGTCTCCGCCTCTCTCTGTGTGTCTCTCATGAATAAATAAATAAAATCTTTGAAAACAATCATTCAGTTTCAACATATGTAAATGCTATTTATTTAAATATTCTTATTTATAATTTTTTTCTATTAAGATATTTTTCCAAGATTTTATTTATTTATTTGAGAGAGAGAGAGTGAGCATGAGTGGTGGGAGGGGCAGAGGGAGAAGCTCTCTGCTGAGCAGAGAGCCCAACACACAGCTGGATCCCCAGACCCTGGCATCATGAGCTGAACTGAAGGCAAATGCTCAACTGCCTGAGCCACCCTGGCACCCCAATATGTTCTTTCTATTAATCCACACCCTTAAGCATTGATACTGCAAAGCATAATGCTACATGTTATTTTACCAGGATTGGACTGCATGCCTGATTAATCACGGAGATTAGGTTATAGAAAGACCTCAGCTCCATCTTGGATGTATATTGTCTCTCTCTCCTTCTTTCTCTTCTCATCTCATCCTCTGAGAAAAGCAGGTTGCCATCTTGTGAGCAGCCCAGTGGAGAGGCCTGTATATAGTGGAACTGAAGCCTTCTGCCAAGGGCCAGCTAGGAACTGGTGCCTACCAGCCACCACGAGAGTGCACTGAGAAGTGGTTCTTTTTTTTTTTTTTTTTAAGATTTTATTTATTTATTCATGAAACACAGAGAGGCAGAGACACAGGCAGAGGGAGAAGCAGGCTCCATGGAGGGTGCCTGATGTGGGACTCGAACCTGGAGTCCCAGGATCATGTCCTGGGTGGAAGGCAGGCGCTCAACCGCTGAGCCACCTAGGCGTCCCTGAGAAGTGGATTCTTGAGCTCCAAATGAGCCTAGAGATGATGCCAACCCTGACTGACAGTTTGAAGGCAACCTCTCCAGAGATCCTCAGCAAGAACCGCTTAGCTGAGCCATTTCCGGGTTCCTGACCTTTAGAAACTGTGAAATAATAAGTGTTTGTTGTTTCAAGGTGTTTAAAAATGCTCTGTGTTTGTGTTTCAAGGATGAAGAAACCACACTGGAATTTGCAAGCCCAAGAATTTTCAGAGGTTTATAAAAGAAGGTGGTAGATTCTAATGACTTTTAGCAAATGCATATTCAGGTCATTAGACCTGAGCTGAGACCTTGGCGTTTGTCATGTCATTTTGGCGACAGCTGTGCTCTGCGAGGTTTTGTTTCCAACATGATCTGGATGGAGCTCTCAGAGGCAGATGTATGACGAGGAAATGAGCTCATTGAATGGCAGGCAGAGCCGCAAAACACTTTCACAACAAAAACGTTGCTGCAAAGAGGACCTGACCGCAGAGCCAGGATCCGCTGTGATAATTCCATGTGCAAATAAAAACTCAGGAAGCGCTCAGTGCGAACCAATTTAAATAGGACTGGAGATGCAATGGCCTTTTTCTTATAGTCCAGGGTTGTTGAAAGGGTCCAGAAATTTATAAGATGACACTAAAACAATACCTATTTTCAGATCTAATAGTAGCATTGCAAATATATGTAAATTTAAATACAGCATTTTATTTTTATTTGTTTTAAAAGATTTTTACTTATGTGACAGAGAGAAAATGAGAGAGAGCACAAGCAGGGGAAGTGGCAGGGAGAAGGAGAAGCAGGCACTATGTTCTTTGATAAATGTGCCTCCATATGTAGTATATACATATGTATTTTTAAGTAGGATCCATCCCCAAGGTGGAGCCCAATGCGGGGCTTGAACTTATGACCCTGAGATCAAGACCAGAGGTGAGGTCGAGAGTCAGATGGTTAACCCACCACGCCACCCAGGTGCCCCTCTCCCCCTATTTATTATCAGGGCAAAATGCAGTAGGAAATCTCTTATGTTAAACTGTTATTTTGGGGGATCCCTGGGTGGCTCAGCGGTTTAGCACCTGCCTTCGGCCCAGGGCGTGCTCCTGGAGTCCTGGGATTCAGTCCCGTGTTAGGCTCCCTGCATGGAGCCTGCTTCTCCCTCTGCCTGTGTCTTTGCCCCCCACCCCCCCATAGGTCTTTCATGAATAAATAAATAAAATCTTTTAAAAAAAAAACCTTTTATTTTGAAATTGTAAACGACGGGCCTTGTGTTTTTGTCTCATGTTTCATAATTATGTCCTCTACAGGAGATGGCTGTGAAGAGGCTGTTGTCCTTGTTGCCCTCGGTGCATGGCAAGCAGACAGCCCTGGTCGCCATTCACTATAGGAGGCCTGTGGCTCTGGGTGTGTGTCCAGGTAGCATATCCCCACGTGAGGCCTACTAATATACTCCAAAAGCATCAGCAATGCCTTTGTCCTTATTCTGGTATCCTAGCATGAGAGGACAGAGGCCTCTATCTGAATGTTGGCCTGGTGTTCCTCCATGGGCCCCACAGAAAAGGACCTCATCCCTTCCCTCCATAATTCTCTTCCTCTGTTGACTTTTTTCTTTCTTTTTTTTTTTTTTAATTATTTATTTTTGATAGTCATACAGAGAGAGAGAGAGAGGCAGAGACACAGGCAGAGGGAGAAGCAGGCTCCATGCACCGGGAGCCCGACGTGGGATTCGATCCCGGGTCTCCAGGATCGCGCCCTGGGCCAAAGGCAGGCGCCAAACCGCTGCGCCACCCAGGGATCCCAGACTTTTTTCTTTCATATAAATGTTTAAATCTATTTTTTAAAGATTTTATTTATTTATTTATCTGCGAGTACACTGTAGGGAGGCAGGGGACAAGCAGACTCCACGCTGAGCACAGACCCTGGTGCAGTGCTCAATCTCACCACCCTGAGATCATGACCTGAGCTGAAATCAAGAGTCAGATGCTTAATCAACTGAGTCCCCCAGGCTCCCCTAAATCTTATTTTTTATAAGCAAGCTTTTTAAACAATTTGAGGCTTGAACTCAAAGTGCTGAACTCAAGAGTCAAATGCTCTACCAACAGAGGCAGCTGGGCTCCCCAAAATCTATTTTAGGTTTAAAAACAAGCAACAAGTAAATGCCCTTAGAGATTGCCTTTGTTTCACAATCAAGTTTCTTGGGAGAAGTCTCTACAGTTCATTGGTCTTCACCTTGCCCTCCATCACTGCTCAACACACTGCCATCTGGCATCTGTCACCACCCCCTCGGCAAGCTGCCCTCTGCTCGTCTAGCCACCACCAGCAGAGAACATGCCTCAGCCTCCGTCTTTGGAACCATTCTGCAATTTGATGCTGGGGACCTGTCCTTGGAAACTCTCTTCTTCTTCTTCTTCTTCTTTTTTTTTTTTTTTTTAAGATTTTATTTATTTATTCACGAGAGACACACACAGAGAGAGAGAGAGAGAGAGAGGCAGAGACACAGGCAGAGGGAGAAGCAGGCTCCATGCAGGGAGCCTGATGCGGGACTTGATCCCCGGACTCCAGGATCACGCCCTGGGCTGGAGGAGTCCCACATAACTAAACTGCTTATGGAGTTATGGAGTCCTACATAACTAAACTGCTGAGCCACCCAGGGGTCCCCTGGAAACTCTCTTCTTCTGAGGCACCCCAGTTTTAACTTTTTCTCGGGCTACTACCCACTGGTGTCTTGCAGCTGTGCTTTCGACCTTATGTCAAGGCGATGTCTCATCAAGGCCCTGCCCCAGCAGCTCTCCTGTTCTTCTCTTGCCCCGTCTCACATTCTGTCTCCTTCCTGAGTGAGCTCAGCCCCGCCACAGCCGCAGCGGCCACTCACTTGCCGAGGATGTCCCACGCATCTCTCAGCCCGGGTCTCTTTCTGGGATCCGGGACAGACTTTCTGCTGCCCTCTTTGTACATCGGAGAGCACTCCAAAATGAGCTCACCTCTCTTCCCTAAATACTTACTTCCCTTCTATTTCATGTCTTGCTAGTTTATCAAACCATCAAAAGCTGTGGGTCAAGCAAAATTCCACCATCACCCTCATTTCCTCATCCAGTAGCCAAACTCGATTAATTCTGTCCCCTGGAAGTTTTTGGCACCTGTTCCCCTCCATCTATTTTTCACTGCTATTGACTCTTCTTATTTAGACTCTTCTTATTCTTCCTTGTTAAATTGTCCTAATCGATAGCTTCCACACAGACACGCCCAGTGTGACATGCATATGCTTGTGCAAGTTAACTTTAATCTACTTTCTAAGAGTGTGTTTTTTTAATTGTATTTATTTATTTGAGAGAGAGAGTATGAGCAGGGGGAGAAGGAAAAGCGGACTCTCCACTAAGCAGAAAGCCCAATGAGGGGCTCTATCCCAGACCCCTGGGATCACAGCCCAAGCTAAAGGCAGCTACTTAACCAACTGAGTCATCCGGTCACCCGATCTAGGAGTGCTTTGTTGACAGTTAAAAGACCCTGATCATAATATGATTCAACCTTAAAAAAGGAATGAAATTCACATATATGCTGCAACATGAATGCAACTTGAAGACATTAGGCTGGGTGAAATCAGCCAGACACAAAAGGACAGACTTACATGAGGTGCCTCAAATAGTCAAATTCCTAGAGTGGGAAGTAGACTGGTGGTTGCCACAGGCTAGGGGAAGGAGTAATAGAGAATTAGTGTGTAATGGGGACAGTGTTTCAGTTTGGGAAGGTGAAAAATTCTGAAAATGCACAACACTATGAAGTATTTAATGGTTTGGAGAAAAAAAATTTTTTTTGAGAGAGCAAGGGGGTGGCGCAGAAGGAGAAGGAGAAAAGCTTAAACAGACTCCATGCCCAGCATGCCCTAGATCGCATAAACCCTGAGATCATGACCTAATCCAAAATCAAGAGATGGATGTTTCACTGACTGAGCCATGCAGGCGCCCCTGGTTTGAAATGATTTTAAAATGGTTAAAATGATCAACTGGGTTTGTATATTTTACCATAATTTTTTAAGGTGAAAAAAAAAAAATACCCTAATCAGAAGCTCATTCCCAGAAAGCCCTTCAAATATCTCACTTAATCTGACTAGAGGATTTATTGATTAGAATAAGAGATGTTAAAGGTCATTTTTAATTGGTGAACAAGGTGATTGAGACATGTTAGTATTATTATTATTTTTTAAATATTTTATTTGTTTATTTGACAGAGAGAAAGAGAATACAAGCAGGGGAAGTAGGAAGCAGAGGGAGAGGGAGAAGCAAGCTGCCCACTGAGCAGGGAGCTCAATGTGGGGCTTGAATTCAGGACCCCAGGATCATGACCTGAGCTTAAGGCGGACACTTAACTGACTGAGCCACCCAGGAGCCCCAAGATGGCCCCAATAGCAAGTGGCTATTAAAAAGAGCTGTTCAGGTACTTCCCCTTCTGGATGAGTGGGTGTAAGAACAGGGTGACTAGTGTAACACCATCAAAGTGGCTCCTTAGATCAGAAATTCTAGAAATCTGTTGGTGTACCTCCTTCCCTCCCCGCACTCCCCCATTAACTGCTGCCATCCTGCTGTCCCTCAGAGCATGGTCACGTTTGCCATGGATTGGCTCCTTCCTGAGAGGTGTCTGGGTCCCCAGTGAGCAATTCACAGGATTGCTTCCTTGTTTGCTTGCTCCTGAATGTTAGTGCCTCTTCTAACTCTGGGGAGGCTGCTTTCATTCAGCATACAGCCTCAAGTGAGCTTGTAGGGGAGAAGACAGACAGCTCTTGGCTGCCTCCAATCCTTGTTAGCACTGAATTTCTCCAGTAATCTTCCTAAGATGCAAATCAGGTCATGTCAATTTCTCACTCCAGATTCTTCGGTGGACCCCCTCCCTTACCCCCACCTTCCACTCAAAGAGTGAACTCCCAGTGCCTAATGTGGTACAAGGGCTTTTCCAGATCTGACCCTGCTTTCTTTCTCCTTCTTGCTCTCCACTCTATCTTGTTATTTTTTTTTTTTTTTAAGATTTTACCTATTTATTCTTGAGAGACACCTACACAGAGAGAGGCAGAGACACAGGCAGAGGGAGAAGCAGTCTCCCCACAAGGAACCCGATGTGGGACTCAATCCCGGATGCCGGGATCATGCCCTGAGCCGAAGACAGACGCTCAACTGCTGAGCCACCCAGGCGTCCCCAACTCCATCTTGTTCTGACCCCAGCACACCAACCCTTGAACCTGCCCTCATCTTTCCTATCTTCATACCTCTGCACATAGCCTTTTATTCTTTCCCCAGAGCTCTTCCCTATACATGATGGCTTTTGCTTCAGGGAACACAGCCGGATCAGGAGCACCAAGTCCTGGCCTAAAATGACAGCATCTGTGCCTGGAATTTTACCTTTTTTACACGATATTTTCAGCAGCTATGAAATCATCCCATTTGCATAGAGAGAAGGACGAAGTAGACACAGCAAGGAGAACCAGAAACTGCTCTGCCTTGGAGAGAGACCGAGAGACCTCAGGGGGCAGTCATCCTTCTTTTTTATCTGGTCGGGTTCCTGGCTCCCTCTCCTGAGAAGCAATGTAGAGACCTGTCCTTGGCATCTGGGAGTGAGTTTGCAAGCTCCTTTGTAGCTGGTTGAGTGTTGACCAGGCTGCCAGGTCTGCAGAACAAATTCCTGGGGGTTCATTCTGATGGCAAGTGCTCTGGGTCCTCCCAGGCTTGGCTGCCCGGGGCGGCCTGATCTCTCTGCTTTGGGAAGAGCGGGTTTAGCAGTCTGACATTGTAAAGTCTAATTAGGTAATTTGACTTTCAATTTTGTTCAATTGGTCATGAAGAAAGGATTTTAAAAGCTGAAATAGATTGTTAATCATTTCTTTAGGAGAAGCACATGTAACCTCCAGAGGAAAGAAAAAGAAGGAAAGGCACCTACAATAAGAGTTAAAACCGTCGGGATTTTTTGCCAGGGACATGTTAACCTGGAACAGCCACAAAAGATAATGTTCGTTCGTATGGCATCTTCTTGGGCAAGTTCTGGAAAAGCATTTTCTTCTAGATTCTTCATTTGCTTGTGTTCTAGCCTGAGGCTCTTCTTAGGACTTTGGCTAAAACTGGAAATGTGAGTAAGTGACACTCTGGGTTTCTTTCTTTCTTTCTTTCCTTCTTTCTTTCTTTCTTTCTTTCCTTTCTTTCTTTTTCTTTTTCTTTCTTTTCTTTCTTTCTTTCTTTCTTTCTTTCTTTCTTTCTTTCTTTCTTTCTTTCTTTCATTTTAGGGGATCCCTGGGTGGCTCAGCGGTTTGGCGCTTGCCTTTGGTCCAGGGCGCAATCCTGGAGTCCTGGGATCAAGTTCCGCGATGGGCTCCCTGCATGGAACCTGCTTCTCCCTCTGCCTGTGTCTCTGCCTCTCTCTCTCTTTCTATGAATAAATAAATAAAATCTTAAATAAATAAAGATTTTATTTTATTTATTTGACAGAGAGAGAGAGAGAGAGAATGCACACACAAGCAGGTGGAGTGGTACAGAAGGAGAGGGAAAAGTAGGTTCCCAGCCGAGCAGGGAGCCCGATGTGGGGCTCGATCCCAAAACTCTGGGACCTGAGCCGAAGGCCAACCCTCAAGTCACTCAAGGGAACCAACACTTTGGGTTTTTCACTTAATGACAACAGAAAGATCCAGAATAGCACCCTGAAGAAGTCAATGACAGTGTTCTTCTAGGGCTTGTGTTTGTAGCTGATTTCCAATGAGAAACCAAGAAACCTGTGCTGTAAAGCCGCACCTGAGAATAAGAGGTGTCCCCTGCGGGGAGCACCTCCCAGCTGTGCTGAGTGGGCGCATCCTCACCTGCACCACGACCTGTGTGGCCTGCAAGCTGACTTGCCGACGAGACAGGCGCAGAGCAGAAGCGCCGGCTCGGGCCTCCGGAGAGCTGGTGATCTGATTGCAGGGCTAGCAGGGCTCCTTGGGAGACGAGGGCGGGGTGGGGACCAGGCTGAGGGGAAAGCTCTTTGGGAAGAAGGGCAGGAGGCAGGGGAATGAGCAAAAAATAAACCTGAACTCAGTCTCAATTACAGTTAAGTGTCAGCCACCGGGAAGCAACTTAAAACAGAAGGCAACCACCTCATCTGCCAACGCCTGCAGGCTCTCAGGCCCAAGCCCTGCTGGGGGTGTAGCTATTCTGAGTCACAGTTTTTTCCCAGCGCAATCTGCAGTAGAAGCTCAAAGATTCATCCACCTGTAATTAAGGGCCGTCCCTTCCCCCTGTTTCTCAGATTTTTTTAACCCATTGTGCTGCAGGCTCCATTAGTATATGTCCGGACACAATAAAATCTGGCTAATTCATGCAAGCAAATGCTTGTGGTGAGTTGGCAAGCATTGCAATTAATACGAAGACTAGCAGAGGTTAAATAGAGGTCAAACGGGCTTTTTTGTTTTAGAAAGTCCTAATTCCTTTTTTTTTTTTTTTAAACTGATTCTTCCAGTTAGCTGTAGGGCTTTTTGTTTTGTTTTTGTGTTTAGGCCTCTCAAATTGAAACTGGATAAAGCTTTATTTCTTTCAAATGTATACAATAACTGGAACTCACACCTGCCGCCATGGACGAGGCCTCACCGTGTGGTTGCAGTGACTATAAATACTTCCTTTAAATTGGTGTAATTTATAAATCAAAATGTTCTGAAACCGACAGGAATGGTTATCCTTAGGTAAATTAGCTATGATTCCAACAGCCTTGTTTGTGCTTTGATTTGTGAAAGGAACTCTTTCTTGGTTAGTGACACTGGCTGGGTTTCTTTATCGTTAAACTGGTGATGGGAATTTGTGAGATTCCCCGGGGATCCTCCTTGTCAGATTTGGGCAAGTCTCTCTAAGACTGGTTGGGGGACAAAGAGAGGAGCTGCAAGTGTGAGGGCAGGGCAGTGGGGGGGGGGGGCAGGATCTGAGTCCTGGGGGTCATCGAGGGCCTGCAACAGTGTAGACTTTGTGGGCGGAGTGATGAGGAGGGTCATGTGGCCGAGCTTGAACTTTGCTGTGGGACAGACTCAGCTCTCCCCATGTGTGACCTTGGAGGGATTGCTTAATGTTTCTTTGTTAGAAGTGAGTTGGACAGGTGTAGTCAGGGCCCGGGTCCCCAATAAGAAAATATGGAGTCAGGACAGCTAAGATAAAACAGCACTGACATCCTGTTTGCAGCTTAGACAGGAGTGCACTAGCATTCCGCTTTGCAGCCTTTGCAGAAGTGACTTCTGTGAAAGGTCCTAAAATAAGACAATTAACCACAAGGCACTTGTCCCTATCACAGGGAGGGGGCAGGAAGACAAAAGCTCCCAGATGTCAGCCAAATAGACCATCAGCATGGGGACATGAACTTAATAGGCAGGCAGATACGTGACCAAAGCCCGGATTGGCACAACTCAACACATCCTGATTGCTGACGATAGTTCCACAAAAGAGCTCATAAAACCCACCACACTTAGAAACTCCGGGGCAACCCTCTCGGGGCCCCCCCTCCTTCCCCAGGGGCTTTATATTCTTGCTCAACAAACCGTGCTTTGCTGCCCTTCACTCTCATCCAGTCCACCTCTTCATTCTTTGAAGTGGTGTGACCCAGAACCATGGGCAGTAAAGGCAGAGAAATCCTGCAACACCTTCACCTTTGTTTTCTGTTTTCTCATGTGGGATATAAAATCCGACATACACAATATTATTAACAGGATTTCATGAGCTAAAAGATGCAGGGGGATGCCCAATAGATAAACATTAGCTGTTGTTATTGGGGCAACAGTGGTTGTGCTTACAGACCCTGGAATGGTGGGTACAGCTGCCGAAGCCTGGCTCCCCATCTGGAAAATGGGGCTGTTAATATTTACCTGTTTATTTTGTTTTTTTAAGAGATATTATTTATTTATTTATTTGAGAGAGAGAGAACAAGCAGGGGGAGGAGCAGAGGGAGAGGGAGGACCCTGGGATCATGACCTGAGCCCAAGGCAGATAGATGTTTAACCGGCTGAGCCACCCAGGCCCCCTGCCTATTAATTGTTTAGATTGATCTTACACATTAAGCCGTTGTATTTGGAACCCCCTAGAAAGACTGGCCAAGGGATCATTTAAAACACCATTTCCATTCCTTTATAATGTGTTTTGGTCCTGCTTATGAGGTAGGAACATCATTTATTCATTTGCTCCTCAAACTGCAAGTCTACCCCCAGACCCTGTGTTACATACTGAACGTATAGAGAGAAGCCACAGCTTCTGAGCATGGGATCTGTGGACAGACACCACATGAGTGCAGGATTACAATCAGGGAAATGGAGATAGGGCTGGGATCCAATGGGTTTTCTGAGCAAAGGTCTTACAGAGAGACCAGGGCAGGGTGGCTCAGGGAAGGTGGTCCTGAGCATGCACCAAATCCAGAATGGTGACATGGTGAAGGCTGAGGCACCCACTGGTCACAGAGACATCAGGAAGCAGAAGACTGGGAGAGCCATCTGCAGAGAGAGCATGTACAAAGGCAGCAGGGAATAAGAGAGAGCTTGGTGCATCTGGGGAGCTTTGTCCAACTCAGCAGGACTGGAGCAGTGTGTGTTCTGGGGTGTTTGGGGTGAAGGCTAAATATGATATTACAGGGATAGCCCCATAGGCAAATTAGGGTCAGATTGTAACAGATCTTTGGAGGCACTAGGACATTTCGGGATGGCCTCTAGGAGTTATGAAGGGTTTTTCTTTGGTTTGGGTTTGGATTTTAAAGATTTTTAACTTCTTTATGTAATCTCTACACCCAACGTGGGGCTCAGTCTCACAACCCTAAGATCAAGAATTGCATGCTCTACCCACTGAGCCACCCAGGTACCCCTGGTTTGGCTTCTCGTTTGTTTTCATCAGTAAGACTACTAAATAGAGGAAATTCTATTAATTAAACTTAGAAACACAGGATTTTCACTGTATTTGTTTAATTTTAATTTTTAACTTATCTCAAATTGACCTTCCTGGGGACAAATAGTGCTATGAATTTCAACACTTGTACAGTTTTGTGTGGCTATCAGGATATAGAACAGTTCTGTTCCATTCTGCTGTCCCTTTGTGGTCACGCTTTTCCCCCACCCAAGCCAGGGGCAACTACTAATCTGTTTGCCATCACTGTAGTGTTTTACTCTTTCTTTCTTTCTTTCTTTCTTTCTTTCTTTCTTTCTTTCTTTCTTTCTTTCTTTCTTTCTTTCTTCCTTTCTTTCTTGAGAATGTCATATAAATGGAATAATATATATATATTTAAGATTTTATTTATTTATTTGAGAGAGTGGGGGAAGGGCAGAGGGAGAGGGAGAGAGAGAATCTCAAGCAGACTCCACACCGTGTGCAGAGCCAGATCTCACCACTCAGAGATTATGGCCTGATCTGAAATCAAAGGGTCGGATGCTTAACTGACTGAGCCTCCCAGGTGCCCCTAAATGGAATCATATATTATGTCAGCTTTTGAGATTGGCTTCTTTTAGTGATACCAATGCCTTTGAGGTTTCTCCAAGTTGTTTGTATCAGTATTTTTCCTGTTTGTGACTGGGTAGTGTTCCATTGTATGGACATACCACAGTTTCTCTACTTACCCCATTGAAGGATATTTTACTGAAGCATTTTTTTAGATGTCAGAAGAAGAGATGGGAAGAGAGCTGACAGAGGAGGAGACCAGACAGACATCTATTTCAGGAAACTAAGACAGTGGTCATGAGGCCAGAATAAAAAGGGACAGGGAATTTTTAAAAAGCTGCCAGATGATTCTAGCCAGCTTTCCCATGTTAGATAACCCTACTCCCATGTGGTGGATTTTCATGCCATCCATCCTCCACTCAAACTTTTCCAGCCCCAATCTTAACTTCAGATGAACTGGTTACCTAAGGCAGAGTAGTATCTACCAATGTCAACAATGTGAATTTTTTTAAAAAAAGATTTTTATATATTTCAGACAAAGAGAGAGGGAAGAACAGAGGGAAAGGGAGAACCAGACCCCACTGAGCAGGGAGCCTGATGCAGGGTTTGATCCCAGGACCCCGGTGTCATGACCTGAGCTGAAGGCAGGTGCTCAACCAAGTGAGCCACTGAGGTACCCCCAATAATGTGAATATTAACCAGGTTTATCCTCTGGGTTAATATTCACATTATAAATGGTTCCATTTGGAGGACTGCATTTGCCTCAAAGGAAAGATTTTACATCAAAGTTCCTCTTCCTCAAGGAAGCCATCTCTGATAGGCAGGCTGAGCTAAGGGTACTTCCCACATACTTTGGAAATGCCACTCCTGCACCTCTAATTTAGCACTTCCTGTAGTTACGTTAAAATAACTGCTTACAGGTGATCCCTGGGTGGCTCAGTGGTTTAGCGCCGCCTTCAGCCCAGGGTATGATCCTGGAGTCCTGGGATCAAGTCCCACATCAGGTTCCCTGCATGGAGCCTGCTTCTCCCTCTGCCTGTGTGTGTGTGTGTGTGCCTCTGTCTCTCATGAATAAATAAATAAAGTCTTTTTTAAAAAAAATAACTGCTTACAAGTCTGACGTGTCAGGGCCAGTGACAGTGCCTTGTACTTGTGCCTGTGGCATCAGCCCTGTGCTTGGGATGCCTGGGTTCCCAAGCAGCTGTCTTTCATTGAGCCTCTGCTATGCACCAGCACTTCACAGATTTGCATCCTTCCATGAAGACCTTACACAGTGAGGTCAGATCTGGGTCTCTGACATGACTGGCATCACATTCCTCTTCCCAAATTCTCTATTTTGTACTTCCTCTTTTCTTCCAGACCAGAAACCAGGGCTTTATCCTAAACTTTTGTTTCTCCCTCCAGTTCATATCTTTTTTTTTTTTTTTTTTTTTTTTTATTTACGATAGTCACAGAGAGGGAGAGAGAGAGAGAGAGAGGCAGAGACACAGGCAGAGGGAGAAGCAGGCTCCATGCACCGGGAACCCGACGTGGGATTTGATCCCGGGTCTCCAGGATCGCGCCCTGAGCCAAAGGCAGGCGCCAAACCGCTGCGCCACCCAGGGATCCCCCTCCAGTTCATATCTAATTAGGCATTCATATCTTGCCCATTCCCCTCCCTGGAAATTTCCCCACAGACAAATGTAAATCCTCATCCTCAGAAATGCCAGCCATTGGTTGAAGGGAAATCAAACATGTGAAAGAATGACTCAGTCTCCCTTATCCTTATTCTTGAAAAAACAACTCTAAACACAGGCCCCACTCACTAGATGTTAGTTGTCCTTGTAGCCAAATAACCCTGTCTCGCCCAATACAAAACATAAATGCATGAGTTATATAAAACAGCAATAATAGCTATACTTTTTAGAGCTCTAGGTCCCAATTTTGTGTATACATAAAAACGTTTCATCTTCTAACAACCGAGGGAGGTAATTATGAAATATGCCATTGTTCTTTTCAAGTTGTACATCTCCCAGTGGCTGAGCCGTCAGATTCCAAATTTCATTCTTTCCATTATATCAAATAAACAACCTTGAAAGATTTGTAATGAGGACAAGGGTGACCATTCCGTAAAAGGCCAAGGGAACTCGCAAGAAAAGGGAATATGGCAATTAAGTGTTGTAATAAATCGGGTGGGGGAGGTAATGAAAAATAAACAAAAGAAGGAAGAGCAAATGAATAGGATTTAGGGCAAGCATCTATTAGCAAAAGGAGACTGAGGGAATCTTTTGTGAAAAATAATGAAATAGGACCAGCATTTCCTGACCCGTGTTTTATGTGTGTTCAAGGCTGGTGTTTATAGTTATTCCTGAACACTCTTTACCCTACCCTACTTTCCGAGTTTTTTTTTTACCCCAGGAAAACAGGTCTAAAGGGACTGCTTCGGCTGCCTCTACTGGTCCATCAAATCCAGCCTTTGTTTCTTCTGCAGCCTCTGACTGCGAGAGCAGCTTTGACTCTGTCTTGAATTGTTTTAGAGGCTGAGGGCTGACAGCTGAATCCAAGTCCCAGAGACACAGACCTTAACCTTAATAGCACACTGACCTACAGAGTACATCACATAGGATGAGACAGAAGAAAGTGAAACACAACAGAAGCCAAAGGATTACCAAAGGAAGACCAGAGGGGTCGAGCTGAGTGGGCTGACCAGAGAAATCCGGATTAACGGTAATTTTACAACAGGCTGGCGAGCATCGTGGTAACAAAGTTCATGGCCACTTCTTCTGCCTGCTGCCCCCACCCCTCCCCCCGAACTAGGGCCAAAGCAAAAGAGTTGAATATAATCTGGAATTTAGTTTAGATGTAAAAACTTTCAGGGAGTAAGGTGTGTTTAATAAAGGAAACGATTATAAACATGGCTGTATTAGTCCCCTTTCCTGGATAATGTGGAGGCATGATTATTATTCTCAAGCACCCACTGTATGCATGGCCTATAGTTGTAATTGCCTTAATTATTGTCGAGTGTCAACTATATGCACGGCAGTATACTGGCACATCAAATACATTCATTGCTTTGTTCCACCTTTTTAGGAACTTTCAAGGTGAATATTATTACTCATATTCTACAGAAAAGTAAACAGAGGCTCGGTGATGTTTAGGGACTTTCCAGGGACACATGTAGTGAATGGCATGGCTGGGTTTAGATCAAGTTATCTTTGACCCTTTGACCCTAAAATACTTCTGCTTCCATATCAGCAGGACCCATGGTCTTGAGTTAGTTCAGACTAGGAGATGACCAAATCACCTCATGAGGACCCCAACCCTGCCTTATCTTAGGGACAAGGGGGAGGAAGAGAGAAAGGAGAAACGTAGGACAAAGGATGACCTCATAGGGAGGAAGTCTCCAGGTAATGAGCCCAGCACAAAGCTAAGGGAAACCTCACATTTTTCCTTCAGGATAAAATCCTTTTAAAGTTTATTTATTTATTTATATATTTATTCATTCATTCATTCATTTATTTGAGAGAGAGCACATGCATGTGAGCAGGAGGGAAGGGGCAGAGGGAGAGGGAGAGCAAGAATCTTAAGCAGGCTCCAGGCCCAGTGCTGAACCCAACGTGGAGCTCTATCTCAAAACCCTGAGGTGAAAGCAAGAGTCACATGCATAATGACTGAGTCACGCAGGTGCCCCAGGATAAATTCTTTTAGATTTGAATAAATGTCATTAGCATTGTACTTATGCTTTACAAGCCCTGTCTGGAGCAGAGTTTTCTGCATTTGCATCCTTAACTCAGAGAGAAAAGGGTGAGGATCAGAGAAAGAGGCCTGGGGCAGGGTGTGTGTGTGTGTGTGTGTGTGTGTGTATGTCTTGTTCTAGGCCACAGGATATCACTGAGCAGAGAAAACAAAGCTCTCACCCAGGTTCCAAATGCAAGAAAAAACGGTAACAGCCAAAATGGCAAATGGAAATTCTTTCTTCCATAAAAATAGTGAGAAAACTGGCTTGTGTTCTAGTGTACCATTTCAATTCCCTAGAAGAATTCTAAAGGGAGTCCTTTAAGAAATTCTTGAATCCACATGGGAAAATAAAGGACACTGGTAGGTATAAAATGCAGTATAATTTTATTTTTTTCTTTGTAACACTTTCCCCCCCCTCCTATCTGATTTTAAAAGAGAACTATAAACCGCAATCATAAACCTGTGTTAGGGCACACAACATAAAAATGTAACATGTTTTGCACATGCACAGGTTGTATTTCCCTTAATATGGAAACAAAATACAACAAAATGACAATAAAAATAATGTACTTATCACTCTTTAATGCCTACTCTATGCCATTATGTTATATGCATTAATTTAACTGCTTTTGTTATTATTCCCAATTTATGAATAAGAAAATGAGACTCAGATATGTGAATTAAAATTCATCAAGGTAACACAGCCTTATTTTTGATTCATTTAGGATTCAAAGATCAATTTGGCTTCCAAGAATGTTCATTTATTAAATAACACTACATGATGTAGTAGGAAATTATTTCCAACAAAGAATGTGAAAGAGTGAAATATACCGAGAATAAAATACCAAAGTATCTCTATTAACCTAACAAAACAAAAAATATATATTGGAGATAGCATAATTTGCAGTCTAATTTGATCATGCAGTATAATCTGGGACTGAGAGAAACCTCAACTAAGGACATGCCTGTGCACAAATGGTAGAAAAGAAGTAAGGGTCAACCATTGAGCTGTCTCTACCTTGGGCTATAGCCTCATTCAAAAGGGTATACCATTCATTCACCTTATTGTCACCACTTGTATAGTCTTTTTTTTTTTTAAGTTTTAATTTAAATTCCATTTAGTTGACACACGGTATAATATTAATTTTAGGTGTACAATATGGTGACTCAACGGTTCCATACAACACTGGTGCTCATCACAACAAGTGCACTCCTTAATCCCCATCACCTATTTTACCCATCTCACCCACCTCCCCTCTGGTAATCATCAGTTTATTCTCTGTAGTTAAGAGTCTGTTTCTTGGTTTGCCCCACCCCCTGTCTTTTTTTCCCTTTGCTCATTTGTTTTGTTTCTTAAATCCCACATATGTGTAAAATCATATGGTATTTGTCTTTCTCTGTCTTATTTTGCTTAGCATAATAATCTCTAGCTCCATCCATGTGGTTGCAGATGGCAAGATTTCATTATTTTTTATGGCTGAGTATATATATATATATATATATATATATATATATACACACACACACACACTCTGTATATATATAATATATAATATATATATATATATCATATCTTCTTTAGCCATTTATCAGTTGATGGACACGGGCTGTTTCCATAATTTGGCTATTGTAGATAATGCTGCTGTAAACATTGGGGAGCATGCATCCTTTTGAATTAGTATTTTTGTATTCTTTAGCTAAATACTTAGTAGTCCAATTATTGGATCATAGAGTAGTTCTATTTTTAACTTTTTAAGGAATCTCCATACTGTTTTCCAGAGTGAGGAATGTAACTTGTATGAAATAACAGCACAAAGAAGGGAGAGGGAATGATCAATACAGGGGCAGTGTTTTTATATAGGATTGAAATTAAATTTGTGTTAATCTAAATTAAGTTGTTATAGGATGCCTGGGTGGCTCAGTGGTTGAGCATCTGCCTTCAGCTCAGGGTGTGATCCCCAGACTCTGGGGATTGAGTCCTGCATTGGGTTCCGCTCAGGGAGCCACCTTCTCTCTCTGCCTCTCTGTGTCTTTCATGAATAAATAAATAAAATATTGAAAAAAATAAATTAGGTTATTATAATTTGGATGGTAATTTTATTTTATTTTATTTTTGAGATTTTATTTATTTATTCATGAGAGACACAGAGAGAGAGGCAGAGACCAGGTAGGCTCCCCATAGGGAGCCCGATGTGGGACTCAATTCCAGGATCCTGGGATCACATCCTGAGCCAAAGGCAGATGCTCAACCACTGATCCACCCAGGCATCCCTGGAAGGTAATTTTAATCCTTGAGGCAACTACTGAGAGATAGCTAAAAAACATCAGTGAAAGAAATAGCTAAGGAATTGAAATGATATACTACAAAATAATACATAAGAAGATAGTAGTGGAGGGATAGAGGAACAAAAAGACCTAAGACAGAAAACAACAAAATTTCAGCCATAAATCCTACTTTATCAGTAGTACATTAAATACAAATGGACTAAACCCTCAAAATCAAAAAGTAAATATTGACAGAATGGATAAAAACAAACCCTTGATCCAACTATTTGCTATCTACTGATGACACAGTTCAGATTCAAAGACAAATAGGTTGAAAGTAGAAGCAAACAGTAACCAAAAAGGAACTGGAGTAACTATACTAATATCAGACAAAAATAGACTTTAAGAAAAAAAATCTTAATAGAGACAAAGATATCCATCAAGAAGATACAGCAATTATAAATTGTTATGGGCTAAATTGTGCCCTGCCTCCAAATTTACATATTGAAATTCTAACTCTTGGTGTTGCAGAATTTCCTTCTTCTTCAAAGAATAAAGAGGTAGACCAGACAGAGTGTTGGGCAGCAAAGCAAAGTTTATTGAGTGATGTACAAAGCTCCAGAAGAGGGAGGGGACCTGATAGGATTGCCGTTGGAGTTTCTAAGTCTAGGGGTTTTTATGGGCTTGTTCGAGGTCTGTTTTAATCTGATTATAGCCCTCCAAGTGTTTGTCACTCAAACAGGTTTTTGTCATCTATCTTTTATGTGGGAAAGGGTGGAGGGCTTCTTCCAGAGTGAAGTGAAATACTTAAGATTTCCTCTTGGGCAGGGGAGGAACCTTGTCCCTATCTGCCTTTCTTCCAACTATCCTTCATCACCACTATATCTCAGAATGTGACTGTATTTGGAGATAGAGCCTTCTAAAAAGTGATTAAGTTAACGTAAGGCCTGAAAGTTATCTCCTGACCCTATCTGACTGCTATCCTTATAAAAAAAGAAAGTTAGGACACTTGGAGAGACACCAGGGGCACAGAGAGACAGCCACATAAAGAAGCAGCAAGAAAGAGGCCATCTGCAAGTCAAAGACAAAAGTTTCAATAGAAACCCAGGCCTGCTGGTCCCCTACTCTCAGACATGCAACCCCCAGAACTGTGAGAAAACAGATTCCTATTGCTTAAGCCACCCGGTCTGTGGTATCTGTTGTGGCAACCCTAGCAAACTAACACATAAACATATATGCACTTAACAGAGTTCTAAAATACATGGAACAAAAACGAACAGAAATGAGGGAATAGACAATAGTAGTTGGAGACTTCCATACCCTACTTTCAATACTAGATAGGGTACATAGACAAAAGATCAACAAGGAAATAAAATAAACAACACTAAACCATTTAGAGCTAACATATAATTGTTAGAACCCTCCACCCAACAGCAGCAGAATATACCTTCTCAGGTATACATGGATGCTCTCTGGGATAGGCCATAATGTCAGGCAATAAAATGAGCCTTAAAACATTTTAAAGGACTGAAAATCTTATAAACTATATATTCCCTGGGGCACCTGGATGGCTGTGGTTGAGCATCTGCCTTTGGCTCAGGTCGTGATCCCAGGGTCCTGGGATTGAGTCCCACATTGGGCTCCCCACAGGGAGTCTGCTTCTCTCTGCCTATAATGAATATATATATATATATTCGCTGACTACAGTGGAATGGAATTGGAAGTCAGTAACAGAAAGAAATTTGGGACATCCACAAATCTGTGGAAATTAAATAACACACTCCTAAAAAACCAATGAATAAAAAAAATAGCAGTGGAAGTTAGAAAATACTTTTAGATAAACGAAAACAAAAACACAACATACCAAAACTTGTGGGATGTAGCTAAATCACTGACCGGAGGGAAATTCATAGCTTAAATGGCTAGAATAACAAAGAAAAAATATCTCAAATAAAAAATCTAAACTTCTGGGACGCCTGGGTGGTTCAGCGGTTGAGCGCCTGCCCCTGGCTCAGGGCGTGATCCACCGTGTGAGGATCGAGTCCCACATCGGGCTCTCTGGCCTGGAGCCTGCTTCTCCCTCTGCCTACGTCTCTGCCTTTCTCTCTCTGTGTCTTTCATGAATAAATAAATTTTTTTTGAAAATCTAAACTTCTACCTTAAGACACCAGATAAACAAAAGCAAATTAAATTCAAAGCAAATAGAAGGAAGGATATAATAAAGATTATAATGGAAATAAGTGAAATACAAAATCAACAAAACCAAAGTTTATCTTCAAAAAGATCAACAAAATTGACAATATTTTAGCTAGACTGACCAAGAAAAAAAGAGGGAAATTTTAAATTACTAAAACCAGGAATGAAAGAAGAAACATAACGCTAGAACTTAAAGAAATAAACAAGATTATAAGGGACTATTTTGAACAATTGTATACCAGTAAATCAGATAATCTATATGAAATGTAAAAATTTTTAGAAAGACACAAACTACCTAAACTGATTCAAGAAGAAATAGAAAATTGTAATTTTCTATAACAGAGGAGGAACACCTGGATGGCTCAGTGTTTCAGCATCTGCCTTTGGCTCAGGGCGTGGTCCCAGGGTCCAGGGATGGAGTACCTCATGGGGCTCCCTGCAGGGCGCTGGCTTCTCCCCTTGCTTATGGCTCTGCCTCTCTCTCTCTCTCTCTCTCTCTCTCTCTGCCCCTCATGAATAAATAAATAAAATCTTAAAAAAAAAAAAGAAATATAACAAAGGAAAAAACCAAGAAATGTAACAAAGAGACTGAGTTAGTAGTAACCCCCCCCCCAAAAAAAAAAAAAAACAATAAAGCCCCTAAACAAAACAAAGCTAACTTCCCACAAAGAAAACCCCAGGACCAAATTCAAGAAAAGAAAAGAGTGATAGTCTCATAATAGACTGAAGGAAGGAAAAGCACATAGAATTCCAAGCCCTCACTTATCCCAACCCTCCTTTTCTTTATAAATTGTGATTAACAACAACAACAAAAAACCCCACTTAAGATTAAATTTAGCATCTTAATCATTTTTAAGCAATTCAGTAGTGTTAAGTATATTCACATTGTTGTAAAACAGATCTCCACACATTTTTTTTATCTTGCAAATCTGGAACTCCATATGCATCAAATAACAACCCTCTTTTCCCCCTCCCCCTAGATTTTGGCAACCACTATTCTACTTTGTTTCTATGAATTTGACTACTTTACATACCAAATAAGTGGAATTATATAATACTTGTGTTTTTTGTGACTGGTTTATTTCATTTAACGTCATATCCTCCACATTCGTCCAAGTCATAGCATGTGATAGGATTTCTTACGTTTTTTAAGGCTGAATGATATTTCATTGTATTTAGCACATTTTGCTTATCCATTTATCTATCAATATATACTTGGTTTCTTCCAGTTTGGTTATTGTACACAGTACTTCTATGAACATGAGTGTGAAAATATCTCTTTGAGATTCTGTTTTTAATTCTCTTGAATAAATACCCTGAAGTGGGATTGCTGGATCCTATGGTGCTTCTATTTTTAATTTTTTTGAGAAACTTCATACTTCATACTGTTTTGCCATACTCCATGCTGGGAGTCCCACGGGGGACTTGACTCGGGATCTCCAGGATCACGCCTGGGCTGAAGGCGGCGCTAAACCGCTGAGCCACCCGGGCTGCTCTTTTTTCTTGATAGTGTCCATTCTAATGAGTGTGAGATGGCAATCTACTATGATTTTGATTTGCATTTCTCTGATAATTACCAATGTAGAACATCTTTTCATATTCTTGTTGGTTATTTATATATCATCTTTGAAGAGGTGTCTATTCAAGTCCTTTACCCATTTTCTAGTTTTATTTAATTGTATTAGTTTTTAAATTTTAATTTATTTTTAAGTAATCTCTACCCCCCAATGTGGCGCTCAAATTCACAACCGCGAGATTAAGATCTCACACTCCTCCCACGAAGCCAGTCAGTCAGGCACCCCTGACCATCTTTTAATTAGGTTAGTTGATTTTTTGTTGTTGCATGATAGGAATCCCTTTTTCCCCCTTTTTCAAGAGTGGGAGATGGGGGAGGGGCAGAGGGAGAAGGGGAGAGAGAGCATCCCAAGGAGACTCCACATGGGCCTTGATCTCACCATCCTGAGACCATGACCTGAGCCAAAATCAAGAGTTGGGCGTTTAACCAAATGAGCCACCCACGTGCCCTAATAATAATAATAATAATAAAATAATAATAATAATAACTATTATTATTGTTATCATTTATAGTAAGCTCTATGTCCAATGTGGGGCTGAATTTACCATCCTGAAATTAAGAGTTGCATGCACTACCCACTGAATGAGCCAGATCCCCCATAGGAATCCTTTATACATTCTGGATATTAACCCTTTATCATATATATGATTTGCAAGTACAGTTGACCCTTGAAAAACACTTGGGGTTAGGAGCACCACCCTCCCTCTGCAATTCAAAACCGTGTATAACTTTTGACTCCCCTAAAACTTAACTACTAATAGGGAGAGCCAGAGTAATTTTCGGAGAGACAAAGTGCTCAGGGGGAGATGATTAGCATCACACTGCATTTTAAGTAGATACTTGCCATTGATGCTTCCAGTGCTTGAGCTCACCACAATAGCAACAGGAAATCACTACAAAATAACACAATAGTACAGCATATACTACAGTTAAATTTATGCAATTTTGGGAACACCTGGGTGGCTCTATGGTTGAGTGTTTGCCTTCGGCTCAGGGCATGATCCTGGGTCCAGGGATCGAGCTCCCTGTGAGGAGCCTGCTTCTCCCTTTGCCTATGTCTCTGCTTCTCTCTGTGTGTCTCTCATGAATAAATAAATAAAATCTAAAAAAAATTGTACGCAATTTTGATTTAATACTGCATCTTTGGGGCAGCCTGGGTGGCTCAGGGGTTTAGTGCCGCCTTCAGCCCAGGGTGTGATTCTGGAAACCCGGAATCGAGTCCCATGTCAGGCTCCCTGCATGGAGCCTGCTTCTCCCTCTGCCTGTGTCTCTGCCTCTTTCTCTGTGTGTCTCTCATGAATAAATAAATAAAATCTAACCCCCCCCCCCAAAAAAACCCCTGCATCTTTATGTTTGTTTACATTTTTCTTGACTGCAAATGTAGTCTATAAATGCTTGTGTGCACAAGCCTTAATACATTTTAACTTTTTATAAAAGATTTGTGTATCTTTTATAATAAATGATAAAAATCTACATATATTTTATGCATTTATGACATACCTAACTTCTAATTTTTTGTGTTTTTTTTTTTAATATTTCTAGGCTACCTGGTTTGTCTTTGAGTTTTTTCAAAATGTCACCAATCTTCAAAGATTTTCCAATATATGTATTGAAAAAACATTCATATACAAGTGGACCTGTGTAGTATTCACATACAAGTGGACTTGAGTAGTTCCTACTCATTTAAGGGTCAACTGTGTCTTCTCCCATTCTGGAAGCTGCCTTTTCTGTTGAATGTGTCCTTGGATGCACAAGTTTCTCACTTTGATGTAGCCCCATTTTTCCAATCTTATCTTTTTTTTTTCCCCCAATCTTATCTTTAAAGCTGATGTCCCACCCCCCATAGACCTCCTGTGCCCTATGCCTTCATTCAGTGACTCTCAAATGTGAATATGCATTAAGATTTCCTGGAGACCTTGTGACACCATAGTCTGCTGAGTCCCACCACAGAGTTTTGGGTTTGGTAGATCTGGGGTGGGGCTCAACCTGACCATATCTCAGGTCAAGTTCCCTGAGAACTTGAGCAAGTTCTCAAGGAACATAGATGCTGCTGGTCTGGAAACCACATCTTGAGAACTGCTACTCTAGCCACTAAATCTCTCTCTGTTTTTAAAAATTATTAAAATGCCTCCATGCTTTGCTCTTGCTGTTTTTTGCTTTGCCTGGAATGCCCTTTATCTACACACCTCCTCTGTGAACTTTCACTGAACCCTCAAGCTGGAGTGAATCTTTCACCTTCTGAGCTTCTGTGTCACTTTCTATTTATTTTGTCCCTGCCCACCTGTACTTTTGGTTATACTTATTTTTTTTAAGATTTTATTTATCCATTAGAGACACACAGAGAGAGGCAGAGACATAGACAGGGGAGAAGCAGGCTCCCCATGGGGAGCCTGATGTGGAATTCGATCCCAGGACCCTGTGATCACAATGTGAGCCAAAGGCAGATGTTCAACCACTGAGACACCCTGGTGTCCCTGATTATACTTATTTATGTACCAGACATATCCTCTACCAGGATGGTAAACCTTTGATATCAGTATTCAGGTTGATTTCTTTTTATGTGGCCCTACAGTACGTAGCAGAGTACTTCATCTGTACGAGGGATAAAATAGATATTTGTTAAATGAATGAAAAAGTAAGGAAATGTCCACTGAATGAAAAGATAGCAGCATTAAGGAAAGAAAAGCCAAATGAAAGCTATAGAAAAGAGAGGATAAATGGAGTGGAGTGGGTGGGGGGAAATTCTTTCCGAAAGGGAATTTTGTTTTCCAACAAAATGGAAAGCAAAAATAGATCAGGTTTTCCCAGCTGTTCTGTTTGTCTGTTTTTTTGCAGCTGTGCTAGAATTTTTTCTTTTTTTTTTTTCTGTGCTAAAATTGCTAATCACCATGCCAGTAGGGACCTTATGATTAAAAGAAAGAAAAAGATTAATGACTTTAATTCCCAAACATTTAGGGAATGAAAGTGTGGAGGGGGGTGGGGGCAATGTTCTGGCATACGGACTGGAAACCTGTGCTGCTGTGATTTTCATCTCATGATAGATCAAGACACCTTACCCCAGGGAGAATTAGACAGGTGCCAGATAGTGTAAAACACAGGTATTAAAGAAACTGTAATAAACCCTAGAATTAGCTCTCTATGAACAAAATTTTAAACCAATGTTTATAAAATGACCCTGACATATCATTCTTTTTTTTTTTTTAAGATTTTATTTTTAGGGATAACTGGGTGGCTCAGTGGTTGAGCATCTGCCTTCAGTCAAGTCGTGATCCTGGGATCAAGTCCCACATTGGGCTCCCCGACAGGGAGCCTGCTTCTGCCTCTGCTTCTCCCTCTGTGTCTTCTCTCTCTCTGTGTCTTCTCCCTCTGCTTCTTTCTCTGTGTCTCTCATGAATAAATGAATCTTTTTTTCATGAATCTTTTTTTTAAAGATGTTATTTCTAAGTAATTTCTGCACTCCATGTGGAGCCTGAACTTACAACCCTGAGATCAAGAGTCGTATGCTGTACCTACTAAGTCAGCCAGCTTCCCCATGACAAATCATTCTTTATTACATTTATGGGTCCACCTCTCTGGCAGGTTGGACTAGGCATGATTTCTAACATTTGCTTCTTTGTTTATTAGGATAGTCTTCATTTAAAACCAACAATACATAATAAGGTATTTTCTCTGCCATACCTTGCCCTATGGAGTGATGCAGAGCTTTGCCCATGCATTTCTGGAAAAGCTCTTGAGTTTGGGAATGCAGTCCCACTGCAAGCATCACAAGCCAAGGAAAGAAACAAACCACAAGAGCCCTGGGGTTTCTTTTGGAACACACATCCTGAGCACCCATTGGAAGTTTTTTTGACTTTAATCCCAAAGGCAGTGTTTTACTTTGGGTCCGGGCTGCCACCCCGGGATCATTCTACACATCTGTTAGCCATTTTCAGTTATGTTTGCTTGTTGTTTGGACACTTAGGCAGATCCTATTGGTTATCCAGTCATTTCTGTCCACAGGTGCACTACCAGAGCATTTTAACCACAGGACATGTGTCACTCTTTAATAGTACATAGGAAATTAAGAGAACCTTGAGCGCTGGCCTGAAAAACTTATTAAGCCCTCACTAAATCTTCATCTTTTAAAATCCTTTCTCCATGGGGTGGTTGTGCCTGGAAGAACTGGAAATCAACCACTCATTTATGAGCCTAAGAGTCTATGAAATTAAACATGCCCAGAAATAAATCATTCTTTCTCGCCTCTTCTGTGAATGAGATCTCAGCAGTCAAATTATCTCCTGCTACTAGGGGATATGCAAGAGTAAGAATTTGGAAGCTCTTTCTAAAGAACTTAAAACAGGTTCATTACATTTGTATGCAAATTAGTCTTTAAAATTTTATTTACATATGCTGAGGGAAAGGGAAATGTCTGGGTAGGTCTGTGGGGGGTACCGGGGACCTGTTTTCATGTGGTTAGAGCCTTGGGGAGGTTAAAGCGTAGGAATGAATGAATGAATTCAATTTAACTTAAATGTGGAAAATTTTGGAGGAAATTGGATATATCAAATACGAAGCTGTTCCACCACCAAATGAATGAGCTATGTTGATGTTCAATGAGGGGAGATATAAAGATGACACTAAGTCAGATGCTAGTAACCTCCTGTTTCTTTTTTTTTTTTTTAATTTTTTTTTATTTATTTATGATAGGAACACAGTGAGAGAGAGAGGCAGAGACACAGGCAGAGGGAGAAGCAGGCTCCATACACCGGGAGCCTGACGTGGGATTCAATCCCGGATCTCCAGGATCGCGCCCTGGGCCAAAGGCAGGCGCCAAACCGCTGCGCCACCCAGGGATCCCTAACCTCCTGTTTCTTCAAGGACTTCCAGTATAGTGTGACCACATTTAACCATAAATTGGACAAAGATGCTGAAAACACGTTGTAATTGTGATAGAGTAGAAATAAAACTGAGAAAGATGGCTTTTAGTACCAACATTTTTTTCTTTTCCTTTTGTAGGTTATTTTATCTTAGCATTTTGGAAAAGAAAAGTCAGAACTGCACAATTGGTAGACCTGTATTTCTTGATCTGCACAGCACCAGCTCTCCTTCTGAGGACTACTCTTTCATCATTTCCAACCAACAGTTCTCTTGGGGGCAGCCATTCTCTTCTGTGACCTGGCCCCCTGCCCAGGTTCCATTAAACAGTAGGTAATTCCAATGACCCACTTCTCTGGGATATTTGAACCAGATTCCAGGGATGATGGTCAGTATCCATGATCAGTGCATACTGGCTAAACAGCAGCCTTGATTGAGAATAGAAAAAAATAGGGGGATCCCTGGGTGGCGCATCGGTTTAGCGCCTGCCTTTGGCCCAGGGCGCGATCCTGGAGACCCGGGATCGAATCCCACGTCGGGCTCCCGGTGCATGGGGCCTGCTTCTCCCTCTGCCTGTGTCTCTGCCTCTCTCTCTCTCTCTGTGACTATCATACATAAATACATTTAAAAAAAAATAAAAAAAAAAGAAAAAAATAGGTATGTGTGGCTTATTTATTTGGGGTATTTTGTTATGACAGCCAGAGTAGACTAATGTACCATGGTAGTAAAGAGCCACGTTGTGTGGTAAAGGAGGGTGGCTTTGCACTGAGACAGATCAAAACTTGGTTTATTACTTTCTATGTGATTTTGAGCAAGTCACATTGCCCCTTTAAGCCAGTTTTTATACCACTACACTGGAAACAATTATTCCTCACTGGTTGTTTTGATGAATACACACACACACACACACACACACACTATAATATATATAGTGTCTGAAACATAAGGAACATTCAATAAAGGGTCACTGTTAACTATCACAACAATGAGAGAATGTTATACCCTGGGAACTATGTCTTGCTATATATTATATTTATTATGAAACTTTTACTGATTATTATTAATATGCATTTAAGATATTAATGTATTAAAATATATTAAAATCTAAATATTAACATTAATAATATACTATTTCATTTTTTATTTTAATTTTTAAAAGATTTTATTTATTTATTCATGAGAGACACAGAGAGAGAGAGACACACAGAGGCAGAGACACAGGCAGAGGGAGAAGCAGGCCCCATGCAGGGAGCCCAATGTGGGACTCCATCCTGGGTCTCCAGGATCATGCCCTGGGCTGAAGGCAGCGCTAAACCACTGAGCTACCCAGGCTGCCCAATAATATACTATTTTAAAAGAAAGCAAAATAAAAATTATATAAAAGGCTGCTAGTTATAATTCTGTAAGAAATGATGCATACTTATTAACACAATTGAAAGGGGATATGTAAATACGACTATAGTTGTTTGATACTGAATGAGTTAGGACTCCATGTTACAGGGGGGGTAAAACCTGATTATTAATTAACTTAGGCAAGGGGCACCTGGATGGCTCAGTCAGTTGAGCATCTGACTCTTGATCTCAACTCAGGTCTTGATCTCAAGGGTGTGGGTTCAAGCCCTGCATTAGGCTCTATGCTGGGAGTGCAGCCTACTTAAAAAAGAAAAAAAAAAGTAATCTAGGCCAAAACTGGGATTTATTTGCTCCAGATCCTAAGGAACGGTTGAGCAATGGAACTATAGCAGAGTAAGAATCCAGCTGGTCCACTGGAACCACTGCGACCAGGAGATTTAACATCTTCAGTGGGCTTTCCATCTCTAGACCCCACCCTATGCCTCATTCCTCTTCACTACAATTGTCTTTGTCTATATGCAGAAAACATGACCTCCCCAAATCACACTTTCCAACTTCTGACTACAAAGAGGGCCTCCCTATATTGCCTTTGTGTGTCTCATTTCCTTTTCTCAGGATATAGTCAGGTTGGATTACAGCCCACCACAGTGGGCTCATTTTAACTTAATTACCCCTTTAAAGGCCTCATTTCCAATACAGCCACATTCTGAGGTGCGAGTGTTAGGGCTTCAACATATGAATTTTGTGGGGACACAATTTAGCCCATGTCACATGATTTACTATGGTGTTTCCACCCTTGCCTGACATTTACGTTACTTTCTGGATTTTGAATTGGCTTAGATATTTGGCATTTAACTCTCTGTTGACTTTGAAATTCCTGTTTTCATCCACAAAGAGCATTTAATCTACAGATATGCACATTGTGCCAGATTGTTAGACCCTTTTGTATGGGATACTGTTGGGTCCAGTTAGTCTCCCTTTATTAATTTACTACACAAATATTTATTGAGCAGCCATCATGTATTAAATATTAATATCTAGTGTAAATGTAAAGAAATATGATATCCTTGGGAATGGCAAGGTGAATCAGCTATGGATCTCGTCTGAAGCATTTAGTCTAGTCAAGAAGAATAGCCGAAAAACATCAATAAATATATGAGAGGAAATAAAGGTTTAAAGCAAAGTATACTTTAAAAGATGTATGGATAAACATTATAGAAATTCAGCATTGATGCTGCACTTGTCAGACAGATCTGGAAGGATGGGATCCTCCAAAAGGAAGCACTAAATGAGGGCTTAGACATCTTCACACAGGTGGAGGGGAAGAAAGGTCAGCACTGTCATATATCAGCCTGAGGTGTATTGTTAGGCTAGAAGATGGAATTTATTTTCCTTTCAGATAATATTACCCTACTTCCTCACTTCACATTTATTCCTCCATCTACTGCAATATGAATTTTTTCTTTTAAAGATTTTATTTATTTATTCATGAGAGAGAGATGCAGAGACACAAGCAGAGGGAGAAGCAGGCTCCATGCAGGGAGCCCGACAGGGGACTGGATCCCAGGTCTCCAGGATCAGGCCCTGGGCTGAAGGCGGCGCTAAACCGCTGAGCCACCTGGATCGCCCTGCAATCTGACTTTTAAAGTCAACAAAAACCTTCTAATTACCCAATCCAGTGGTCCCTGTTAGGTTTGCAGCCCTCTTACCTTTCTGCAGTGTTCTACTTTTCTCCTCTTTGAAACTTTTTCCTCGCCTGGCTCTGTGACATGCCTTCCTCCTGGCCCTCCTCTCCCCTCCTCCCTGATCCACTCCCAAATTTGTATTTACTAACTTTTTGACCACCATGTAAACATTGGCATGTCTAACTGTTCACTTTCATTTTTCAGCTATTTCTTATTGGCCAATGTCTATTTTTTCAGTCAAATTCTTCTGCTAGTATTTTTAGTTTCCACCTGGATGTTCCATGGACTTCTTAAACTCCAGAACCAGATTTATTTTCCTTTTTCTTCAGATTTGTATTCAACTCCTACATAATTTCAACAGTCTTGTGGCTTCCTTTTTTAAAGGTTTTATTTATTTATTCATGAGAGACACAGAGAGAGAGACACAGAGAGAGAGAGAGAGGCAGAGACACAGGCAGAGGGAGAAACAGGCTCCATGCAGGGAGCCCGAGGTGGGACTTGATCCCGGGGCTCCAGGATCATGCCTTGAGCTGGAAGCAGATGCTCAACCACTGAGCCACCCAGGCGTCCCATCTTGTGGCTTTCAATGCAACTTCAGGTACTAGACTCCAGGCTGTGTCTCTTGAGTTTGGACTGCTCCCCTGAACTTCCAGACTCATGCTTGTCTTCTCAGACTTAGCATATCCCAAACTGTATTTCGTATTCTCCCTTGAGCCTGCTCCTCCTGCAGAGTCGTCTCAGTTAATGAGCATGCTGTCTTTTCAACTGCTCAGATCAACTGCCTTTGGACTATCTTTGCATTTTCCCCTCTTGCATCTTGAATCTGACCACAAATACTGTCAGTTCTACTTTCTGCATAGGATCAGAATAGAGCTACACCTCCCTTATCCCATTGCCAGAAACCCAGTCCAAACCCCACATCATCTTTTGCTTGGATGATTGCAGTAAACTTCAAACTGGTGTCCCTGGTTCTACCCTTGGCCCCCACTCAGCCTGTTTCCAACAAAGCAGCCATGTTGAAACCTATGTCAGATGGTGTGATTCCTCTGCTTAAACACGCCTAAGGCTCTCACACCACTCAGAGTACAACCAAGTCCTTCCTATGGCCTCAGTGTGGCAGGCTTCCATTATCCCCTGGGACCTCGGTGTTGCCTCTGGCCCCCTCTGCCCATTCTGCAGCTTCTTTGATGCCATGCTCTTCCTCGAACAGATTGGATATGCTCCTTCTGACTCAGGCCTTTGTACTTCCTCTTCAGGCAGCCAACCCAAGGCTCATTTCCTTCAGATTTTTATGCAAGAGGCTCTTCAGTGGGACCTCCCAGGACCACACTGTCTCACATTCTAACTCAGCTCCCTACACTTTACATTTGTCTTCCATGCTCTATTTTTTTCTTCAAGCTTATTAATGTCTAAACATAAGATACATTTTGTTTATTTGTTTATTGTCTGTCTCCTCACTGAGCCCCAGAAGAGCAGAGAAATTGCCTCCTTTTTTAGAGTTCTATCTTAATGCCTACAACAAGGCCTGGCACTTCACAGGCACTTTTTAAATATTTGCTGAATGCTGACAACACTTGTATATATATATTTATTTGTTCCCTCAGTGAAGTAGGAAGTAATGTACTATTCTTATATTATCATGTTGGGGGTTATTTCAACATATGAATTTTGGAGGAAGACAAACATTCAGTCCATAACATGGGTTAAATTGTGTCTTACTCCCCCACTCCCAAAAGGTATATTGAAGTTTTAACCCCCAGTACTTTAGAATGTGACCTTATTTGGAAAAAGTGTCATTGCAAACATAATTAAGAAGAGATTATGCTAGAATGGACCTCTAATCTGATATGACTGGTTTCCTTATAAGCAAACAGCCAAGTGAAGCTGGAGGTAGAGGTTGTAGTGATGTATCTACAAGCCAAAGAATTGCAGGAAGCGATTAGAAGAGGCAAGGAAGGATTTCTCTTTAAAGACCCTTGGGGGGAAAAAATAAAGACCCTTGGAAAGGGCATAGTTTTGACAATACTCTTGTCTGGGTTTCTAGCTTCTAGAACTTTCTGATGATAAATTTTTGTTGTTTGAAGCCACCTACCCAGTCTTGGTACTTTGTTACAGTAGCCTTACAAAACTAATACATCACTTAAAAAATATATCCTTTGTAGATATATGATTAACTTTTGTTTGTTTGTTTGCTTAGGCTTTGTCTAACCTGAAGTTAGGTACTGACGTATCTTTAGATGAATGGATTCACCAATAAGACTATTCTTCTCAGTAGGTAGTCCATTTTTATTTATTTAAAAGTTTTTTTAATTTTTAAAAATTTTAGTTTTTTATTCATGAGAGACAGAGAGAGAGAGAGAGAGAGAGAGAGACAGGCAGAGGAAGAAGCAGGCTCCATGCAGGGGGCCCGATGCAGGACTCAATCCTGGGACTCCAGGATCACACCCTGGGTGGAAGGCGGGTGCCAAACTACTGAGCCACCCAGGGATCCCCTGTAGTCCATTTTTATTTATTTATTTATTTATTTATTTATTTATTTATTATTTTATTTATTTATTCATGACAGACAGAGACACACAGAGAGAAGCAGAGACACAGGCAGAGGGAGAAGCAGGCTCCATGCAGGGAGCCCAACATGGGGCTCGGTCCCGGGACTCCAGGATCATGCCCTGGGCCGAAGGAAGGTGCTAAACCACTGAGCCACCCAGGGATCCCCCCTGTAGTCCATTTTTAAAATGAAAAATAAACCCACAAAACTTAGCATCCACCATTGGTTATTGATTAGAAAAAAGTTACTGAAAAATAACTTGCAATTATGCAAAATGATGCACATTTAGAGATATTTATTGCATGGTTGTTTATAATAGCAAAAGACTGGCAACAACCTAAAATGTTCATCAGTAGGGGAATTAGTCAAATGATTGGTGGTTCAACATCTACTCAGCTATTAAATATTATAACTCTGCTCACATGCTATAACATGTGAGAAAAGCAAGTACAAGTTTGCTATCAATCATGTAAAAAAATCACACACACACACATACAATGTGATTGAAAAATCTTTGGAAGGAAGTAGAAAAGAATGGTAACAATGTAATACTTGCTTCTGGGAGAAAAAATTGATTATCTTTAAAGAAAGAAATAAACAAACAAACAAAAAAAGAAATAAACAAATAAATGCAATTTAAAAGCAAAGTGTGTGACAGTGCATGCATTTAAATTCATTCATAAGTGCTATGATACCTGGTGGCATTTGACTGCATTTTTCTATTCCTCTGGCGTAAGAGGAATATTCCATGATGAAAAAACCAGGGAAGGCAGGGTGCCTGAATTGCTCGTTTGGTTTAGCATCTACCTTCAACTCAGGTCATGGTCCCAGGGTCCTGGGACAGAGTCCCGCATCGGGCTCCCTGTTCAGTGGGAAGTCTGCTCTTCCCTCTCCCTCTGCCTCTCCCCTGGCTTGTATTATCTCTTCTGCTTTCACTTTCAAATAAACAAATAAAATCTTAAAAAAAAAGATCAGGAAAGCCAAAAATTAAATGAGAGAGAAAAGATAACTATTGCAAAGTGGTGTATAAGGTATATTTTTTAAACGTTTCATAATTTAGACAGATTACTATTTTTTTTAGATTACTTTTTATATGAACTTTTCAACTGAAGTATAATGTATATGCAGGGAAGCCCACCCCGGATCAAAACATAGGACATTTCTAGCACCTCCAAAAGCCCCCTTGTGCCTTTTCTTTGTTCTTTCCCCCCAATAAAGACAAACACTGTTCTGACCTCCAGTGGAACAGAGTTCTCTCTGGTTTTGAGCTTTATATACATACATGAAACCACATAGCGTGTCCCCCACTGTCCTCCGTACTCCACTCATGCTGTGAGAAATGACACCAAACATCATCTGGAGGCTGTCACCACCCTCTATTCTCACCTCCCTACATCCCCACCGTGTGCCCAGGCCACTTTATTTACCTATTCTGTGAGTGGTCACATGGGATATTTCACTGTGAGTGGTCACATGGGATATTAGGGGCTCTTAACAAATAATACTGCTGTGAAAATCGTTGTACACATTTCTGGTGCACAGACACATTTCTGTTGGGTACTGTATTTGCTTTTTATGACTGCAGCAACAACTTACCCCAAAGTTCTCACTTAAAATAATACACATATGTTATTCTTGGGTCTGTGGGTCAGAAGTCTGCCACGGTCTCACTGGGCATTATCTCACACACTCGGGTTGTTAGCATAGTTCAGTTTCTTGCTGCTGTAGGACTGAGATCCCATTTTCTTGCTGATTCAACTGAGCGTCATTCCAGCTGCTAGTGGCCTCTGCATTCCTTGGTTTATGACCTTGTCTCTATCTTTAAAGCTGGCAAAGATAGCTTTGATTCCTTCTCTGGCCACATGTCTCTGGCTGTTCCTTCATTGAGTTTTTCTCTCTGACCACAGTGGGAAAGGTTCTGGGCTTTTAAGGATTGATGTGGTATTAGATTGGGCCCACTGATAGCTCAGGATAATTCTATCTCAAGGTCTGTAACACTAATCACACCTGCAATTTACCTTTCACCATGTATGATGATAAAGTCACAGGTTCCCAGGATTCGGAGGTGGACAGCTTGGGGAAGGGGGGTGGTCTTTTTTCTGCCCACCAATGGTATGTGCCTGGGAATGTTTGGTAATAAGAGGTGCATAAATTCAAACAGCAGACACTGTCAATAGTTTTTCAAAAGGTATCGGTTTACATCCCCATTGGCAGTCTATGAGAATCCAGTTGGTCTACAAACTTGCTAATTCTCAGTATTGGTAGCTCTCATTAATGTTAGCCAATCTGTTGAGCATGTAATGGTAAATAGATGTGGGTTTAATTTGCATTTGTCTCGCTGATTAATCATGAATATTTTTTCATATATCTATTGGTCATTTGTATGACCTCTTTTTGTAAAATGCCTGTTCCAGTCTTTTGCCCATTTCAAAAATTACATTAAAAGCAAACCACTTTTTGAACTGTGAAAACATTCATCAGGGTAGGATTTGCCATCTGAACATGTTAAAATACCTAGAAAATAAGTAGATAACACTAATGCATCTAGAATGCCAGTAAAGGAAGGAAATGAGCTAACCTATGCACTTCTTTGCTTATCTTTCTTCCCTCCAATAAAACTTACCAACTAATGAAATCAATAACAATAACTCACATTTGTATAGTACTTTAGAATTTACAAAGTGCTTTCACATCCATTTTCTCATTCTGCATTTGTTGGAAGGAACAAATAATATGTTGCTTGTTAGTCCTGTTTTCATACCATATATTACTTTCACCAAATGCAAAAATCAAGGCAAGATCCATATATTAAAATCATTACAGTTGGGCTAATCAGTAGCATAATATATGAATTTTATAATTATTCTTCTTTGCTCACAATTATCTCGAATTTGGTGATAAATGTGATAGATGCTTGCAGAATGTCTAACATACCCTCCATTTCACGATGCTTGAAAGGCACTTCTGGGAGTTGCTGTTAAATCAGGAAGAGAGCATAAATCCACACAAGCCTGGTGACTGGAAATGGGTCTGTGGCAGAGGGGAGCAAACCTCTATTGTAGACAGACACAGAAAGAAACAAATCAAGCAGACATTTTTTTCAAGAAGCAGATCACAAATAACCTGTCTACATTACATGCTTTTTTCATTCCTTGCACGCTAGACACTGATTACATTAGCCTTCTTTGATACTTTCATAAAGAATTGTGTTTGTTCGATAGCACATCTTTCCTTGGACTAAGTATGTGTGTCTGGGGGTGGGAGTCACGGAGGACTAATGTCTATGGGTATGCATGAAATGAGAGAAACTGTTGAGGAAAAGCAATAAACATGCATTAAAATTCTGAGGCTGAAAGGTATTCTGATTTTTTTGCTTCTTGACATTTTAAATACCGCTACGCTGTAAAAGTGTTATGACCTCTTTTCCCATCAAGTTTACAACCTGAAAAGATGAGACAGGCAAATGTAAGATAGAAATGAAAAATATAAATGTAATGACCTCCTTTTTAATACGGCCATCTCAAAATCAGGATCATGTCTCATGGTAAGTGAATTGTCCCCCTCTAATTTAGTAAAAGCCACCAAAGGTAGAAGGCTTTGTTTGCCAACGTGATACTGATAGTGTAGCTGCTTTGTGAGTTTTATCCTCTTTTCTTTTTTTTGTTTTAAAGATTTTATTTATTTATTTGAGAGAGAGAGAGACTGTGAGAGAGAGTATGAGTGGGGTGGGGAGGAGAGGCAGAGGGAGAAGGAGAGGGAGAAGCAGACTCCCCGATGAGCAGGGAGCCTGACACAGGGCTCTCTCCCAGGACACCAGGATCATGACTCTAGCCAAAGGAAGATACTTAACTGACTGAGCCACTCAGGCACCTCATCCCCTCTTCTTAAATCACCACCTACTCCAATACAAATTTTTGCCTTGTGATACTTCTTCATTTTTCATATTTAAATCCTGTCACGTTACAGCATGGACATCATGGTACCATTCAATGTGCACTTCCCCCTTTCCACTTAGCTCACTGCTCAGCATCCATTTGGGTGTCCACACCTCCCCCATGCACTCCGCTATTCCGCATACATTTTTCCTGCAAGCTGCCTGACTCCCTGGTTCAGGAAGGACATGTGGCTCTTTCCCTCAGTGAATAAGGAAGCCTGTGGGTTAGGGAATGGAGGCATGAGCTGACATTGCCAAGGGCAGATGAGAGACTGGAAGACACTGGATCTTTGACAAGATCAGTGGAGACTGAAGTGAACCAATGGTCCTGATGCTCAACCCACAACACATCTCCTTCATGGAAAAAAAGGCAATTTGAATTGGATTCTCTATTACTTACAACTGAGTGTATGACTTGTATATTTTTTTTAAGATTTTATTTATGTATTCATGAGAGACACAGAGAAAGAGACAGAGACATAGGCAGAAGGAGAAGCAGGCTCCCTGAGGAGAGCCTGATGCAGGACTCCATCCCAGGACCCCAGGATTACTATTGGAGCTAAAGGCAGACACTCAATCACTGAGCCACCCAGGTGGCCCTGGTATGTTACTTTTAAAACACTGTATATTCATAGAAATTTTGAGGTGCAGTAAGATCAACAGATCAGGAGACAATTACTATCAAAAATACTGTTTGTTGCTCACAACTCCCAAGGAGTCTGGGGCATGCCATGCAAGGGGCCCACCAAGCACCTGGCATGGTTAGGAGCAGAGGAAGGAGAACAGTTGGGTAGGAGCCTTTCTTGTGGTTTCTGTGGGAAGGAATGTGGAGCCATGGTAAAAAGGTTTAGGACTGACTAGTTCGAATAATTTCAGTGGGCTCCTGGGCATAGGGTCTGTCCCTAGTTGTCTAGTACCTGGCTCTGGGGTGATTAGGGCAGTGGATAGTGACCCAGAGTTCAAGAACCCTAGCAAGGAGTGTTGGGGGTATGGGCTCTGGATTAGTTGATTTGTGTTTAAAAAGCATGCTCATGGTGAGTTATTTACTATCTCTTGGAACTGGCTCATCACCCTGGGAAAGAAGTCCCTCCAGGGTCACAAGGCCCCAGATGTCAAAGCATATAAAAGACATGGTTAATACACACGTTCACAAAAAGCCTAATAAAAGCAACTAAAAAATTGTATTTCTGCTTTTTTTTTATTATAGAGAGCATGAATGTGAGGGGGTGAAGGGGTGAGGGGCAGAGGTAGAGGGAAAAAGAGACTGGAAGCCCAAGCAGGCTTCATACTCAGTACAGAGCCCAACATGGGGCTTGATCTCAAGACCCTGAGATCATGACCTGAGGTGAAATCAAGAGTCAGACACTCAACCGACTGAGCCACCTGGGCACCCCTGTTTTTCCTATTAATATTGCAAAAGAAGTAAGGAAACAACTAAGCTGATTTTTCATGATACTGCCACAAATTTTCCAACCAAACTGTGTATGTTAATTATGTAATATCTTTATAGTATGAAGCATTCTGAATTGCCAAGTACTCTGTAGAATTATTGATTATTTGGGCATGGTTACCTTTATTTTATTAAAGAAGCCTTTGATATCCTTTGCTTTCTCCTTTATTCATTCAACACTGTTTTCTGAGCACTTACTATATCCTGGGTACTGTAGACATAGCAAGAACCATGAAAAAATCCTTCTGTCTTAGAGCTTATATTCTAGAGGTGGTGGGGGTAGACTAGAAAAAAGGAATTGAACAATTATATAAGACAACTCCAAACAGTGATAAGTGCTATGAAAAAAATACATAGGACGGGGAACTAATAGGCACCATAGGAAGAGCCTGGGGAAGAGTCAATTTTTTATTGGTGACTAAGAAGCATAATCAATCCATTGGCCTCTCCTCCTCCCATTTCCCTTCCTCTTTGGATTCGTTCTGAAGGTATCTTATATCATGCGTAGGGTTCTAAGGGCTTCTGAATCAAAGTGCAGGTGGATTTTACCCCTTCACTTCCATCCCACTGCCCCAGATGTTGAGGGTTTTTCCACCTTATGTCTGTTGTCAGAACAAAGGCAACTCAACACTCAAGGGGCTCTCTCTCCCTCTTTCTGCTTTCATTTTAGAGAAATTCAACCTAGCTATTGCTTCCTGTGTGTCTGCTCTAGAGAGAACACTGTATTAGGTGCCAGGTCTTTATTCCACCCTAGCTCTATATGTCTTGGTCATGCCCAGGAAGGCCTGGAGTGTCACTGCCCTTCCCACAGGTAGCCAGCTGGTTGCAGAGCATTTGTGGAAGTGCACTTTTGGTTTGCTAGGCTCTTAGTTAGTTTCTTTGGTTGGTTTGTTTGTTTGCTTGGTTTTAGCTATGCCCTGATTTAGAACTTTAGTCCATTCAGGCTGTTATAATAAAATCCCATAGACTGGGTGGGTGGCTTACAAACAGCAGCAATATATTTCTCACACTTCTGGAGGCTGGGAAGTCCGAGATCAAGGTGCCAGCAGATTTGGTGCCTGGTGAGATCCCACTTTCTGATTTCTAGATGGCTCTCCTCTCACTACAACCCCATGTGGCGGAAGGGGCAAGGAAACTCTCTGGGGTCTCTTTTATGACACAGATCCCATGGATGAGCGTTCTGCTTTCATATCTTAATCACTTCCCAAAGTCCCCACCTCCAAATACCATCACATTGGGGGTTGGGTTGTGAGGAGGCAGAGCCATTCCAGAAGGCTAAGGGTTCTGGAAGACTAGCTGCTGTACAGGACAGATTTACCATTCAAGACAGCCCCTTTTATTGATATAGGATAATACAGAAGATTTGCTGAGAACTGTGTGCCCACACCCTTCAGTTGCAATCGTTCCATATTCTATAATTATATGAGAAATCCACGATCTATGTGTTTCCCTTGTACCTTTGTTGACAATTCTGAATGTTACGAATTGGATTATGTTCCCCCATCCCCAGTTCATTGTGGAAATCCTAACCCTCAATGCCTCAGAAGGTGACTGTATTTGTAGATAAGGCCTTGAAAGAGGTGATTAAATTAAAATGAGGTCATGGGGCACCTGGCTGGCTCAGTCAAAAGAGCATACGACTGTTGATCTTGGGATCCTGAGTTCAAGCCCCAGGTTGGGAGTAGAGATTACTTAATAAAATAAAATAAAATAAAATAAAATAAAATAAAATAAAATAAAATAAAATAAAATAAATAATAAAGTCATATGGGTGGGCCTACTCCAATATAACTAGTGTCCTTGTAAGAAGTAGAAGAGACAGGAGGGGTGCATGTGAACAGAGGGACAGCCTGTGAAGAGGCAACAGGAGCACGGCCACCTGCAGGCCAAGGAGAGTGTCCTTAGGGGAAGCGAACCCTGCCAGCACCTTGTTCTTAGATTTGTAGCCTCCAGAACTGGAAGAAACTAAATTTCAGTTTTTCAAGCCATCTGTTTTGTTATGGTAGCCCTAGCAAACTGATATAGTGAGGAAGAAGGGGTCCCCTGCCAGCATATTTCTTGTTGACATGAATTTTCAATTCCATTCCACTAATTCCAGTCCACAGACTCTGCATCTCTGGCTTTTCCTCTCCTATGCCCTGAAATCTATGCAACATTCTTCCCAGCATCCATTTCCCTTCTACTGCCAAGAGCGTCTTGCTTTTCCTTCAAACAGCAACATTTTAAATAATTTTTAGAATTTAAATTCAATTTGCCAACATATAGTATAGCACCCAGTGTTCATCTCATCATGTGCCTTCCTTAATACCCATCACCCAGTCACCCCATTCCCCTACCCAGCTCTCCTTCTGCAACCCTATTTGTTTCCCAGAGTTAGGAGTCTCTCATGGTTTGTCTTCCTCTCTAATTTTTCATCACCCTTTTAAAAAGCTCAATCCAAGTAGTTTGGGAGGGACTAGTGCCACATGAGCTCTCTGCCCCCCATGCCCACTACTGGTGGGAACATGATGAGATCTGTAGGAGCAGAGTCACGGGGAGTCAGGTAAGTTGAGGACTTCTGTGCAGTGCTAAGGAAGGAGATCATCTCCACGTGAGACCCCTGGCTGATGGGCTGTCAATCCACAGCTGCCAGATGGGCCACTTGCCTTCTGACAATGCAGTGATCTCAGGAAAGCAGGGCTGAGACCACATCTTAATGATGTCATTTGGTCTCAATCCAGCCTTTCCTGAGCTTAATTCTTGCCTTCTTAATTACATGATCCAACCACCAACGCCCTCCCTGCCTACTTTTTTTTTCTTCTTAAAAGCAAGGTTAGATTGCGTTTCTGTAACTTGTAGCTGAAAGAGTCATGACTGTAAGTATTGCTACTTCGGCTTTCTATTGACAATAATTTGCATGATAGATGTTTCTCCATCCTCTCACTCTCTCTCTCTGTTTTTAAAAATATTTCATCTATTTATTTGAGAGAGGAAGGAGAGAAAAAGAGAACGAGAGAAAACACGAGCAGAGTAAAGGGCAGAGGGAGAAGCGGTCGCCCCGCTGAACAGGGAGCCTGACGTGGGGCTCAATCCCAGGACCCTGGGATCGTGACCTGAGCCGAAGGCAGACGCTCAACTGACCCTGACTGAGCCACCCAGGCACCTTATCCTCTCGCTTTCAATCTACAGGTGTTTTTAGGTCTAAAATGGGTCTCTTGGGGGTGCCCCGGTGGTGCAGTTGGTTAAGTGAAGCGGCACATGCTGTGATCTCAGGGGCAGGAGATTGAGCTTCTCATTAGTCTTTGTGCTCAGCAGAGTCTGCTTGTGTTTCTCTCTCCCTCCTCTTTCCCCTCCCAGCTCTCTCTCTCAAATAAATAAATAAATCTTTTAAAAAAATCAAAAGAGTCTCTTTTAGGCTGCACATAGATAGGTCTTGGTTTTTTATTTTTTTTATTTTTTTAATTTATTTTTATTTATTTATTTATTTATTTATTTTGGTCTTGGTTTTTTAAAACCATTTTGTTACCCTATGTCTTTTGATTAGAGCATTTAGTCATTTACATTCAAAGTAACTATTGATAGATATGTATTTATTGCCATGTTATTGTTTTCTGGTTGTTTCTGAAGATTTTTTTCTGATCCTTTCTGGTCTTTCTTTCATGTGTTGCTGATTTTCTTCAGTGTTATATTTGGATTCCTTTCTCTTTATTCTTTGCATATTTATTAGTGATTTTTGATATATGGTTACCATTAGTTTTGTATATAACCTATTCTGCATATAGCAGTCTGTATTAAGTCGATGGTCATTTGAGTTTGAACCCATTCTTTTCTCCTCTTCTCCCCACCTTTTAGTCATATGTTATTATATTTCATACTCTTTTTTGATGAGTTCCCTGTGAGTTTTTACAGAAATAGAACTACTTTATGATCTAGCAATCTTACTACTAGATATTTACCCAAAGAATACAAGAACACTAATTCAAGAGGATCCACGCACCCCTATGTTTATAGCAGCATTATTTACAACAGTCAAAATATGGAAGCAGCCCAAGTGTCACTGATTAATGAACAGATAAAAATATGGTGTGTATATATATATATAAAACAATGGAATATTACTAAGCCATAAAAAGAATGAAATCTTGCCATTTGCAAAGACATGGATGGAGCTAGAGGGTAAAATACTAAGTGAAATTAGAGAAATACGAATACTATATGATTTCACTCACATGTGGAATTTAAAGAGCAAAGCAAATAAACAAAGGAAAAAAATTAATATATATATATATAGAGAAATCAAGAAACAGACTCTTAATTTTAGAGAACAAACTAATGGTTACTAGAGGGGAGGGGGTGGAGGGATGGGTTAGGTGGGTGATGGGGATTAAGGAGAGCACTTGTGATGAGCACCGGGTGATGTATGGAAGGGTTGAATCACTATAATATACACTTGAAATTAATATAACACTGTATGTTAACTAACTGGAATTAAAATTAAGCCTTAAAAAAGTGTAAGAGTCACACTTACAAACTAAATTGAATTCATTCCTTAAGGCCCATCTCATTCTTCATTTCCTAAGTCAAATCTTTCACCATTTCCTCCAGCACATAGATTTTCTTTTCTCTGATTTCTTAAAGCATTTTAAGTTTGTGAGTTGAATAGTCTGGTTAATATAGCTCTTTTCTTTTCTTCACCCCCAGACTCCCTGAGACCCTGGCCTCCATCCTCCCCCCTGCCCGCCCCCTGCAGCCCACCTGCCATACTGTATCACAACAGGCCAACTAAAATCTCCAAGTGCTTTTTCTGCTCTCTCTCTGGTTTGTCTTGTTGGGTTCTTCCAGCCATCCTGGGAAAGGTTAAGTGACTCACTAAAAGACATACAGTAGGATCTAGAGGGAAAGAGGGGCTATAAAACTGTGCCCTTTTAGTAGTTAAGATTAAATTTGCCTGTAATGACAAAACCCCAAAATAACAATGGCTTAAATTAAATAGACATTTATTTCTCTTTCACATAGAAGAATGGAGGTTGGCAGTCCAGAGCAGAGGCTGTGCCACACAGTGTCACATCTCTGGGCTTCCTCAATCTTGTAGCTCTGGCCTGAGTGACTTCCACTCTCAGTCCTTCCTCATGATTCCAGATGGCTGCAGAAGCGCCAACAGGGAGGAAGGTGGAAGGGATGAAGTATGGTATGAATTCTGTATTGTGTTTGTTTTTTCTTTTCCATTGTGAATCCTCCCCAGAAGCTGCACTTGTCATTTCTACTTTCATCCCATTGGACAGAGTTTAGTCACACTGAGCTGCAAGAGATTCTGGGAAATGTAGTCTAGAGTCCAGGTGGCTGTAGTCCCAGCTAGGAGGGGCAGGGGGAGTTGTCTTACTAAGGATGGGGAAATGGACAAGGGGGTTGCCGAGAGTCTGTGTCCTCTGAGTCTTTTCTGCTCTCTGGTTGCTCAGCCCAACACCATTCTTAGGTTGTTGTTTATTGTTTCACATTTGGGTTCTCTTTCCTCAGGTAGTCTGTGAAGTGCTGATGGGCAAAAGTTGTACTCACGTCTGCTTTCTCAGCTCCTTGGATTGTGCTTTTTACATTCTATCTTCATGATCATAAGTCTATATTTGGTTAGGAGAGGTGGATTTGTAACAGGAACCCAAAAACTAGGTGTTATACCCTTAATTAGTCCCCCAAAGACACCACCCAGCATGAAGCCAGGCCCAGAGTCTTGCTCAGGCTTTGAATTTTCGATAGTTCAGTTCTAGAATCCTGGCTTTTCTTCCTTTGAACTGATGGTTATGAGAAAGCTAGTAAAACTCTTTGTGTCTTATTTTGCTTATTTATTAAAATAGGGAAAATACCTTCCTTTCAGTGTTGTAAGAATTCCAAAGACAATTTGTGTAAATGCCCAGCACATTATGGGACTCACTTATTCTCTTCTTTAATCTACAGTAAATGCTAATGGATTGGGGGTTGGTCTGTAGCTGGAGGCCATCCAGCTTTGCATGCGTCTAACTCAGCAGATCTGGATTATTCTAGGCCAGGAGAAATGATTATTCTAGGCCAGGCGAAATGTATCATCTCTTTCTCTGACTTCTGCATTTAAGACTTAATCTTTCTCCTTCAAGGGCAAAACAAAAGATGATCCAAAACATAACCACAATGTTAACGTAAGAAGTATCTAGGTGTGTACACGTGACTGAATAAGTAGCGTCTATTGGAAGATTTCTTCTGTCATGACTTGCAAACAGCATCTGTAACTTAATTTTGCAGAAAAGTTGCAGACACAGTCCTTCGCCTTTGCATCCTCCTCTACTGGATCATCAACACACCATGTCCCTGGCAAACTTCAGCAAATTATTTAGAAGTCTATTGAAGCTTGAATACAGGATGCTCTTGGTCCTCAAATGTCAGAATTAAAATGGGATTAACCCTTGGTCAGAAAATTTTCTCCTTCTTCTAAACATTTCTCTGAATGAGCCAACAGATTAATCTTTCACTGAATGCATATGAAGGTTTCTGATGTTTGCCCCTGCAAGAGTCTAACACACAGAGATTATAAATGATCCCCCCCTGCCCCCTAGTCAAGCATCTCTTTTCTGTATTTTGGAGCAGGGCTATATCCATCAAACACGAGCCTGTCCTCACCAGCTTGTCTCATTTCAAAAGAGATCCAAAAATCTCTCATGTTTAGAAGAAAAAGGGAACTACTCACAAGGAGGATATTCCAACTTAGACTCAGCCAGGGGCAAGATCACTTATACAGATAAATGCTGCACCTTTGCCTGTAATACTTCGTCATTCCTTCCAGCAATGCATTTCTCTTCTTTCCTTTAAACATCTTAAGACTCGCCTAATTTAGCATGAGGCACTTTGAAAGCTCTTCCCTATATCATCCCTCTTAATTCCCCCCATGAACTCTTTCATATGCAGAACCATCAACATTTGTGACCCAAGAGGGCTGGGCACCTGTAGGCTGCTCTCATCCTCTGTTCTCTGTGACTACAGGCACAATGTAGCTCCCCTTCCTGCCTGCATATCCTCCTAAGCAAAGCGAAAAGTCTTTCTTAGGAGGAGAGTCTAGTGTTGGAGGAGACACATCTAATCCTTTATTTATTTATTTTTTAAATTAATCTGCTGTGGCACCTTTGACTTTTGTGATTACACTTCTCCCATCCCACGTGACTCAAGTGTGATTGCCAGTTACAAAGCGCAAGATGTGATTTGCGCTGGCCAACGTTCCCTGTTCCTTAAAACAGATTCAAGTTGAAATGCTAGCATGGCCAGGCTAAATCATTTTAAAGGACTAAGATAGATGCAGGAGGAGGGACAATCTTTCTCTTCCTTTCTGGGACTGCAGCCTGGAGGGACCATGCCAGTGGCCATCTCTCCCACTGTGCAGAAAGAGCCTGCCTGAGAATGGAACAGTAGAGAAGAAAATAGACTGACAGAGAGCCCAGTGACCAACAGGTGGCTCATTCAAGCCTGGACTTTTCATAAATGGGAAATGATAGACTTCTTTCATGCTTAATTCATATGAAGTTGCTGATACTTACAACAGGAGGAGTCTATTATATAGGACCTATAAATAATCTTTATTTTTCCTTCTCCCTATGTTAAGCATATCTCTTCTATATTTTAAGCTAAGTCTCTATCCATCAAATATGAACTTGTACTATTTGAGGCATACACATATTAAATATTCATAGGCAGTAGGATATATCTCCCTTCACTTCAATGCAGACCAGGACTGCCTATTTGTTTAAAGGCTTATTTGAAAGGTTTAAAGTTTTTCTAATGCATGTGTATTACCATTTCAATTTTGTGAAGTCATGGATGGTAACATGCATATTTTTACGTTTTTTGGCAAGCCTGAAACTGCCAAAGCATATGGCAGGAACAAAATCCCTTAGCCAAAGCCCTGGGGGCCATTTGTGTTTCAGAATTCATAATATTTAGAAAGGTGACACAGAGTATAAAAATCTCCATTGAAGCCTCAAGGAATTTCCCATTGCACAGTACTGATCTCTTTGAATATCATATAAATATTAACACTAATTAAGACTGTAGGTCTTGTAGGTAACAAAGTTTGTTACCAGATGAGCTTTATATATTCTTGTGTTTGGGGCTTTCTGGTTTTAAAATTGTGGGTCAGTGTTGTGATTCTGTGCTCTGCCTTCATCATCCTTCTCAGAGCAGAGACTAAATTCTGGCCAGGGTGATACCAAGAAACCTCTCCTGAGGATCATTTTATATTTTACCTAAAATTCAATGGCAGTATAAATAGATAGTAGATGTTTGAAATAAAGATATTATGCACACAGACACACACACGAACATACATATGTGCAAAAACATAATGGAAGATATAAACCACATTGTTAGTTTTAACAATATTTTCTGCAGCTAGAGGGGTTATGGATGGGTTTTGTTGTTATTTTCTCTGTTTTTGAAGTTTCTGCTTCAAACATTTCATTTTCTTGGGGTCCCAAGCTGGCTCAGTCTGTGGGACATGGGACTCTTCATCTCAGGGTTGTGAGTTTGAGCCCCACATTGGGTGTAGAGATTACTTAAAAAATAAAATCTTTTAAAAAAAGAAAAGAAAAGAAAAGGCTTCTCTTGGATTTTTCTGGGTAATTCAAGATACCATCTTTAACTCACCATCTTCTTTGTCCTTTCCTTTCTAATATTTATGCATCTTTGTTTCCCTGGTCTGATTTCATTTGCTGGGCTTACAAAAGAGTATTGAGTAGTAATATGATAGGAATCATTCTTGTCTTATTCCTGACTTCAAGAGGAAAGAACACATTTATAGAATTAAAAATTATGTGTCTATTAGTTTTTAAGCTTTCACAATTTTTTATTTATACCATAGAGGAATTTAAATGGGATAGATAAAGGATCTCTCCAAGTAAAAAGAATTCAAACAAGGATATAATACAAACTACTTTATCATTTTAATCTTCCCCACTGATTTTCCAGAGGACAGGCAACTGAAACTGAGCATAGGAAGTCAATAATCATCCAAAGACTGATTTTAGTTTTATTTAATTATACTTGGAAGAATTAGTTTAACAAAATAAGTTCAAGAAAATATAATCTGAAAGCTAAAATGAAAATATTTATTGAAGTGGAATGGGGGGGAAAAAGGTAAGTTGACAAACATAACTGCAATAAAGTACTCCAGAAGGATATTGGGACACTAAAAAATGAAACAAACAAAAACCCCATTTTCAAAAAAGTTCTAGATCGGGTCAAGCAAGAGTAAACAAATGAAACAACAATAAAAAAAACCTAAAACCTCACAGAATTCCAGGAAAAATATGTCCTGTGTTAATGATTAAGGAACAGGATATATCAACACTGTGTTAGGAAAGTAAGATAAATTTAGGGACTCCTGGGTGGCTCAGTGATTGAGCGTCTGCCTTTGGGTCAGGGCGTGACCCTGGGGTCCTGGGATTGAGTCCTGCATCAGGCTCCCTGCAGGGATCCTGCTTCTCCCTCTGCCTATGTCTCTGCCTCTCTGTGTCTCTCATGAATAAATACAATCTTTTAAAAAAAAAAGAGGAAAGTACGATAAATTTAAATCAGTTCAAAGTTTATAAGAACAGAGCGAAAAGAAAGAACAAGAGAAAGAAAAATGCACTTCACTGCCCCTCAAAAAATGAACTGTGCCACATGCACCACACTTGCCCTTGCATGGTGGGGAAAAAGCTCTGGTACAGTGATGTCTTGTGTCTCTGATACAAGTCCCAAGTCCTGTGCTTCCCTCACCCCCTCTCCTGCCCCTGGGATTTATCCTGGGGTCCTCATAGCCTCTTGCAATCCAGAAGGGAGTCAGAATTATTATTATTATTAAAAAGATTTTATTTATTTATTCATGAAACACACAGAGGAGAGAGAGGCAGAGGAAGAAGCAGGCTCCATGCAGGGAGCCCAACGTGGGATTTGATCCCAGGGCTCCAGGATCATGCCTTGGGCCAAAGGCAGGCACTAAACCACTGAGCCACTCAGGGATACTCAAGGGAGTCAGAATTATTAACAAAGAACTTACTCTGCCTGACCTCCTTCCTTGGGCCACTAAATTGTCATTTATTCCAAGATGAACTAAGAGCTAAGAACTAAGTTCTGTAGAATCATGCAGATCATAACATTTTAAAAAGAAGGCAAAACTCTATTTTGAGGGAAATTTTGCTGAAATAATGCTGAGACCAGCTATTTTTGGATCACAAGATACTTCTATATCTTAAAGGAGAAAGTAGAGCAATTTACAGAAAATTTTTGCTGTTAAAAAGTTGTTGCGGGGATGCCTGGGTGGCTCAGTAGTTTAGCACCTGCCTTCGGCCCAGGACATGGTTCTGGAGTCCCGGGATCAAGTCCCACATCAGGCTCCCTGCATGGAGCCTGCTTCTCCCTCTGCCTGTGTCTCTGCCTCTCTCTCTCTCTGTGTCTCTCATGAATAAATAAATAAAATCTTTAAAAAAAATTGTTCCAATCCTATTGTCTTAGTTGCTTTCTGCAAATGATTTTCCTAGCTCCACCTATTATCATGCTATCATGATAACTTCTAGTGGTTAAAGTGTTGAATTTTAGCACATCTGAAATATCCAAATGGCCATGGTATTGTCCTTCCTATCAGAGGACTTATTTTGCCTGGAAATTTCAGGTTTTAGGTCTTTCCAGAAGCAGCACAATTTAGGAGAGAAAGCTCTATTCCAAGTCCAAGAGATCCGAAGAATGAGCTGGAATTCCCCTACAAGCAAATGAGTTAAGCATTTACACCCACTCCTAGGCAGTATATCAGTGTCTCACTGTCACTGTGGTCACGGGGAGAGGAAGAGATATGGTCAACCTCCCCATCTTCTCCCCTGTCCACTAGACCCTGTGAATGGATTCCCTTCTGCAGGAGCAGGAGCTAGAGGCTGGAGACTGAGGGCTAGAGGCTCATCTAGGTGCTGAGCCTGGCTGAGAGCAAAAGCAATGGACAATTCCAGTTTGGGGATTGCCTTGGAAGCCGGAGCATACAAATCTCCATGGAGGGAAGAAGGAAGGAAGGCAGCCCCCTTCTGAAGAAAATCTGTCTATGGATGGCTATGAGTAGTAAGCAAACATAATAAGTGAAAGCACTTCCAGATATGTGCCTAAAAAGAATAGAAAGCAGGGACTTGGATATTTGTACACCGATGTCATAGCGGCACTCTTCATGGGAGCCCAAAGGTGGAAACAACCCAAATGTCCATCAGCAGATGAATGGATAAACAAATGATAGTAGATATATGCGACCGAATGTTACCCAGCCATGAAAAAGAAGGAAATTTGGATCCAGGCTATTTTGTGGATGAACCTTGAAAATGCGTTATGTAAAATAAGCCAAACGTAAAAGAACAAAGCAAGATTGCACTTACTCTGAAGTACCTAGAAGAGGCATGTTCACAGTAGAGATTACTAGGGACTGGAAAGAGGAGGAAATGGGAGTTACTGTTTATGGGGCCAGAGCTTCTGTTTGGGATGATGACAAAGTTCTGGAGATGAATAGAGGTGACAGTTGCACAACAATGTACTAAAAAGTACTAAAAGCCACTGCATTGTGTACCTAAGAGTAGTTAAAATGGTAAATTCTATGCTATGTGTGTTTTATCATAATCAAAGTGAAAACAAAATAAAGGTATAAATACTCAAAACCTAAAAAAACACCGAAAAGCCCCCCAAAACACCAAAGAAGGAGAATAGTACCACATAGTTCCTATGTCTGCCCTTCACAGGGTACTGCCCATTGAAGGCTAGTGTCTCCCTCTTCTCTCTTGCTTCTTCTCCGTCCATCTTCCCAACGCCCTACATCCACCATACGGAGCTCTCAGTGTAGTGTTTCATACTCTGGGGCACTCTGTATATTCAATTTAACCTTATCTCAGAGGAGGCTGTTCTTAAACATCCTCAAAAAGGGTTGCAAAGTAGTGGCAGGACTTCATTCTAGTAGCTTCCTTTCTGTCTCTGGCATCATCAATGGCTCCATCTCTACTAGGTCATTCCCATAAATAGACCCATGAGTAGCCCATCATCAACAACAAAGGGCCAACCAAACAAAAACCCCTGAGCCTGTATTCCTCTCTGGCAACTGCCCCTATCTTTGTTCTCACCCACAGCAAAAGTTCTTCAAAATTGCCTGTCCTGTTTAACCTCAGCCCTGTCCTCAACTGCTACCACCTGGCCTCCTCCTCTACCACTCAACCAAAATGACTAGTGTCAAGATTACCAGTGATCTCCATTTGCCCAGACCAGGGGAAGATCCTCACCTTCCTGGCCTCACTGTAGGATTTAGTGGTAGATCACTTCTTCTTGAAATACTATCTTTTCTTTCTTTCTTTCTTTCTTTCTTTCTTTCTTTCTTTCTTTCTTTCTTTCTTTCTTTCTTTCTTTCTTTCTTTCTTCTTTTTTCTTTCTTTTCGTTGTTTTGTTTTTTGTTTTTGTTTTTGGCAACACTGCCTCCTGGTTGTACTCCTATTACATGGACTATTCCACTTTGCTTTCTTTTGCCGGCTCTCTGTCCTGTACTCTACTTTTCTCTCTCTGTTTTTGTCCTTGTGATCTCACCGTATGTCATGGATATAAATGCCATTTGTATGCTGATAACTTCCAAATTTATATCTCTAGTTCTGACCTATTTTCTGAACACCAGACTCATCAATTCAATAGCCTTCTGGACTTCTCCAAGACTGTTTGGCAGGCACCTCAAATTTAAGAGTTCTAAAATGGAATTTTTAAAAAAGATATTATTTATTTATTCACGAGAGACAGAGAGAGAGTGAGAAAGAGAGAGAGAGAGAGAGAGGCAGAGACACAGGCAGAGGGAGAAGCAGGCTCCATGCAGGGAACCCGACATGGGATTTGATCCCGGGACTCCAGGATCACGCCCTCGGCCAAAGGCAGGTGCCAAACCGCTGAGCCACCCAGGGATCCCCTCTAAGATGGGATTCAAAAAAAGATTTATTTATTTATTTGAGAAAGAGGGAGAGCACACGAGCAAGGGGAGGGGCAGAGGGAGAGAGAATATCAAGCAGACTCCCTGCTTAGTGAGGAGTCTGACACCAGGCTTGATCCCATGACCCAAGATCATGACCTGAGCTGAAACCAACGGTCAGATGCTCAAACAGCTGAGCCACACAGGCGCCCTTCAAATGCATTTTTTTCTTAAAGTTTTAAATTTTTTTTCATGAGAGATACAGAGAGGCATAGACATAGGAAGAGGGAGAAGCAGGCTCCCTGAGGTGAGCTTGATACGGGACTTGTTCCCAGGACTCCAGGATCACGCCCTGAGCCAAAGGCAGATACTCATCCACTGAGCCACCCAGGCATCCCCCAAATGGATTTTCTTTATCCATCCTAACTTTCCTGCTCACAAACACACTCTTCCTTTATCTTCCCCATCTTAGTTAAGGTAGCCACCACCCACTCAGGTGCCCAAACCCAAATCCTGCAGATCTGAAATCTGCTTAAAACCCTCGGTGGCTTCTTATTGCCATCAGAATAAACAACTCACCCTAGACAGAGTCCATCAGGTAGGTGTGAAGTGGCCCCCGCCCACCTGTGATGTTGTTCAGTACACTTTCACTTTCTCTCAGTGCACTACCTGCTGGGTCTCTCTGTTCCTAGGCCACATGGAGCTCTCTCCTGCATTCCTACCAGCTGTTTCCACCACCCAGAAATCCCCTTCCCCAGATATCTGCAGTGGATTCTTTCTTGTCATTTAAGTCACTGCTCAAATGATGTCTCTTTAGAGAAGACTTGTATTACCTTCCAGCCTAACCTCCTCCTACTTTCCCCATATATCACCTTTTTCATTTCCTTAGAATTCATCATGATCTGCAACAATTTTGTGTATTATCTGTACTGGTTTTCAAATTTTATTTTCTCCAATCGGAATAAAAGTTTCATGTGACCAAGGATGTTATCTGTCTTGTTTACTGCTATAGCCCTGGCAACTAAAACATGCCTGGAGATTGGTGGGTGCTTAGGAAAAATCTGTAAACGAATGAATGAATGAGGGGTACCTGGGTGGCTCAGTGGTTGAGTGTCTCCCTTTGGCTCAGGGCGTGGAGTCCTGGGACTAAGTCCCACATCGGGCTCCCCACAGGGAGCCTGCTTCTCCCTCTGCCTGTGTCTCTACCTCTTTCTCTGTGTCTCTCATGAACAAATAAATAAAATGTTAAAAAAAAAAAAAAAATCCAAACAAATGAATGAGTAATTCTCCACTTTAAGAGATGCATGGCTCATTGTCCTAGGCTTTCTGCAACCTGGCACCGTGCTGCCCCTCAGGTCGGTGCTAGAGTCTGCAGCCTAGGTAAGCAGAGTGGTTCAGGATCCCAGAGGGGGCACAATAGATTGAATGTACATGAATATTCATGCAACAGTTTTGAAGCTGATGTGTGTTTTTCCTTGGTGAGGTAGAGTAGGAGGGCTGGGGGCCTGCCGAGCCTCTGTGTCTAGAATACTCCCTGTGATGAAACTCACAAAGAAGGTTTTCCTATAGAATTATGGCTCAAAATCCCCATCTTTAGATACTCTTCCTGCTGGCTGGCATCTCAGAACTTGAAATCATTTTGTCTGGGTGCAGTTCATCAACCTGTTTAGGAAGCTGGTGAGATTAACCACTACAGGACTGGTTTGGAGATGTTTCTTTTTCAAGGGAACTTTAAAACACTAATATTTGTTTGGTAAAATCGGGAGGGAGTGATAGAGAGAATGAGCAATAAATACCAGAATCCAAAATACCAGGGCCTGGAAAAGACTGATGATGTCTGCCCGAGTCCTGCCAAACAGTAAAGAGGAAATAAATCCCCATTAGGTTAAATAGGGTAATTTGCGGTAGTTGGTGAGTTGGCAGCGTCATGAAGCTCCTGCTTGGACAATGATGAGTTTCCTAGATTGGGATTCTCTGAGGACATGCTAGTGAACTCTAGTCTCTGGTCTCGTGGACCTAGACATTCACAACAGATGGTTCTGGAGTTATTGAACACTGACGAGGTGCAGGCACTGGGGTAAACACCTGTGCATCTCATCTCATCTGATCCTCACCAAGATCACCAGTCCTATGAGACAATGATATTTTTCAACTTTCATTTCCCAACCCTAGAATCAAGAACTGGATATGTGAAAACTTCTTGGTAGAAAAATATTTCTTTCTTTCTTTCTTTCTTTCTTTCTTTCTTTCTTTCTTTCTTTCTTTCTTTTAAGATTTATTTATTCGGGGGAGAGAGGAGCAGAGGGAGAGAGAGAGAGAAAACCTCAAGCAGACTCTGCACTGAGTGTGGAGCCTGATGTGGGGCTCAATCTCATGATCTTGAGATCATGACCTGAGCTGAAACCAAGAGTCAGATGCCAACTGACTGAGCCGCCCAGGCACCCTGGGAGGGGAAAATTTTTTTAAGACTTTATTTATTTATTCATGAGAGACACAGAAAGAGAGATAGAGTCATAGGCAGAGGTAGAAGCAGGTTCCTTGCAGGGAGCCTAATGCGGAACTCGATCCCAGGACCCTGGGATCATGACTTGAGCCAAAGGCAAATGCTCAACCACTGAGCCATCCAGGCGTCCCTAGAGGAATATTTCTTGAATATATGCCACCTATCAGCCTCTTTGTTTTGACTGAGGCTGTAAACATGAATGGAATACAGTTCTTGATTCCAGGGTTTAATACTTGAGAAGGGGAAACAGATGTGTAAGTGCATGATTTTCTTACTTAGAGTTTCTTTTCTTTTCTTTTCTTTTTTTTTTAAAGATTTTATTTATTTATTCATGAGAGACACACACACACACAGAGGAAGAGACATAGGCAGAGGGCGAAGCAGGCTTCATGCAGGAAACCTGATGCGGGACTTGATCCAAACACTCCAGGATCATGTCCTAAGCTGAAGGTAGACTCTCAACCACTGAGCCACCCAGGTGCCCCTTACATTGAGTTCCTAAAAAAATCAATAGAAAAGACTGACTTCTCAGTGAAAAGGTGGCAAAGGATATTAAGAGACAAGCCACACACACACACACACACACACACACACACACACAGAGTGCAGGTAATCCTTAACCATGAAACTTTGTTTTACCTAATTCATAATACAAGATATACAAAGTATAATTTTATTTTAAAAATTGCATTGCTTACTCATTTGACTAGCAAAGGTAAAAAATCTGGTAACTATTGTGTTGGTAAGGGATTGGGAAAAAGACACTATCACATGTATTACTGGTGAGAATATGCATGAGTACAACATTTCTGGAAAGCCATTTGATGGTATTCATCAAAATTTAGAATCAAAGGGACAAAAAAGAGCCAATGGAAAGCGCTCTCAAAGCTTGAACAATCTGAGCCACAAAGTAAATAAAATAGTGTTGATTCTACCCTAAAGTATAAAATAACTATCAATGAATCTATACTGATGTAGCATAATGCCTGACATCTTAAGTGTGGGCTGCATATAATGCCTTCCTTCCAGAGAGTACTGTATGGAAAGGGGATGAGGAGTAACTCAGAGTGGAGAAACCTGATACATGGCATCACAGCTAGGTGACCATGGTCAACATCAACAGTGCTGAGTTAGGTTGACAGTATATCCATTTGGCATGATGTGATAAAATGACACTTTACTTCTTCCTCCCCACAAAACCCATAAGCCTGGTATAACCATGAGAAAAACATACATATCTCAATAAAGGGGCTTTCTATAAAAGACCTGAGTAATACTCCTCCGAAAATTTCTAACAAGCAAAGAATGGAAATTGCTGACTAGCGACTAGTAGCAGGATCCGTGGGTAATGATGCCCGGCTGAGGTGGGCAACTCTACATTTCCAGTGACAACGATCTGTGTGCTTCTCTTTTTCCTCGAAGCAGCCTATAGTAGGAGTAGGGGTGACAGGGTGAATCGATCCTGGATTTGGACAGTGAGTAGGATAGGTGGACAAAGGGGTCTGGGAGTTGAGGGCAGAGAGCAATCAAGGGAAGTGGTAGCGGGGAGGGGAAGGCAAGAAACCCAGGGGGAGCTCGGTGCTGTGAGCAAGGGAGGGGCCAAAATGTTGGCTCTGGATCTGGTGGAAGGTGGTTGGTATGAAATTCCAGTTCTGGTCAAAGTGTGGGCTTTCCAAGGCTGAGATTTGAGGGCCACACCTTAATAAATTTGGTACATCAAGTAGCTCTTACCATTAAGGTAAATGCAAAAGCAGAAGTAAAGAGATGGGAAATAAGGGTAATTGAGAAATGTTTGATAATCCTGTTTGGTTACATTGGAGAACCTATGGATAGATTTTTGTGCATATATTGGAAAAGATAAATTGGGGCCAGACTGTGCCAAGTTTCTGGATTGGAGTAGAAGTGTCTGCACACAGTGCAAATGATGTCCTCTTGTTCAACCCCAACTTCTGTTGATGGAGGATAGTCAGAAGAAAGGCAGACAGGGACAAGGGGTCCTCCATCCTAAGAGGAAACTATGCTTAAAAAGAGATAGACCCTGTTCTAGACTTTACTCAGTACCTCAGCTTTGAGTCCCATTGAGAGGACTTAAAACCTTGTAAATGATGGAAGGGAATGGCCTTGCAGCCCTAACCCAGGCCCCAGGGGCCAGCTCAACCACCAGTGGGATATTTAAACAAAGAGCTAGATCTGGTGGCCTTCCTTAGAACAGTGGTGACCAGCCTCTCTCTGGGTCCCCAAGGCTATGAAACTCCACCCAGGAAGGAGCCCTCCACCTTTTCCCATGTGAACACCTACATGATCAATAGGTGAGCTCATGGAGAAAAACCTGATTGGGTGACAGGCACAGGGAGGGTTAATCAGATTAAAACAGCCCACACCAAAAAGCCCATAAAAATCCCTAGATTTAACTGCCAGATGGGCAAGCCTCTTGGGTCCTCTCCCTCTTGTACTGTTGCTCAATACAGTTGGCTCTGCTGCCTGCTGCTCTTCACCTGGTCCACCTCTTTGTCCTTCCAAGTGGTGTGACCAAGAACCTTGGGCAGCAAAGGAAAAGAAATCCTGCAGCAGTATCAGAGGGTGGAGGTTCGGATGGAGGACACTGGGGGTCGACTGGAAGATAAAGCTGGATGGACAACTGGCCTGATTTCTGCAGCAGGTCAGTGGCATTAAGAAGAAAGCAGGAGGTGTGAGACCATTAACAACCAAATGAAATACGTGGCTCCTTTTTACCTATTGACTCCAACCAACCAACCAACAAACCAACCAACCAAAAAATGACAGTTTTGGGAGATACGGGAAATCTGAAATGGACTATGATTTAGATAATTTTAAGGAAAAACTTAATCTTTTTAAAGGAGTGGCAGTGAAACTCCAGTTATGTAGAAAATGCCTGTGTCTTTAGAGATGCTTCCTGAAGTATATAAGGGACTGGAATGACATGATGTCTGAGATTTGCCGTGAGAAAGAGCAGAATACAGGATATAGATGAAGAAATGTGGCAAATCTTGGTAATTGCTGCATCTGGGGTTTGTTGTAACACGCTCTCTCTTTCTGAGTGTGTTTGAAAATTTCCATACTAAAATTTTAAAAGCAGCTGGACAAAGATTCGGGGCAGGAGTATAGAGTCCTCCCACCTGTAATCCCAGGTGGGCAGGAGCCCAGACAGCACTGCCGTGGGCAGGTAGGCCGGGTGGCAGGGTAGGTGGCAGAGGTGGGTGGGCTGCCCTTCATTCCAAGGCAGAGCCAGGGTGGTCTGTGGTCACGACCTGGAGCTGAGAAGGGGAGCTGACCCCTGCAGGATCCATTTTCTCCTCTTTACTCAATGGCTGGGAAACCCCGAGGCTCTTTCTTTTGGCATCACACCCAGCTCCCCAGCCCACGGAGGATTCCAGCCCACAGAGGGGGGAGCTGAGCGGCAGGAAACAGAAGCCCCCCTTCTGCACTGCGTATTTGTGGCTATTTTAGCAGTCCTTGCTACTCCAGAATAGGAGTGTGATAAACAGTGATTATGGGTAAAGTTTGTGGTGTTTGCTTTTCCCAAGATCAAAACTCTATCTCCCCTCTGTGAACATAAGCCATCAAAAGTTGATCTGTATTTAATTTTCTCTGGGTGGTCCTGGGCTGACATCTTGCCCTTTTGTTTCACCCTAGGAACTAGGGACCCAATCTTCTGTTCTATCTGCTTCTGAGATAGCGCGCCTCCCCGCTGCTGGCTCGGCCTGGGATTCTGTGTTCTGAGACTTCGTCTAATGTTACAAGGAACAAGAGATCCTTACATTTCACGGTGAGCATTCCGGGCGAAAGCATGTGTCCCGGCGACATTCGTGTCCAACTGGTCTGCATTCATGAGAGCGCTGCAGAGCACAAGCCAGGCTAAAGCGGGACCCTTCGCTGCCCCCACTTCTAAAGACTCCCCTGGATTGGAGACACTGTCCTGCTGTTTGAAATGCAGCAAACCCCTCTTGGGAATGAGAGCAGAGATTTTGATGGCTGGCGAGCTGCCTGCTGTTCCCAGTGAACAGACTGTGCCTGCCCTGTAGAGGCTTCTTCCAGAGGTGGAATTGGGGGACAGGGGGCAGGGGGCAACACAAGAAGTTGGGATAACAGTTCTGGGGAACCAAGGCTCACTGAGTTCTGAAAGCACCTTCATATGTTTGAATTCTTCTGGAAGGCTACTCCTCTTTCTCCAATAAGGAGCACAGATGACTGACTATTCCAACCCCTCTGGTGGAATGTGTCTCTCTTGGCATCTGCAGGGTGGGGCTACCCCAGAAATGCAGAAATTGCACAGGGCCATGGGCTCAGTGACCCGTCACAAGTCACAGAGCATCAGGGGGTCAACGGGAGGAGGGCAGGAAGTTCAAGTATCCCTCCTCCTTGTGCATCTCACCCTGGAGCCATCTCCCTACATCCCAAGGAATGTACTTCTGCTTTTTACTTACCTTCTAGCACTTTCAGGCTCCAGGACAATAATGTTTGAAACTGAGCAGTCATTTGAAACCTCATATCATTATTCTTTTCCATGCTTTGGAAGTCTAAAGTCTGAAGTCTGTTCCTATCAAAAACCCTAAGAAGGCCGGGGGACTTGGCTGGCTCAGTTGGTAGAGAGCATGTGACTCTTGATCTCAGGGTTGCAAGTTTGAGCCCCATGTTAGGTATAGAGATTACTTAAAAACAAACAAACAAAAAATCTTAAAAGAAAAATCCTAAGAAAGCTGGATGGATCTAAATTATAAAACACAGCTAGTATGCAGAATTACTATGATGTGGGCATCTTGAATTCATTAAACCTATGGCTTTATAGGGTATATTTAAAATGTACATACTAAAGTGAATATAAACTTTATAATTTATTTTGCCCAAGAGGAAGAATAGGATAAGAGGAAATTAAAGCTGTGCCCTGGCACATTGGCTGTGGTGGAGCCTCATGAGACACCCCTGATTGATTGGGATCCCAGCAGTCTTGGACAGTGCCCCACCTAGGGACAGCCTTTCTTCGAGGGTGTGCTCATTTCTCCCCAGGCTGACAATTGCATTTTAAAAGGTTCCCACTCCTTGTCAGTTGAGAATCTGTTAACATGAAACCACCTGATGGCTTAGAGCAAAATTGTTTACATTTTTTAGGTCTAGGGATGAAATTATACATCAAAAGGTCTGGGACTGCTGCTCACCTGTGGGTGGGCATTTATCACTCTTGCCTGAGCCCTCCTGCAGATGGGTTCAGAGATAAGCTCATTCAGACATGACCATGAAATTCAAGGCTGAGAAAGTGGGCTTGAAAAGCTTCTCTTAAGCTACCTTGCATTTCAGGTGAGCCAGGATTCTGTGAACTTACTGCAGAAGCTCTGCTGACAGGCAGGGTGACCCCAGGTCTCCCTGGCATACTGCCACCCTTTTAGGTCCTCAAAGTCACTTGTGGTCCCTAAAAAAGTCTGGATAAAAATAACTTGTACATGCTGGCTTTACGGATAAAATAAATCAACACATGTACGACACTTAGAATGGCGACTGGCATATAATAAATGCTATATCCTATGTTTCAAAATCTGGTTTCCAAAACAATGGGATCTGATCTGTCAATCCCTCTATCAGTCATCATCTACTGAGAGACTTTAGGTCTGAATCCTGGCCTTGCCACTTTGTAGCTGTGTAATTTTAAAAGAAAGTTGAAATCTTTCTTCGTCTCCGTTTCTTCATCTGTACAGGATAAATAGGAATAGCACCTTAAGGATCTTCTGGGTGGCTCAGTCGGTTAGGCATCTGCCTTCAGCTCAGGACATGATCCCAGATGCCTGGGATCCAGCCCCGCATCGGGCTCTCTGCTCAGTGGGGAATCAGCTTCTCCCTCTGCCCCTCACCCTGCTCATGCTCTCTCTCACTCTCTCTTTTAAATAAATGGATGAAATCTTAAAAAAAAAAAAAAAAGAAGAAGAAGAAGAAGAAGAGCACCTTGTAACACGATTCTGAGGATTACATGAGCGAAGAGCAAATCATTGAGAACAAAGTCGGCACATAGTACGTGCTCCATAAGCATTAGCTATGATAATCATTAAATCTGAAGAGACATATGCTAAAATATTAATAGTAGTATTTCTGGGTGGTAGCATCATGGATGTGTCTATTTAGTTTTATGTTATGTAAATTTAAGCCTCCTTGAGGGCAGGGGCACATTTTCATATAATCTTTGTGTGCTTAATCCTGTGCCTGGCTCAGTAGTTTTTAAACTCAGTAAATTTTACACTCAGCTCTTAGGATTGCTCTGGCTGAGCATCCCTCCCAAATATCCATTTTTATCATGTCATGTTTTCACAGCTATTAAGGAAGTTTTTGGGACAAAATAGGTAAAGTGAGATGAAATAAACAAAGTTTAGTAAATACCAATCAGCACAAATGTATTTCTTACAAAATTGTGTGCCTTTCTCAAGACTCCTAGAGGCTTCAATAATAGGTTCTGGACCTGCCCTCTCCAGTGAGGCCCTGTTGTAAGCCGGCACTATGTGGTTTGCCATAAAAATAACAAACTACTAGTTAATCATCTGCATATGTAGCTCACGTACTGGCGGCCCCCTGGGAATGGAAATAAATGAGATTTTATGGAAGTCAGACCTCTAGATAGGCAGCGAAATTGGCAGTCAAAAAAACACAAACCACAAAAAGCAGGATTACAGGAAGGCATATATACTATGATTCTATGTGCATGTAACATTACATATATAAATTTGTATGTACATGTATGTCTGGAATGTCTTAAATAAAATGTAAGTGGTGGTTATTGTTGGGTGGTGGAATTTGGGGTGATTTTCCCCCTCCCTTTATACTTTTCATACACAGAAAAATATGCACATACACATGTATTATATGTGAGAAAAAGAAAAAATAACCACATACTTCCAATTAAGTGCTCATCAAAGGGAACTTCTCTGGTCCACAGACTTCAAACTTTAACTATAAAGATAACAACTCTGATGTCTAGTAGGGTTGCCAGATTTAGTAAATAACAATCAGGATACCCAGTTAAACCTGAAGTTTGATAGACAATGCTAAGTATCATGCAGCATTTGGGATACTGCCTCTTATCTTCTACGGAAAGGTAGAAAAGAGTGGCAATTGTCCTACCCTAATTTATATTTCTTTTTGTTCTTTTTTCTATAAGTAGGTTTTGTTTCACACGGTCAAAAATCATACTGTGCGTATGATTTTCATTCATTTACCAAGTTTGCACTGTGTCCCTGTTATGTATGAATCAAGCACTGGGCTAAGAATTGAAAATATTCCAGAGATAACAAACCATCGACTTACCTCCACTAACAAAAAATCACTTCTTTATTACATATTTTATATATAAAACAACTTAAATGAATGTGAGATCTGCCATCGAGTTGGCATATTCCATTTTATTTAGCTAATCTTCTGTTGTGAGTTAACTCATTCATTCATTTACATACTGGCTCTTTGCCCTGAATGTCTTTGTGTATCAAGCTTTTCTCAAGTTTCAGCATTATTTTAGTATTAAGATAGATATCTAAAAATATCATTTTGAATTTAGGAATCTCATCTTATCTGTCTAAATAGGTTAATTGGCTACAGCAACAAAAAAAGTTTGTAGGTCTTGACTACTAGTATATTTGATCATTTTCCCATACACACACACACACACACACACACACACACACACACTTACTAATTTTATTTGCTGGATTATCTATTTTTAGGGGTGAGGGCTTAGTAATTTTTCTTATATACTTTATGATCTTTTTACAAAAAGCCTGTTAACTTTGTGTCATATTTGTCATTTGCATTTTTCAGTCTGTTGATATTTTACTTTTGGTTATTGTTTTTTTTTTTTTTTTTTATTCTTGACGGAGAGCAATTTAACATATTTAGGAAAATCTGTTCATCTTTTGATTTTTTCAACTGCTTCTCAGTATAGAATGTCATTTTTCTATCCAGATGTTTACTATCTATCTAATTCTATTTTATTTATTTTTTGCATTTAAAAATATATTAAAATCATTTGGAATTTATTTTGGTGTAAACTCGTTGTAAATGGCTAGTAGGATTTCTTTCCTAGATGACTTACCAATTATTTTCAAAGAAAATCCAACTTTTCTTTATCTTTCCTATTTATTTTTGTGATGGATTTTTATCATATATTTCTTTTCCTTATGCAAGTGAGGTTTATCTCTGGATTTTATATAATATTCCTTTGATTTGTTTAGTTGAATATCATTATTGTACTGTTCTATGGGATAAAATCTAGTAGCAGTGTATTACAAGGTATTATAGTATGTTATGAAGTATATAGATTGGAAGTTGTTCAGCTTTAGAATATATATATACATATATATATTTTAAGATTTTATTTATTCATTTGTGATAGAAAGCATGAGTACGGGGAGGGGCAAAGGGAGAGGGAGAGGTAGACTCCATGCTGAGCTTGGCTGGATCCCAGGATCCTGATATCATGACCTGAGCCCAAGGCAGATGCTTAACCAACTGAGCCACTCAGGGACCCCAAGATTTTATTTTTTTAAATAACCTCTACACTCAATGTGGGGCTCAAACTCATGACCCTGAGATGAAGAGTTGTATGCTCTTCCAACTGAGCCAGCCAGGCACCCCAACAACACAGTATTTTATACATTGTACACTCTCTTTAAATACTTATTAAATGAATAAATAGCAAGCACAGAATTAGAAATGTATTTGTTTCCTTGTTTGTTTTGATCCTATGAAAAGTATTTGTTAGTTTTCTAGTGTAAGTAAACTTTACATCTGAATACAAATGAAATGCCCACTGAAAATGTAACATAATTTATTTCCTCATTTGTTAGCACCCACTAGCCTAACAGATACAATGGGTGCCTATGCCTAATGAGCTCCCCATCATTGTTGGCATTCAAGTAGCACTGGGTGACTGCTTGTGATCAGAGGTGGTAGAGTAGATTCACGTCCACATCCTTTCCATTTCTGAGATTTACCCATTCATCAGATATTCCATGGATGAAGATATAAAGATGAATAAGTTGTGGTCCCTGATCTCAAGATGTTCGTAGCTTAGATGGGAAACAGCCACATAGGGAAGAACCAAACATATTCGGTGAAGTGTGGAAGGTGTGTGAGAGGTACAGAGGGAACAAGCAGTGTTTCAGAGGAGCTTGAAATGTAGGCAGAAGTCGGAAAAGGAGGAAGTGGCGGAGTCTTAGAGCTCAAACAAGTGTTTCCCAGGCAAAAGTAGGTAGAGGGCATAGTGAACTGGCGGAGTAAGTAAATTGAGCCAAGGCATGAAGGCATGCGACCCATGACTGCTGAAAGGTTCACCACGGCCGGGTGAGAGCCAGGTCTTGCAGGTTCTAGATTTCTGGAGTGTGGCTGTTTCAGAGCACAGGCCATTGGAGCTGGAGTCCAACTCCATGGTTCTGCTCCAAAGTCAGCTCTGATCTTGGCCAATTCACCAAATGGAGATCACAGGTCCCTGAGGCTTTACTGACCAAAGTGGTTGGATCTGCCCCAAACAGTTCCTACTAATATAAAAACATAGAATATTTGTTTCTTTGTTTTCTGTTGTGGCATTATATATCTAAAATTACATATGCACATACATATGTCATATATATAAATTATATGTATAACAAATTGTATAAAAGCAGAGTATGATGTAGTATTTCTAGGGAGTCCCCTCAAAAGGAAGGGACAGTCTCCTTTTGTTCTTCCTCCTTTCTGCTGGCTGGAATGCAAACAAAACACATGAGCTGATGCTTGAAAATCCTGGATCATAAAGTGGCACTCAAGGTGGCTCAGCTACAGTAGAACAGTAGGATCTGGGACCTCTGATGATCATGGAGGTGTCATATTGGTTCTCCAATGCCTGACCCCAGTCTTTCATGAAAGAGAAAAAGAATTCCACTCTTTTAAACTACCATTATTTAATTTTAATGTTGTTGTTGTGCAGTGTGGTTGGACCTAATTCTAACTGATGCAAGATCTTTGTTATGGGCTGAATTCAGTGCTGCCCAAATTCATAAGCTGAAGCGCTAACCCTTAGTACCTGGGAATGTGATTGCATTTGGAGACAGGGTCTTAGAAGAGGTGAGTTAAAAATGAGGTCTTAAAGGTGAAGCTTGGTCCAATATGACTTGTGTTCTTTTAACAAGGAGAAATTAGGGTATAGACAGACACAGAGGGGACATCAGGAAGACACAGGGAGAAGACAGCCATCTATAAGCTGAGGAGAGAAGCCTCAGCAGAAACCAATCCTGCTGACGCCTTGATCATGAACTTGTAGCCTCCAGAGCTGTGAGGAAATAGATTTCTCTTGTTTAAGTCACCCACTCTGGGGACACCTGGGTGGCTCAGTGGTTAAGAATCTGCCTTTGGCTCAGGTCATGATCCTGGGGTCCTGGGATCGAGTCCCGCATCAGGCTCCACACAGGGAGCCTCCTTCTCCCTCTGTCTATGTCTCTGCCTCTCTCTGTCTCTCATATAAATAAAAATAAAATCTTAAAAAAAAAAAAGTCACCCACTCTGTGGTTGTTTGCTATGCAGCCCTAGAAAATGAATACAATCTCTAAAGGAAGTGCAAGTCAATTAATGGACATCTTAGTTTCCTAGTTAATCTGGAAACAGGTAAATAGAATTTTAAAAATAAAGGTTTAAACACTTTTGCTAATTTGTTCCCCAGTTGTTTTTTTTTTTTTTTTCTGGAGATCTGTATTCCTGACACACCCACTGCTGTTTAGTGTGAATAATTTAAAGTTTACAGAAACATCCAGATTTATCTTGTGTAAATACAGTTAACTTCTTATATAAGAATGAATTAAAAAGCAAGTGCTTGAAGATTCGTTCACAGGACATAAAGCAGTGTTCTCACCTTAGATTTGTGTGAAAATCTATTTGTGATCACACTCACACAGCCTCCAAACAATGGAAAATGTGTGAGAAATTCCCCCCTTGGTTTGAGGGGGGCAGCAAAGGAGGCCAAAGTTGATCCCTCCCACCCCCGCCAACTAGGTATTTCTCTGATTAAGACAACAACAGCACAAACCAAGAAGGATTTGTGTTTTGGGGTAGAGCAGAACATTCTGAATAAATAGTTCTTAAAGAAGAGACTTTCATATTCTGGTGCTTTGGCAAAAATCTGAAAAAGGAGCTGGGGTGTGGTGTTGGCAGTAAAACTCATGGCAGTAAAGTTTCCTGCAAACCTCTTGCATGTATTTTTTCTGTTCCTTGTATGGCATATCTAGGAGAATTGCCTTCTCTGGGGGTCTGTTCCATGTCAGGCACTGTCTGAAGTGCTCCCCTAGCCAAGTGTCAGTCTACAACCTCCATCAACACCTACAGGGTATGAGGCATTGTGGGAAAAGTCTGTCCCCACAGTCTTGCTTCTTTTTGCGGATCTCTCCAGCTCCCATGATTTAGGTGTTCATTTCCTGAACGCAGAAAGAAAAAGAGTTTGGCATTTTTTTGCCCTTTCTCAACCCCTGCAGAGTACCAAAGCCCTACAATTTCTAGGTAGAAAATGTCTTAGAGGCTATTAGTTTCCTAGGGCTGCCAAACAGAGTCCCACAAACTGGGGGGCTTAAAATAACAGACATTTATTTTGTCATAGTTCTGGAAGCTAGAATTTGGAAATTAAAGTTTTGGGTTGGCTCCCTGGGGAACCTGGTGGGGAGAATCAATTCTTCCTTGAGTCTCCTTTACCTCCTGGGCACAACCAGCAATCCTTGGCATTCCTTGGTGTTCTAGATGCCTGGCTCCACTGGCTGCCCCGTTGTCACACAGCATCTCCTCCTGTATCTCTGTCTCTGTGTGTCCTCTACATTAATGGAAACACTAGCTACATCTGATTAAGGGCTCTTTTATTTACTTCAATATGATCTCATCTTAACTAGTTACACCTACAATGATCCTGCTTCCAAAGAATGTCAAATGCTGATATAGTGGGAGTTAGAACTTCACCATATCTTTTGTAGAGACCCAGTGCAACCCGAGACCACCTCGTCCAACCAACTCCTGTTCCAACTGTTTGTCTCTAAGGAAAGTTAGGATCTCAGAGGGTGAGCTGGACAGTACATTTGTATGCAATTGTGCATTATTACTCTTGGTTTCAAGAGACTAGAAATTCATCTTCCTCTAGATTAGGCTGAAAGGAATTCTTGGATGATAGAGTCAAAAGAAGAATGAACCAATTGGACAGTGAGAGGACATTTCAGCCCCGCAGTAGAAGCTACTGGAACAAGAGCTGGAAGAGAGTAAGGATTTCTCCCATTCTCTTCTTTGGGCTTCTTTCTCTGTTCAAAGGAATTCTCCTAATGGCAGGTAACGTGCTATTCTCAGTTCCCATTTTATGCTTATGCTTTCTAGCACTAGGGGCAGACATCCTGGAGGAGAGAGCTAGCAGCCCATGGGGTTCGGGGTGCCAGGCCATGGACAATAAATTTTGGCCTGTGGGATGGACTCCCGGAAAAACAAGGCAGTTACTGTGGTAGCCACATAGATGAGGACAGTGGAGCAGGGAACTGAACAGACCATATCGCAGATGTCCACTATAAAAAGATAATTCAAGAGGGGGGAAATCCAATTTTTATGTAAATTACCCAGATGGATTCCAGAGCTTGTTCATCTTCACCAGAGAAATTACTCTGTTCTCTATTTTATGTCATTTAGTAGATCAGGTTTATATCTGTGCCCTAGCGCAGTGATCCATGACATTTGCTAAATCCGAATTCAAATAGTAATTTCAGATTAATTTGAAAATTGATTAGGTCAGATGGTTTGCATACATGGTTTTTGTCCTTTTGGGATGTGTGTGGGATGTCCAGGATCCATTTATGAATCCAGAATTTATTTGTACAGACTTTCAAGTCAATTAGTAACATTTGCTAGGGTTGAAAAGTGGTCATTTGTAAAGTTCATATTTTAGTAAAGGTATCTTTCCTTTAATTTCTTTTAAGGTATTTGTGTAACCGTGATAAACAAGCAACTGTGCAAATGCTGGTTCGTTCCAGGACTATAGGGAGCACATTAAATGTAGTTAGCTATTTCTACATTATCACTACTAATTACTTGCCTAAATCAATTATAGGAAGTAAATGCAATTTTTGCCTCTCTCTCTGCTAAACTACAGAGGACAGAGTGATTATGGAAGCTTGATTTTTTTTTGTACCCAAATGTTAAATTTTCAAGGTCATGAGGACCAGACTGCTGAGCATCAAGTCCAATCTCCAGCTGCCAAAGCGACATCTTCACCTGCATTCAGGTAGGCACCTCACATCCCAAATTGCGTGAAGGCAATGGAACCCCCGCCTTTTCCAGGACTCCCTCTCTGGATGGCATTTCCATCTTCCTTGATGATCAGTTCTCGGGCCTCAATAACTCCTTCTCCCTTTATACCTGCCATCAGTGAATTATCCAAATATTATCCATGGTGCTACCTCTGTCAGTGGTTCCCAAACTTGGCTGAGTGTCAGAATCACCTGAGGAAAGTGTAAGCGGATTCAGATTTGAGTTGGTAGTCTGAGAGTCTGATTCCTGGAGAGTCTGAGTTGGTAGCTCTAGAAGTGGCCCAGGGATCTGCATATAAAGCATCCTCCTCTCACCCCAGTTCCTTCGCCATGCAGTTCAATGATGACTAGGATTTAGGAGCCACTGCCCTGAGTGTCTCCATTCCCACGGCTCCCAGCACTTCCAGTCCCTTCCAGGTCCTCAAGGAGGGCATGATTAACTCAACCTTAGAAGGTTTCAGAGAGCTTCCCAGAAGAAGTGAGGCTGAATTTAAGATGAAGAGGAGTTTATCAGGCAGAGAAGGGCTGGAGGGAGAAAGCATTCCAAACAGTTTTAAGCAGAGGAATAATATGACTAGATTGGGGCTTGTAGATTTATCTCCAGACTCATCTTTTAGCATCGCACATTGGACCCTCTGTTAGACTGTTTGCAAGTTCTTGGGGGTTCCCACTGTCTTTAGCATCAACGATTAACTCTTCTGTCTTATATTCAAGGTTCTTCATGACCCAGACTATCTCTTCTGTTATACTCACCAATCACCTCCCTTCTTGTCCTCTGGTCACATGGATTATTGACTCTTCTTTGAAAAAGCTGTATTCCCATTTCTCTAAGACAGTTCCCATCCATCATGCCGCAGTTCTCTCCCTGCCCCACGCCTCTGCTTTTATTGCCTTGCTCACTCCCATTTTTCAAAGTTTATTTCTTCACCTGGTTCATTTCGAGAGACTGGATATACAAATGGATGATGGCCAGACTATCTCTAAAACTGGGACTCTGGGCCAAAACTTGTAGTAACCTGCCAAGGAAACCAGTACTGGATCTACAATAAACAGCCCAGGAAACTGGCTGGCTGTAAGTCAGACTTGTAGGAAATTAAGCTGCTATCTCTAGTAACAACTCAGGAAGCTAAATAATAACTTCTCTAACAGTAAGCCCCAAATGGCCAGGACATGATTAATAAATGACAGCTTTCGTAATTTTCATTTGGTTTCCAACTTAGGACCAGCCAGGGAAAGCCAAATATGAACCCTTCAGCAATCACAGAGAACGCCTCACTTCTAGTTAGCTGCCCACAACTTCCCCATGCCAGAAGCATTTGTCGGGGCACCCCTGGAGCTCCCCCACCTTTCTGTCTGCCTTTGAGTCTCTGTCACACCCAAGTGACAGTGGCTGACACCCTTGCTGTATCCACCTCTGAATAAATAGCCTTTGCCTATTCTCATTTGGTTGGTCTTTACTTATTCCCATAGTTTGTAACACTGTTAAAACAATTGTATCACTGGTCTCTATTTTTTGGAAAGTCAAAGAAATGTTCATTTACTTCTCACCTTTGTTAAAACAGTTCCCTACTCTGTAGAGGAAATGACTCATCTCCCCACTAGCCTGAGGAGAAATGGTCAGATGCCCCATGTCACTGTGGGAATCTTCTAGCCCATTTTGCTTGGTTTTACCCCACCAGAATAGATCTTGGTCGTTTAGCGAGTCAGTCTATTGATAATACTTTAAAGTTACTAGGCTCAAGGTTAACATTTTACTTTACTAGAACCACTTTAGTCATTTACCTGAAAGGCTTGGACAACACATGGTATTTTTCAGCTATAACAGTGATGTTCCTCCTGGCAGGAGGCTGGGACCCTGCAGCCAGCCTCTCTAGGTGCTTAGGCAGTTTCTTGGGCCAGCCTCCTAAGGGCTTAGCCTGTCATTTCCTTCTGCCCCCTTTAACCCATAAATATTTGATCCCCTGAAGTCCTGAATCTCAATTTTCTAAGACTTCCAGAAACCCTGATTATGCAGTAAGAATCTGAAAAACCTGCTAACCTGGTGGCACAGTGCTTTTTACAATGAATTATTTTACTGTAAAGCAGTGTTCTCAAAAGCTTCAGTGGCTTTTCTAGTGATACCGAATAATGTACAGATCTGTGACCCTATCAGCCAAATCTGGCCTAGTTTCCCAAATCTGGTTTCCCGCTACTCTTCCTCTGCCAGGATCCTGAGCTTAGGAATCCTGAACCACCTGACCCCCATTCATGCCTTCTGCCTGTTTGCTTTCATTCTCCTGGTTTGTCCTGTTCGGGACACCCTTTCACCTGATCTGGGTACTGGCCACATCTCTCATTCTTCAAGTCCAGTGTCAGCAGGTGGGAAGAGCACTTTGTGGGGGGTCATTCGGTGCTTTCTTAGTTACTTGTTGGCTACAGGATGCTGGGCATATCACCTCACTTCTGAGTCTGTTTTATCATCTGTGAGTCAGCTTTAAAAATAATTACCAGATAGGTTTGAGGATTTAAAGAAAAAAATGCTTATTAAAACATTCTCAGCTTAATGTTCTCTTTCTTGACATGGGTGGTTACACAGGCATTTGCTAGTGATAATTCATTGACCTGTATATTTATGTTTGTGCACTTCTCTGTGTGTTGACGTCAATGAAAAACACTAGAAACAACTATCTAGTCCAGCTTTGTAGGAGCTTATAAATATTACGAATGTTCGTTGTCTTTACCCCTTTTCTTTTCCTGTTGGAAGGCAAGTGACCAGAGTTGGATTGGACGACCAATGCAGGAATGATGGACCGAGATACACAAGAGCCTAGATGTGTTACATGAAAGGACTGAATGGCAAGAGATAAAATGTAATAGGAATCAGTATACAGAAGGTCCAAAAGGAAACAGTGCAGTAATGAGTGGGAGATGTATTTTAAGAGGATCATTATGAAAAAGCCAAGATTTCAGCTGACCGCAAACTTGATTTTCCTCAACAGTCTAGCATGGCCACTAAGCTCTACGGCCACGGCAAAACGAATAAGCAAACATAAACCAAACCCAACCAGAACGAAACAGAAACCTCAACACAATTTTAGGTTTCAATAGATGTGTAATACTCAGATCCCAGAAGGTAAATGAACATACTGATTGCTGAATCTGTCACACCACACCCGTTTATATGCATTCGGTTATGGAAGCCTCTTAGGATGGGTCTAGATCAGTGGCCGGGTACATACAGAGGTCAGTGGCTAGGATCCTAAGAAGGGCCTAAAACCACGTTATAGGAAGAGCTGGAGAATTTAGCTTTAGAAAATACTTGGAGGGTGACTGAAAGACCTTAATATATAGGAAAGGAATTTGTCAAAAGTTAAAATTATTCTATGTAGCTTCATAAGGGAAAACTGGACTCAATAGATGAAAGTCTCAATTTTGGATCATATTAAGGAAGGAAGTAGCTCATGACTGCAGTGTCTTGAAAATAGAATGGATTTCCTGCCCGCCACTGGCAGTATTTAAACAGAAACTCTATGGTTGTGCATTATAGCCACTGTAAATTCTATTTCTATGATAAGTTCTCTGCCTTCTGTCATGGGTTGAATTGTGTTCCCCCAAAAGTTTTGTTGAAGTCCTAACTCCTGGTCCTATGAACGTGATTTAAGATGTAATCAGATTAGGATGAGGTCTTAGGGTGAAACATCATCCAACGGTTTCAGTCTCTGCTGTCCTTGTAAGAAGGGACCAGGGACAAACAGGGAGGACATCACGTGGAGACACAGACGCGTGGAGGGAAGATGGCCATGTGACGACACAAGCAGATTGGAGTGCTGCCGCCGAGAGCCAAGCAATGCCAAGCATGCAGGCCACATCCAGAAGCTGGGAGAGAGAGTGTGGCTCTGCTGACACCCCTTGCTCTCAATCTTCCAGCCTTCAGAAGTAGAAGAGACTAAAATCCTGTGGTTTTAAGCCAGCAACCTGGTTTGTGGTCCTTCTGACAGCAGTCTTAGGTAGTTGAATACACCTTGAAAATCCATTCGAAGCCTCTGAACTCTTACTAATGAGATAGCAACACAGGTCTGGCCTTGCAGGCCTTACATCTACACACTCAGATATACCTGTGACTCCTGGGGGTGACAGCCCTACCCCTGATCCTCTCCTCCTTGGTGCCTCCCCCAACAATGCCCATGGCTGCCGAGGCCCTGGGAGATCCTATGCCACATTTCTCCTTTCCCTTTCTGCACTGCTTTCAGGCCTGGAAGAGCTCAGGGCTCAGAGTTTGGAAGCTCTGGGAGGCCAGGGTCAAGGTCAGGGCTCTTTCTTGCTTGCAGTAGGAATCAATAGGCTTTGGAAGCTCTAGCCCAGAATATATAGAAAAAGGCACTCAGAGTTGCAAATAACTCACCTACAAATGAACTTTTGGAACACGGTCATTTGTGAGTTCAGGGATGGCCTATGTTTGACACTCAGGCCCAGTTTATAGATAAGGTTGTAACATCGCAGCAGATTGAAACATTCAACAGTCCAGAAACATGCTGAAAGAGCTCATAAAGCAACTCATTTTTCCTCCCACTGAAACTCAGGAATGTCCTTTGAGGACTTTTGCTGAGACATGTGAATGATTTGCTTTTTAAAAAACTGTAAATCAGGACCTCCATGTGATTCTCGCACAAGTCCAGCTGATCATGTGCAGAGCTTGTCTGGATGCCTGATTCTCCTCGTGGTGAAGCAAATAGGGCCTGTGTAGGCCGAGACCCTGATCCAGAAAGGGAGGCTATGGAGAAGTCCTCCCCCAGGACAGCAAGTACAACTTGGGCCTCCGTCTGACCTCCTTAAAGAGACAGCAGGGGCTTGAGTCCTGGATTCCCTACAACCCATTGTGTCCTTGATCTACTGTGTGGTTCTGCATGCTGGTCTCCTTGCGCCCAGCCACACAGCTCAACTTGATCACTTCGTATACTGGGCTTCCACATAAGATCGCATTTTAATTAATTAATTAATTAATTAACTTATCAATTTAAGTTTATTTAATTTTTTAAAAAGATTTTATTTATTTATTCATGAGAGACACACAGAGTCAGAGACACAGGCAGACGGAGAAGCAGTCTCCATGCGGGGAGCTTGACGTGCCCACAAGATTTCATTTTTTTTTTTTTTTTAAGATTGCGTTTTAAGGGATCCCTGGGTGGCGCAGCGGTTTGGCGCCTGCCTTTGGCCCAGGGTGCGATCCTGGAGACCCGGGATCGAATCCCACGTCGGGCTTCCTGCATGGAGCCTACTTTTCCTTCTGCCTATGTCTCTGCCTCTCTCTCTATGTCTCTCATGAATAAATAAGTAAAATCTTAAAAAAAAAAAAAAAAAGAATCTCGAGCTGAAATCATCCTAGATTATCCGGGTGGGTCCTAAATCCAATAACAAGCATCCTTATAAAAGAAGACGCAGACACAGAGAGAAGGGAAGAGAGCCATGTGAGGACAGAAGCAGAGATGGGGTCATGCAGCTAGCAGCCAAGGAATTCCTGATCCGCAGAAGCTGGAAAAGACAAGGAGTGGATTCTGTTCTGGAGCCTTCAGAGGGAGTATGGTCCTGCCGAGCCTGTGATTTCAGACGTCTGGCCTCCAAAACTGAGGTAAAAAAAAAAAAAAAAAAAAAAAAAAAAAAACTCTTGCTGCTGTAAGCCACCAAGTCTGTGGTGATTTGTTACAGCAGCCACTGGAAGCTAGTAGAACCATCACGAGGACCAGGACACTGTCTGCGTACACCAATCTCTGTCTGCACTGTGTTAAATATTATAATTCAACTTTTGGGAGTCAATCCTGAAATAAATAAGAAAACATGGAAAAATTTGACTCTAAATATGTTCATCACAGTGTTGTTTGGGAAAAGTTGGAAACAATCTGAATGTCTCACCATAGGGGATCAATTGAATAAATTATGTGGCAGCCATTTAGAGAATCCCATGTAGCCACTAAAATAACATTACAGAAATGTAGCTACCGATGCGGAAAGATGTTGCCAATTGTATAAAAATACATTATGATATGATCTCATTTAAAAAATACGTAAGTGTATATATTAGGTATGAATACGTAGAAAGATCTAGAATGGAATGTCAATAGTGGTTTTTCTTGAGAGAGTGGATATTTTAGGTTCTTTTGCTTCTCTGGGTTGGCAAGAATTAATATGTAATTTATAATAATAGTGCAAGGTATTTGTAACAACAACAACAACAACAACAATGATAATAAAAGCAATGACAGGCATTTATTTCATTTGGAGGAAGAAAAAACCCTGAAACTTGTCATCAGCCACACAATGGGAAATGTTATTTTCCTGTGTGGAGGATTTAGGAAAATGGGCCTGGGAAAGGGTCAATCCAGCACCAGAGGAGCCCTCATTCCTGGGAGGTCAGAATGATGCTGGTTTAGGAGCAAGCTAGTGAGCAGGGGAATGTCAACTAGACAACTGCAGGACTTGTCAGAACCTTCTACATGCTAACGCCACGGCAAGTCTCCAAGAGACACGTGGGATTACATTTCCCCTCCCACATTATTTGATCACTGAGGCAGGAACATCTGATACTAGTCCTGCTCTGAGAAACACAGTTGGGGAAAGTCTGGAATACTGTTTGACAAAAAACAGTCCAATTAAGTGAAGAGCAAAACTACCCAGATATGGAATAGAGAAGAATGTTTCCAGTTTATATATTGCTCAGGAAGGCTGGCTGCTCCCCATGAGCCATAAATTGAACACAAGCAACAGTGTCCTAAAACCATACTAAAAGTCTGAAAAATAAGAACAAGGCACATGGAGCAGACTGGATCCTCCGGGCTGTTTGGGCTCTGCGTTTTATTTTATTTTTATTTTTTAAAATATTTTATTTATTTATTCACGAGGGGGAGAGAGAGAGAGAGAGAGAGAGAGAGAGAGAGAGGCAGAGACACAGGCAGAGGCAGAAGCAGGTTCCATGCAGGGAGCCCGACGTGGACTCTATCCCAGGTCTCTAGGATCAGGCCCTGGGCTGCAGGCGGCGCTAAACCCCTGGGCCACCCGGGCTGCCCTGGGCTCTGCATTCTAGAAGGAGTATAGAAATGTTAGAGAGGGGCCTGAGAATGCCAGCTAGCAACAATTATGTAAGAGACAGTTATAGGACGCCTGAGGGGAGCCGAGATGAACGACTGTTGTGTGCGTCCAGGAGTCCGTGTACCTAAGAGAAAGCTGCCAGCAAACGTCTTCCTGGGCTGGCCGGTGGGGACAAGGGCAGCTCCTGCCAGGACAGGGCGGCAGGCACTCAGGTCTGCGGGAGGAGGGCTGTTCCCCGAGGGTCCTTTACAGACCGTGGTCTTGGGTCAGGGTGGCTTACCTGCCCCAATGGGCTCACAGTTCTATTTTTATTTATTTTTTTAAGATTTTATTTATTTGTGAGAGACACACAGAGAGAGGCAGAGACATGGGCAGAGGGAGAAGCAGGCTCCCTGGGGGGAGCCTGATGCAGGACTCGATCCCAGGACCCCGGGATCATGACCTGAGCCAAAGGCAGACGCTCAACCGCTGAGCCACCCAGGGGTCCCATGGACTAACAGTTCTAAATTGGATTACTCCTTTTCCTTTCTTTCTTTCTTTCTTTCTTTCTTTCTTTCTTTCTTTCTTTCTTTCTTTCTTTCTTTCTTTCTTTCTCCCCCCCCTTCATTCTATTCTTCTCCCCCCCAGAATGTGCCCTTAGGGACCCAGAGGCAAGAACTCTATCTGCAGCCCGCCCCAGGCTGACGGGGGTTGGGGATGGCTCCCCAGCATGCACAGGATGCAGGAGGCTCTGGACAGAAAGGAATGTGAGGGGACATCCTGCGTTGGGGACATCACTCCTGGATTTTCACTTCCTGCCCCTCTGACCAAACACCCCGGGTTCCCCGCGGAGTCCTGGCTGCGGTTGCCTTTCTCCTTCCTGTTGTTCTTTCCTCTGCTAGATTTTTTTTTTTTCTTTCTCTTGATACAAGACATGTGGTACAAGGGGCAGCCCCACGTGCCTTGAGGAAGTTGGTGTTTAGTTTTTTTCTGGCTTTTACCTTCCGTTTTCTCCCACCCACCCCAGGAGCTGATGGCCTTCTGCCCCCCAGCCCTAGAGGAAAGCTGCTCCCCCCTCCCCTTGCTCCTGCTTGCTCAGCATGCTTCCCTGTGCAGGAAAATCACCTGGACAGCCTGCTACCCTGCAGCTTTCTGCTCCTCACCTAGACACTGATGGAGAGAGGCTACATTCTGGTGAATCTGCTTTGCAAAAAAAACCCCCAAAACACAAAAACCCAAACAAACCCAAGTGATCTGTGCTGTAGGACCACTCACAGCAGGCTGGCAGGCACTTGCTGGCACAGCTGGACCCCTAGTGCTCCCCTCACACCTGCTCACATGGAAATCTGTTTCTTTGATCATCTCAGTATTTCTCAGCTGAGTCCTCTTCATTCTGATGCAACTGGTGGATAAAGTCCCCATCCTTAGTCTACAGCATATAACTAGGATGTCCCTCTAACTGATTACCCAAGTTGGGATACTTCAGCAAGTGAAGGGGGCATCATTAATAATTATGTGGAGAAACAGGTGTGACCCCACCACCTGGGTGTACACCCTCTCTGTGTGAGCTGTCTATGTGCTGGCCGCTCCTCACCTCTGCCCTCCTCCAAACACTTTCCTCCTGGGACCACGGTACACAGCCTACCAGAGATCCCAGGTTCCCTGGACTACTTGAAATTCCATAATGTGTCTTGTTGTTTTCTTTCTCATAACTCCGGGTCACGCTGTTCTCTCTGCCATCTTCACACACAGCTCACCCTCTTTCTTCTGGCCTCAACTTAGATATTACTTTCTTGTGAAGCCTCCCCTGACCACTTCCATCCCAACAGGGTTAGGTCATCTCACCAGGGCTCCACATACCCCACTGTGGCAGTATTTTTTTGGTAATCATCAGTTTACTGGTGGATCTCTTCTCCCAGGAGTCTGGAAGGTCCTTTGGGGCAAGGGCTGGATTTTGTTTTTGACTACAATTGGGGCTTAACTTGTCTAGTAGCAGGCCAAGACAGTCATTCCAAAAAAATTTGTCTTCTAAACCATGTACGCAATGCTGTTAGTTACTCCCCAAAGTTCACTCAGCAAATACTGACTGAGCATGCTCTAGCCCGGTGAGTGTTGGGCAGAGAGATAGAGGAGCCTGTCCTCACCCAGCTCCCTTTCCACTGGGGACCATTCCTCTCCAAGAATCTGAGCTTTAAGGAGAATGTTCCTGCGGCATCTGAGTCACCTTAGACACCTTTCAAGTGTTCAGTACTTTTTCAAAAGGGCCACAACAACAATAAAGACAAGACTGGGGCAAGGGCTATGTGACACAGCAGCTAATCACAGTCTAGTCTCTGCTGCCTGCCTATTAGGTCTCCAGCCTGGTACGTTCTGGACAAGTAACTTAAACTCTCTGTGCTTTTGTTACTGTCTTGGTGGTATGGGGATGAATAACTATGCCTGGTACGTAGTAAGTGCTCAATAAATATTACTACCAATAGACAATTTGGTCCAAAGGCTGCAGCTCTAACTGGGGACCCTCGTGGCAAGGTCACAAGCATAGGAAGGAGATAGGCAAGCTCATTGGGAGCCGCTGCTGCCCAGCATGTAGGCCAATCTCCTATCTCTGTTCAGCTGTTGTGGAGAAACATCTGGAGGGTTAGCACCAGCTGGAAACAGCTTTAGGTTTGGACAACGGCCACTCTCAAGTTCTGTTCCAAGCAGAGCAATCTTGGCCATCAACGTGGGACAAAATAAATAGAAATACAGCAGGAGAGACTGGGCATCATGGGGAGACCAACAGAGAGGACACAAGAGGATCCTCCTCATTTGAGGTTTTCCAAAGATTAAAAGAAGCTGGGTTTTAAAATTTCTTCTAGGGGCCTGATGTTCCCCGCCAATCACTGTCAATCAGCAGCGACTGATTAGCAGTGTTTTGTGCATTTTTATGACAGGAGAGCAAAAGTAATTTCGATTTGAGAAGCTCCATTTAGTGGATGAGCAGAGAATACTCTGAGTTGAATTTGCCCAAATGCCTCCCATCTACTGTTGACTGAAGTTCATTTAAATGGACTCTCCTCCTTTTGGGGAGGCACCTTCCAGCTGGCAAGGTCCATCCTCCAAGTGCCAAGTGCCAAGTGCCAGCTGGTGATTGAAGCAGGTGAGAGATGCTGAGCATCTGCAGAGGGCACTTCCCTCTCTCCAAAGCCCCTCGGTCAGGGAGCTCTGCTTGCCCTAGGGTGCTCCCCGCCCCTCCTCCCCAGGGGTGGGCCAGGCAGTCTGCAAGTCTGAAGGTGTGTCAGGCCAGTTCATCTCCTCTTTGGGGAAACTGAGCGCCGCCTCTGGCAGGCCCTTTCCTAGGCTCTCAGCCCTCTTGTTGCTCCTCGATGGCCCGGGGCCGGGAGACTGTACCACAGCCGCACAGGCATCCTCCTGGAGCGTCTTGCTCTGGGGGGGGGGGGGGGACGGGGGGCCTCGGGGAGAGGGTCTCCCCAGGAAGAGGCTGGAGAGAAGACTGTGGAGAGCCTGCCCCGACGGGTGGGGGCCTGGGCCTGTGTGCGTGCGCCTCTGCGGCTGCACAGACATCCCCCTGCCCCTGCCTGGCACTGTTCACCAGCTGTCCATACTTGCCTTCTGTGGGAGACCCTCCTGCCCATCCTGGTTGGGGGGGTGCCCTCTGGGCCACCTTGCTCAGCAGCTTCCTGCCCCCCTGCTGAATATCCGGGGGGGCCTGATAGGAGAGCCTTCTATGTTTACCACTATTCCTAGCTTAGCGCAGGCCCAGCAGATGACAGGCATTCATTAATATCAGTGCCAAGAAACTAAGAAGGAAAAGAAGAGAGGTGGGAGAAGGGAAGGGGGAGGGGGGAGGGGCAGGGGGAGAAGGAGAGAAGGGGGAAGAAAGGAGGGAAGGGCGAGATGGGGACTGGAAGGGGGACAGATGGGGGAGGGGAAGAAGGAGAGGAGGGATGTGGGAGAAAGGGAGGAAGAGGAGGAGGAAGGGAAGTGGTAGGGTAGGAGGAGGGCAGGAAAGGAGCAGAGGGGGAGAAAGGGAGGAGGATGGGGAGGGGGGAGGGAGAAGGGGGAGGAGGCTGCCACAGGGACTAAAGATAAAGAATGAAACTTGAAACTACATTTTCTTTTGCCCACAGGCCCTGAGCTGGCCTTGAGCGACCCTGGCTATCTGAAGAAAGCATGTCAGAGTTGGAAGAGCTAGGCCCCTATCCCCGGTTCCCCATCAATCCTCATTTGACTACAGGCAATTTAATATAATTCCTGAAGCTTCATTTTTTTTCAGCTTTCAAATGAAGACACTACCAGGAATTAACAGATGTGTGTTGGAGTTCCAATAAATGTGGGTAATGTAGCTGTAAGAAGTCAGCGTTTTACAAACTGAAAAAAAATTTTTTTTCTTTTGCATATAAGTTTAGAATAAGGTGAATTTTGTAAAAAGAACTTCACAAGTCAACCTGGTTGTTCAGGGGAAGCAGTTCCATCTGCCCCACAAAAGGCCTGGCCAAGTGCACTTTTTCTTGCCTTGAGCATTTTCTACGTGGATCGCAGACAGGCCTGGTGTCTGAGATGCCCAAGGCATGGAGTCCTGGTGGCTCTATGGGAAGGGGGTGCTGCAGGAGGAGATGCCATGCTTCCTTTGACTTGACCTCTCGGCCAGAAACATGAGAAAACACACTCTACTGGACTCCCTGAAATCCTCACTTTTAGCATCATGGTAAAGGAATAATTTCACAAGAAAAATATCAACACAGGGGGATCTCTGGGTGGCTCAGCGGTTTAGCGCCTGCCTTTGGCCCAGGTTGTGATCCTGGAGCCTGAGGATGGAGTCCTGCATCGGGCTCCCTGCAGGGAGCCTGCTTCTCCCTCTGCCTGTGTCTCTGCCTCTCTCTCTGTCTCTCATGAATAAATAAGTACACCTTAAAAAAAAAAAAAAGAAAAGAAAAATATCAACATAGATCATAGGCCGTCAACAACACACACAACATAGGAACCAGAAGACCCTGATATCAAGGGTGAAATGATGTTCCTGCCCCCACCCTCCAGTCTTTTCTTTCTAATCTTTCCCTCTCGGACAAATCTCATTCCCATTTCAACCCTCTCCCTGTAGATGACTGACCTTGCCTCCCACGTCACAGAGGAAACAGAGGCCAGAGCTGGAGCTTCACAGTGCCCCATCTCCCACCATCCATCCCACCCACCATGCCGTGACTTGTCTCCACATTCACCCTTCCCACACTCCCCACTTCGAGAGAGGAGGTGTGGTCTTCTCTGTATGATCCTCATTCTTCCACCTGTGTTTGGAATCTTAGCCTGTTTCCTGCAGAATTCCATTCTATGAAAGAAACATTTTCCTCTGTCACCTCTCCTTCTCCACTTGGCAAGGCACTCTTGAGTATTGCTCTGTCTCTCTCTTTCCCTGAGCCATGCTTTTGTTCTTTGCTCCTTGGTTCTCCATGTCTTCTGTTTGCTCCTCAACCCACTAAAGTCTGTTTTCTGCCCCCATCACTCCACAGAAATTGCTCTAAGGTCAGCTCTTTCACGTTCCTTGATATCTCTGGTTTCCTGAACACCACTATCTCTTGCTCTCCTCCCACCCTTCCTCAGGTCTCTGTGTGGACACCATTATCTTTCACCCTCCTCTTACCTGAAGGAGTTTCCCAGGGCTCTGTGTTCAGACTTGTTCTTGTTCTACACACCCTGCTTTGGAGATCTCTCCTTCCAAGTGACAGTTGTCATTTCTACTGGGTTGAGTAGTTTTACCACCAAACTGATCCCTTTCTGGTACCTCTGAGTGTGACCTTATTTGGAAATAGGATTTTTGTTGCTATAATTAGTTAAGGTGAGAATATACTGGAGTAGGGTGGTGTTCTTATAAAAAGAGGAAAAAAGATGCAGAGACAGACACAGGAGAACACCGTGTGACAGTGGAGACAGAGATTGGAGCTGTATGGCTTCAAGCCAAGGACCACCAAGGATTGCTGATACCATCAGAGGCTAGAGGAGGCAACAAGGCATCCTTCCCTAGAGCGTTCTGAGAGACCATGGACTGCCACACCTTGATTTCAGAACTTTGGCCTCCAGAAATCAATGTATGAATGGTGCTGGGGTCTCTCTGAAGGTTCTAGGGGAGGATCTTTCTTTGCCTCTTCCCAGCTCTGGTGAGTTGCTGGCAATCCTCAGCATTCCTTGGCTTGCAGGTGCATTACTCTGATCTGATCTTTGCCTTCATCATCACGTGATATTCTTCCTTGGTATCTATGTCCAAATTTTCTTTTCCTTTCTTTTCTTTTTTCTTTTTTAAAGATCTATTTGGCAGAGAGAGAGAGAGCACAAGTAAGGGGAGTGGCAGGGAGAGGGAGAAGGAGAAGCGGGCTCGCTGCTGAGCAAGGAGACTGATGTGGAGCTTGATCCCAGGACCCTGGGATCATGCTTGAGCCAAAGGCAGACGCTTAACTGACTGAGACACCCAGGCGCCCCCAAAATTTTCCTTTTCTTATAAGAACACCAGTCATATTGGATTAGAGACCACCTTAATCCAGCATGACCTCATCTTAACTTGTTTACATTTGCAAAGACCCTATTTCCAAATAAGGTCACAGACATAGGTTCTGGGTAGACATAAATTTTTTGGAGGAAACTATTTAACTTAGTGCAGTGATTTTTGGCTACAAATTTTCCTGTATCTTTTGAATTTTTCATATTAAATGTATTACTAGCCACACACAGGCACCTCATGCCTATTTGTTGAGTGTATTTTGACTTATTTAATTGCAGAACAATCAAAATCCCTAAAGCAAAGCATCGCATCAAGAACCACATGCACAGAGGCGCTTGGGTGGCTCAGTGGTTGAGCGTCTGCCTTTGGCTCAGGGCATGATGCCAGGGTCCTAGGATCGAGTCCCGCATCAGGCTCCCTGCAGGGAATCTGTTTGTTCCTCTATGTCTCTGCCTCTCTCTCTCTCTCTGTGTCTCTCATGAATAAATAAAAAAAACTTAAAAAACTAAAAAAAAAAAAAAAAAAAAAAGAACCACATGCTCAGGCCTAATATCACCTCTCTTTCTCCTCCGGCCATAATTGCAATAATTTCTAAGGCCCTAAATTCCTTGGGGCAGGGCCAACTCTGTTTCCTTACTGGTGCAACTGTAGCATCTGGCTCTCAGTGTTTGTTAAAGAATGAATACATGGATAGAAAGAGATGATTTTTTTTAAAGATTTTAATACCTTTTGAAAATAATTTTGAGTGGTGGTACATTTAGGCATAAAGAATGGTAAATGAGGGACGCCTGGGTGGCTCAGTCCATTAAGCGTCTGAGTCTTGGGAATCCCTGGGTGGCTCAGCGGTTTAGTGCCTGCCTTTGGCCCAGGGTGTGGTCCTAGAGTCCTGGGATCAAGTTCCGCGTAGGGCTCCTGGCATGGAGCCTGCTTCTCCCTCCTCCTGTGTCTCTGCCTCTCTCTATGTCTATCATAAATAAATGAATACATAGTTTATAAAAAAAAAAAAGCATCTGAGTCTTGATCTCAGCTCAGGTCCTGACCTCAGGGTTGTGAGTTCAAGCCCTGTGTTGGGCTCCATGCTGGGTGTGGAGCCTACTTAAAAAAGAAAATAAAAAACAGAATGGTAAATGAGAAAGATAATAAATTACATGTATAAATGCTTTTAACATTCAGAAAGCCCTTTAGTACATGATTAATCTGATCTTCATTCATCCTTGAGAGAGAAGCTCAGACCGAATTTCTTGCTCAAGTTCATGGAGCTAGTGCTCGGCCAGTTAGAACTCAGATGTCCTTGCTCCTGTTGGGCTTTGAGCCCCCTGTGCTTTCAAAAAGCAGGTTTTGATGAAACCCAGGCCTTTTTCATATACTTGACCCAGTCTATTATGAAAGAAATTTCAATGAGGAAGAAAAGGCTGTATTTCTCTTTGAAAATGACAAAAAGATACGCCAGAAAATAAGAAAGTAAAATTCTGGTTTGACACAGGAAAGCCAAATGAAGGTTTTTTTCCCCCTCTCTAACTTAAAAGCTGACATTGGAGGGGCGCCTGGATGGCTCATTTGTTTAAGCATCTGACTTTTGCTCAGGTCATGATCTCAGGGTCCTGGGATGGAGCCTCACGTTGGGCTCCGTGCTGAGAGGGGAGTCTGCTTCTCCCTCTTCCTCTGCCTCTCCCACTGCTCGTGCTCTTGCTCTCAAATAAATAAATAAATAAATAAATCCTTTTTTTTTTTTTAAAGGCTAAGTAAAATCATCTTTTAAAAAGATTTTATTTATTTATTCATGAGACACACACACACACAGAGAGGCAAAGACATAGGCAGAGAGAAAAGCAGGCTCCATGCAGGGAGCCCAATGTGGGACTCTATCCTGTACCCTGGGATCTCACCCTGAGCGAAAGGCAGACGCTCAACCATTGAGCCACCCAGGTGTCCCTAAATAAAATCTTTAAAAAAAAAAAAAAAAAAAAAGGAAGTGCCTGAGTGACTCAGTCAGTTAAGGTCTGCCTTTGGCTCAAGTCATGATCTCAGGGTCTTGGGATCGAGCTCCTTGTTGGGCTCCCCGAACAGCAGGGAGTCTGCTTCTCCCTATTCTTCTGCTCCTCCCCTGCTCATGCTCTCTCTCTAAAATAATAAATAAATAAAAATTTTTAAAAAAGGCTAACATTGGAATATGTAAATATTAAACATTTAATAGTGAAAACATTTTCTTTTTTTTTAAAGATTTATTTATTTATTCATCAGAGACACAAAGAGAGGCAGAGACATAGGCAGAGGGAGAAGCAGGCTCCATGCAGGGAGCCTGATGTGGGATTCGATCCTGGAACCCGGGATCACGCCCTGAGCCAAAGGCAGACGCCCAACCACTGAGTCACCAAGGTGTCCCTTGAAAGCATTTTCTTAAAAAAAAAAAAAAAAATTGGCCTTACGTTGCTCAGATTAGATTATTCCTAATTATTATTCTTCATCAGATTTTAAACATTTCTATTTTCTTACTTGTGAAGCATTATCATCTTGGTACATTTTCTGTGAAACTCTAAATACTAATAAACTTTTTAACCTAAATCGTCCATATCAAGGGTTGGCAAACCATGGCCTGTAGCCTGTTTTTGTACAGCTTGAGAGATAGGAATGGTCATTGCATTTATAAGGGTTGTTTTGGGATGGATTTATTTATTTATTTATTTATTTATTTATTTATTTATTTATTACAGAGACAGAGAGAGAGAGAGAGAGGCAGAGACACAGGCAGAGGGAGTAGGAGGCTCCATGCTGGGAACCCAACGTGGGATTTGATCCGGGGTCTCCAGGATCACTCCCTGGGCTGAAGGTGGCGCTAAGCCACTGAGGCACCCAGGCTGCCGGCATTTATAAGGGTTGTAATAAAAACAAAGAATATGGGGGATCCCTGGGTGGCTCAGCGGTTTAGCACCTGCCTTCAGCCCAGGGCATGATCCTGGAGACCCGGGATCGAGTCCCACATAGGGCTCCCTGCATGGAGCCTGCTTCTCCCTCTGCCTGTCTCTCTCTCTCTCTCTCTGTCTCTCATGAATAAATGAATAAAATCTTTAAAAAAAACAAACAAAGAATATGTGACAGAGACAAGTAGGTGGCTTGTTGTTACACATGCACTTTCAGAAAAAGTTTGCTGAGCCCTGGTCAATATTTGCATAGGTATTGGTATATACACATAAAATCCTTGGGCGAGACATTATAGCACTTATATCTAGCTAGCTATCCCCTCCTTCATCCCACGAAGGATTTTGTCTAAGCAGAAAGCCTCTCTGACTCTTCTACAAAATAGGCTCCTTCGGCCTTGCAGTCATGGCAGCCTTAGCTTAAAGGTTGATAGAGAGCACAGCATTGAACATTCTTTTGTGTTTGATGACAGTTGAGAAATGAGACGGATAGAGGATGAAGAGCAACCTTAGCCAAGAAAGGTGATTTATAATTTATAGGGAGCTTCACATTTTCCAAGCATATTTTCATTCCCTTTATATCAATTTTCCAGTAACTCCTTGGTGGTCTGTGTTAACTGTAGAAAAGTCAATGCAATTAAAAAAAAAAAAAAAAAAGCCTAAGCTGTGATGTCTGGCTGAAGTTTGTTTTCTGGTGCTTTGTTGATTCACCAGATTTTCAATGTCCCAGGTCTCAATTGGAGGCGATCGCATTGTGCTCTAACAGCCGGCACTGTCAGGATGTCTTCCTCTGACCTCTGAAAGTGGTCTTCGGGCTCTCAGGGTCCCTCCGAGAACTCGGAGATGCAAGCCTGGAAGAGAGGTCGGGACTGGGGAGAGGGCAGACCTTTGCCAGGGGTCTGGGCCGGCTGCATTCCCTTTTGCCCAAAGACTCACACAAAGTACGGTGCATTCCAAGGAGGTGTGAGGGTGGTGACCGTGGGGGGTGGAAGGGGAGGGGAAGGCGGGTGGCAGCCGGGGTTATGGGAATAAAAACACAGGAGGCGTTTCCTGGGTGTCGGTAGTCACGAGGCTCAGGAGCCAGTGGACAGCTCCTCCCCTGCTTCCACAGTCAACCTGCCCCAGAGACACCTGCAGGCCTTCAGCCTCTTAGGGCAGAGTGGACCCTGTGGGGTTTGCCGCTTTGATGTGTCTCCTCCCCACCCCCTGAATTATTAGACTCCTTGCTGGCTGCACACAAGCCTTTATTTGCCAGGAGGGAAAAAAGAGAAAAAGGTCGAAGTGTGAGAAGCACATCAATTACTCGCCTCAAGCTAATTCTTTTAACCAGGCGAGTAGCCCCCCCCACGGTTTCTGAAGGAATTCCTGGGATGGATAGAAGGAAGCTGGCTCTGCGGGTCCTCTGCATTAGTTTGCTGGGGCTACTTTAATAAATTATCACAGACCAGGCAGCTTAGAGAACAGAACTTTATGGTCTCACAGCTGTGGCGGCTAGAAGCTCGAGATCAAGATGTGGGTGGTATTGGTTCCTTGGAGGGCTGTGAGGGAGAATCTGTTCCAGGCCTCTCTCCTGGGCTGGGACAGGCTGTCTCCCCCCTGTACCTCTTCACATTGTCTTCCCTCCATGCATGTCTGTCTCCAGACTTCCCCTCCTATGAGGACACCAGTCCTATCGGATTGGAGTCCACTCCCGTGACCTCATTTTAACTTGATTACCTACCTCTGTGAAGGCCTTGTCTCCGAAAAAGTTGCATTCTGAGGTATGTGGGATTAGGGCTTCAATATAGGAATGTGGGGGGACATGGATCTCCCCATAATATCCTCCCACACCCCACTATTCATTCACTCCAGGTGTTTGCTCTTCCCAACTTCTTCCAATGTCCCCTTTCCCCACTGCTGAGCCCTCGGCTCTGCCTCTCTCCTTCTGCCCACAGAGGTCATCATGCCATATGCAGTTTGACAGTCGTTCTCAGATTTCCTGTCCATGTTCATTTCCACCACCATTCTGGATAACTTCCGTGCATGGACAGCCCAGTCCGCATCTGCGCCTATTGCTTCTTTGACATCCTCCACACCCAAGTGATCTTCACCTTTGTTTCTCTTCAATTCTGGAATCTGCTCCCTGGATATGGTGTAGACCTTGACAATCACATGAAGCTACTACCCACCTCTGAAATCTTGAAGCCCAATATTGAATTCCAACACCATTCTCAGTTCTCTCTCTCACACACCCATCAAACCTGCTCTTGAAGCTGATGAGTCCCTCCCTCCTCCCATTTCTCATTTCTCAGCTCCCTTCTAGCTCCTTCTCCAGCATTCCATACAAATATGCTATTCAGTACAGTCACCACTAACCATAGGTGGTTATTTAAATTTAAATAAAGTTTAAAAATTCAGTTCTGTGGTCACACTAAGCATATTTCAAGTGCACAATAAGCTCATGTGGCTAATGGCTCCTGTATTGAATGGCATACATTATAGAACATTCCTGTTACAGCAGAAAGGTCTATGGACAGTACCACTCTAGATCTTTCGGTCATCCCTTGAACTAATTTTTCATTCACTGGTATCCTGTTGGGTAAACGAATAAACCCTTAGGACTTTTATACACTTGTCTTTCCCCCACGTCTTGACCAACAGAGGCACAGCTGTGAAGCACTCCTACTATCTTACCTGTTTTTGCTTCTACACCTGACTGTAGTACACAGCTGGAGAACTTATTCAGCAGGGTATACTGGTATCACTTTATGTTCCTCATCTATAAAATGGGGATAATAATAATACTCATAGGATTAGCAGAAGGACTGAAAGAGATAATGCCGAAAGGTGATTAACATATTGGCCAATAGTAGCAGCTCAATACATTTTAGCATTATTACTATGTTTTGATTCCACACCTTACCGGGACTCTCACGTTGTCAGCCGTCCATCTTTCTCAGTAAGTGCATTCCCACACCTTCCTACCTTTTTTTTTTTTTAAAGATTTTATTTTATTTATTCATGAGAGACACATGGAAAGGGGCAGGGACATAGGCAGAGGGAGAAGCAGGCTCCTTGCGGGGAGCAAATGCAGGACTCGATCCCAGGATCCCGGGATCACGGCCTGTACCAAAGGCAGACTCTCAACCACTGAGCCACCCAGGTCCCCCCCCCCCCATTCTTTCTCCTAAAGAGACATTTTAGAAGCTCCTCCCCTTCACTGATGAAAGTGGTTTATTACATTCTTCTATGTCAGTGGGGGAGAGTTTTCTTTGCAGTTAGTAATTCCCTATAGAATAAGGCAGATCTGCTTCAAGATGGTCATTTTTTTCCCCACATTCACCACAAGTTTGGTGGCTTAAAACAACAGAAATTCATTCTCTCTTGGTTCTGGAGTTGGGTAGGTAGGTCCATGCTGCCTCCAAGGGTCCTGCTTGGGTGACTCCAGGTCCTCTTTGGCTGTGGCAGCATCACTCTGGTCTCTGCCTCCATGTTCATGTGGCTTCTTCTTGTGTGTGTCTCTGTGTTTTCTCCCCTTCTGTCTCTTATAAGGACACCCAGCACTGGATTTGAGACCCATTGTCTTATTTGTACTGGGATTTTTTACTTATGGAGGCTGAGTGATCACATAGTTTGGTCAATGCCATTGAAAGAAGAATTTATTGCTCACATTCCCCAAGAGAAGGGGTACAGTGTGGCACTCAGGGCCCCCTGGGGAGTGCCAGGTTTGATTAGGAGGCAGCAGCAGGAGAGGAAATACTAGACCCAGTCTTTATTGGAGTTTTTGTGGGAAAGCCAGGGCAGGCAGAGTCAATGTTTTAGGATTGGCTAATTTGAATGTTTCTGGCAGGCTGTGGGATATAGGATAGTCTCTAGATGCCTGGCACCTGGCCCAGGATGATTTAGGGCAGGGGAAATATTGACTGGGTGTGTGAGTTGGATAAAGAGGTAATTGGGGCTGGAGACTAAGGATTTGGTTTACATGTAAATGGTATGGGCAAGCTGTTACTGTCTTTAGGAATTCGCTTGTCCTGGGGGTTGGGGGTCTCTCCCCTTCTCTGTGAGGCCCCCAGGTGCCACGGCTTCAAGAACAGAGCAAATAAGAAAATGCACTGAAGGTAACTGGCCCTATGATGTAATGGATATCAAATAGATATACCTGGTTAATCCAAGATGATCTCATGTCAAGATTTTTAATTTAATTACATTGCAAAGACCCCTTTTTCCAAATAAGGTCATGTTCACAAGTTCTGGATGGACATACCTTTGCATGTTTGCATGTGTGTGTGTGTGTTGGGGGGCACTCTTCTACCCCTGACCAGTGCCCTACTAAACACATGCCTGTCAGATACACTCTCCCGTTATTCTGGATCACCTCCTTGTCATTTCTTGACTATCATAAAACTTGCCTTCTTGCCCCATCTGCTCTCCTCTATTCTGACCTGTGTGCAGCATCAACATGATCTTTCTAAGATATAAATCTGATCCCATCGTTCCCCTGCTTAAAAAGCCTGCTTCTAAAAAGTGGGACTGCACCAGCACTAGCATTCTGAGTATTGCACAAGATATATTGTAAAGGGAAACATTTAAAGCTTGGAAAAGCATTCAAACTACAGAGAATCTGCTCCAGTTTGTGGATTAGAGCAATTTAAATGCATTCATCTGCGTGATGGCTGTGTATAAACTGCCGCTCTGACTCCTGAATTAATGAATTAATATCACGCGCTCTGTGTTCTATCCAGCTGCTTTATCTAATTGGATGCAAATTAAAGATGTATACTTAGTAAAGTGGATTTGGAAACTCCATAACCCTCAGAGGAAACACATTTCCAAACATTCTGTATGGCCAACCAGTTTCCTTTAGAACCTAGCTTGAGATAATTTTCTTAAGTTTTCCACACTTCATCGAAAATTGAGAACACAGAACTCCCTTATACATGAGCTAGCACAGGATAAAGAAATGGATAGCCCAGGCCCAAATCTAACTCACTTGAGACCATGCAAACCTACCCTACTTCAGCAAATGCAAAAAATCAAGTTAAAACGAGCAATATTTTTTTTAAGATAACTGTATCTCAGCGTTCCTTATAAAATGTTAATCCTCAAGGATGCACTGGGAGTTACCTGCTGGACCACTTATACTCCACAGACCTAACTCCAAATGATTCATGAGCACTCCCTATTGGAGAGCAAATCATATTTTAAAAAATATAACAGTATCTCCAAAGCCCAGACAATAAAGATCTCAGACATGAATCAGAAAGTCTCACTGGGCCTGTTGAAAGCAGCCCAACCAGACACCCTGGCATGTGCCACCGTGGGGGACAGGATTGGGCTCTTCATAGTGTGTCATTATAGCTCAATTTTGTTCTGATTTATGAAGTCTCTTGAGCTAGCAAGTGATAGAAGTTTGACTCAAATAGGTGTCATGTGAAAGAGTGTTTCTATTGGCTCAGTAACTAAATATTTTAAGGAATGGTTTTGTCAGTTGAATCCAATGGCTTAAACAAATGTCACCGGGATGCACCCCTTTCTCCTTCTTTCACTCTCTTTTCTGTTGGCTTTATTCTCCAGATGCCAATCTCTAGGTGGTACCTGCCGTCTCCAGGCTTACTTCCTACCAACTCAGCAATGTCAGTGGAAAAACTTACACTTTGTTCCATTACTACCTGCCTCCCTGAAAGTCCTAGGAGGCTAATTTAAGTCACATTTCCAATTGTAGTACGACTGGCACACTCGGGTCACTAGCTTACATGTGGAGCTGGTGATGAGGTCTTCTTCACCAGAATCACCCAAGATTGTTCCAAAGGAAAAGAAGGTGTTTTTTCTAGAAATAGGAGATTGGATGCTGGGCAGGCAAATGCAAAATCTGTCCACTACATATTAGGAAGTGAGTTGACAGTCTGTAGAAGAAAGTAATGGGAGCCCAACCTCCATGTTGGTATCCTTACTCCCTGGAGAAAGAACTTGTTCGTGTATTCCATGATATGTGTATGTTGCCCTTTTTATTAAAAGACACAACTCCTGAACTTTATCACTCTTCATACGCTGATCCATAGGATGTCCTGGAGAGACCAGGTGATGATATCCGGGCTATTTGTGATGAGCATGTACCGTCAAGCTACAGGGACTGATTTGCTTCTCATGCACATTAGCTTGAATCTGATTGTCAGTTGCTTCTGAAGGCCAATGAACTCCTCTTCCTGCCTCACTACTGTAGACTTGGCCTTGATTGGAATCCCCTTCTCATAGTCCAGTCCATGGCAGGTAGGCAAGGTTAACTGCCACTTCTAGATCTGTTCTTTCAGTCCTAGAAAAGAGAAGTCACTGAACACTAACTTATTGAGTACAATTTGCCTGTGTTTTGAAGGCTTAGAAATGTGTTCTTTGTACTACCCCATGTACTACCACCTCGCATGTACTACCACCACACAAACACCACTCCCCTCACTCCACACATCACCCACAGTTAGGATCACACATTTACTCTTTACAAAGATCTGTTATTTAGGGTTGAATCATTAGCATGATCCTGTCTTCATCTTCATAGTTTCCTTAGAGAAATCTAAGATAGGATATTTGAATCAAAAGTTACCTCCAGGAGATCCATCTGCTTTCCTACAATTTCTTGAAGATGGTCAATCAGTTCTGTTTCAGTACTTCTCCAGAGAAAAGTCACTATTTAGAGATTTCCCAGCCCTCTTCATTGTGAACACGTTTTATCACGAGAATGTTCTCTTCCATATTGATCTAAAGTTGCCCTCTCCTTAACGCTAGGCTCTTCTTAAAACAACAAAGCCAGTTGTGAGGAACTCTTTGTTTTTTTTCTTAGTAATAGATCAGAGTTTGTACTTCAAACGATTTCTTAGGTGTCTCTTTATGACTTTAAGTTTCATCATCTTTATTTCATATGGGTAACAAGGCACATTTCTGGTATGTGTATATGGTTTCCATATAAACAGTCCCCAAACTCATGCATCAACCTGACAAAGTCTAGACTCAAGAGTTTGTTTCAAAAAGAAAAACAAACCAGCTATGATAGCAAGAATCACAAACCTATAAATTGTTCTGAGGTGTGTTTATATAACTACATAAGAGTTTAAATAAAGCAACCTCAGAGTAAACTAAACTACAAGTCCTAGCTGTAAAAGCAACCTTGGCAGGGCCAGTTGAAAGGACAGGTTACACTTGCCTTGATCGTGCACACCAGTGAATACAGATTTGCGAGCAGATGGCCCGCACGTCAGGACGCTGCTTCCAGGGGATGAGTTTCATCATTACCATGCTCATCTTGAGAAACTGAAGTTCAAAGAGATGAGCCACTGCCTCAAGTCAGACAGAGCCCTCATTTCAGGGGCCAGGAATACCCGTGACCACTGTGACCTAGTCCAGGTGACAATTTACAGCTGATTCATATGACCCTATTGACTCAGGCTCGTACCCTAAAGCTATTTCCCTACTCATGAGATAGCATGCTTGAGCAGGAGTGTCTATACTGGCTGTGAATTTTCATCATATTTCTAGGAGATGTCTACGACATGTCCCCCTCCCTTTTCCTACCCCAAGAATACCTAGAACTCCTGAATCACAGTTCAACTGCCACTCCAGTCTTCTAGAGAACCAGGGTTGTAATTTGTTCAATGACTTTGGCTCATCATAAAGGTTAATTAAGCAAAGTCAGAAAAGGACAGATCGACCAAAGTAATACATTCAAGAAATATAGTAAAAACAAGTCAAAGAAGCTGTAGGAGGAAATTTGTGGGGTTTATAAGCAAACAGCAGAGCTTTGTAAGATTTCATAGTCATATGTTAAGTGAATGTAATTTTAAGGCAAATTGCTCTATGTTGTATGTGTATAATTACCAATACATATATGTATTTTAAGACCTGTACCCTATTAGTATTAAGTGCTGGAATTATAATTATTTAGGGTCCTCACTAAATTTATAATTAGACAGGAGCACAAATGGACAGATGGTATACGCTGGTGGCTCAGAGATGGAGATAAATATCATTGTCCAGACTCTTGACATATTTCACCTGGAACACCTTAATTAGCTCCCAATTGGCCCCCCCTGCTTGTTGCCTCTCCTTTCTGCAACCCATCCTCTCCATGGCCACGAGGGCGATCCTGTTTAAAATATGTTTATGTCAAAAAAAATAAATAAATAAAATAAAATAAAATAAAATATGTTTATGTCTCCTTAGCATCCTTCAAATAAAGACCACACTTTTAATATGTTATTTAACACTCCAAAATCTGGCCCAAACATGCCTTTCTAATCCTGTATCCCACCATGTCATCAGACACCAAACTGCTTTGTTTGTTAGGACCTAAGACTCTCTCTTTCATGAAGTCTTTATTCCATGGAGCACATACCTACAGAAATCAGCTTTAAAGCAGAATTCTATAGGGGCAGGGAAGTGGATGTATGGTGGAAATAAAGCCATTTGACTTCCAGGATAGGTTATAATAAGGACACAGCATCTGTCTGGCTCTCTCTCTCTTGGGATGCTTGCCCTTGGATCCCAGCTAGCATACTGTGAGGAAGCCCAGGCCACATGGAGAGGCCGTGTGTGGGAGTTCAACCAAAAGTCCCAGTCAGGCCCTCAGCTGACAGCCAGCATCAGTTGTTGCAATGTAAGTGAGTAAGCCTTCAGATGATTCCGACTCCCACCCTGCAAGCTTTCCAGCTGAGGCCTAGTCCTTATGGAGCAGAGATAAAACCGTGCACCCTCTGTGACCTGTATTTCTGACCCACAGGAACCAAGAGAGGTAATAAATGATGATGGCTGCTTTAAGTCATGAAGGTTTGGGGTAATTTGTTATGCGGCCATAGCTAACTAATACAGTGCTGCTTACCTAGGTTATACCCATGCCAGGTAACAGATTTTGGTACAGAAGTCTGTATACAAAGGTATCACCAGAGGCCTTTTAAATAGTAAACTTTGTAGGAACAACAAAGAAAATATTTGAATACTAAAAATGAGGGATGTATGTGTCCATGTGTATGTATGCATGTATCTAGTACCATAAGTGTGAATAAATCTAATGGGATAGAAACATTAGTCGCCGGAGTCCTGGAGCAGCCATCCTCAGTTCCTCTTCACTGAGCCCTGGTGAGCAGAGCCACTGTGGTATTGAGGAGAAAGGCCATGCTGGGTTATGATTTCTGTTATGTGCCCCTGAGCTAGTCTTCCGTTGTGTCCTTTGGGATTCTTTTTCCAGGCTATTTGTTGTAGCATTGATTGCTTCTTGTTTAAGGATCTTCATACTGTTTTTAGATCTATCTCCATGTCGCAAGGGTGATTGCTCAACTTGGCTTCAAGTTCCAAATCTTCATCTGTGAATTTGAATGACGATTTGCTCCATTGGAGACCCGACTTCTCATTGTTCATAGTGTCATTGCGTGGATGGCCCAATGTTTTTATTTTTAATTTTGCCATCATCTCATTCCTGGGTTGATTTTCCACGATTTTAGTCAACAAATTAAATGTTGCCTGGGTTTCTATATCCCATGGCAGCCAATGCTCTGTGTATTTCTGTTGCCTTTTCCTGCTTTTTTCCCTGCTTCTCCGGCTGAGGGTTATGAGGCAATGCATGGACATGCCCACTGTGCTTTTTCCTAAGAACTCTAGTTATTGCTGTGGATAAGGTGACAGAAAAGATCATGGTTAAAAAAGAGAAGATGGGAAGGACAGTGGGTCTTCACTGTATAGCTGAGAGCTCGAGAATGTCTGCTTCAGAGCCGGGATGCTCAGACCACCTCTTGAATATATTAGTGGTGGGACTCAGAGCAAATATAATCTAAAAATAATGCCTGTTTTCCATACATATTTTAATCACACTGAAATAGGAATGTATCTAATTTGGAGGGGATTTCACTAGCTTAGGACGAAATAATGAGATGTACTGTAAAGACCAGACTTTGCAAGAGCCAGTATACTGACCAGCTGGTCTGTCCAGCCTCCTGCCCGTGCCCTGCAGCCTGCCATCCCTGATGCATCATCACCGAGCAGGGGAAAAAAGCACCGAAGAAACGGCTCCTGGCTGGATGCAGGTCTTATTTTCCAGGCTAATAGTTTTTCCAGGGAGAAAGCTCCTTGGGGGTTTGGCTCTGACGTGCATCCTGCTGCCGGGTCCCGCAGAACTGTGATCAAATCCTGCTCCTCCCGCTCCCTCACTTGTTGGTGGACAAGGCTCCAAACCTTCTAAACGTCAGTTTGCTGAGGATAATCAGAGCAGCCTCAGGGGACCCAGTGCAGAGTGAATGAGGTCATGCTGGTAAAACGTGTAGCAGGCGGCCTGGTTCATGGCATGCTCTCAGTAAATGGTAGTTGTTATTGATTCTCAACTGTTGGGGCACCTGGGTGGCTCAGCCGGTTAAGTGTCTGCCTTCAGCACGGCTCATGATCCTGGGGTCCTGGGGTCGAGCCCTGCGTGGGGCTCTGTGCTCAGCAGGAAGCCTGCTTCTCCCTCTCCCTCTGTCACCTGCTTGTGCTCTCTCTTACTCTCTCTCAAATAAATAAATAAAAATTAAAAAAAAAAATCTCTGCTACCAGAGCTGTAAGAGACCATAACAGACAATTCTTTTCCAACTTCTTATTTTATAACTGAGGTCACAAAAGACCAAACAGGTGAGATGACTTGTTCGAGGTCACATAATTAGAGTAGAATTTGGTAATCTGAGCTGGAGCTTACCCAAGGCCCAGAGGTAGAATGGGTAAGAAGCTTGTATCGAACGGGTGAAAAGTTTTGTAGGTGTCTGATAATGACCATACTTGAAGAAACTGGCAAAATATATGCAACATAAAATTTGCCGTCTTGGCCATTTTTAAGTACGTGGCTCAGAGTACATTCCCACTGCTGTGCAGCCATCACCACCACCCACCTCCAGAACATCTTCCATTTCACGTACTGAAATTCATCCCCGTTAACCAATGATTAGTGTAGTTTTGGATTTTGGTTTCTTGTTTTTTTAAGTTGGCTCCATGCCCAGCCTGGAGCCCAATGTGGGGCTTGAGCTCACGACCCTGAGATCAAGACCTGAGCTGAAATCAAGAGTTGGATGCTTAACCGACTGAACCACCCAGGCGCCCCAATTAGTGTAGTTTTGAGTCAGAAAAAAAAAAGGAGAGATTATGAATTGGGAAAAGAAATGTCCAGGATAGTCTCACTGATAGTTACGACGTGAAACCTCAAACTTTCCTCCTTATCTTCACCTATGGGTGGAGCATCGCATTATTTTCCACAGCTTTTCCTTAGGAACACTGTTCATTTTGGGTCTGCGGGTGCTGTTTTCCGCTCTCCATCCCTAGGGTGCGCTTACGCTGCCCTGGGCCAGCTGGAGAGGAGCCCCCCTAATCTCTAGGACTCGTTTTTACAGTGTGGACTTGGGCTTCCAGCCACTGGCCTCCCAGCTTCCAGGATCCTGTGGTCGGTCTCGCATTGAGTTTTGGCGCTGCTGCCACAGTAGTAACACGGGAAGCAAGAAACATGCTCTTTTTTTACCGGAGATGGCTGATCCTGTATCATCTGCACAAAGAACAGCCTGGAACCCCATCTGTTGATGAGAGAGCTACTCGTTACCCTGTCTGAGCATGCTCTTTTCTCCCTGCGGTGCTTTTGCATCAGGCCAGGCACCTGCTGTCAAGCCCAGTATTAAGCCAGACCGACCCAGGAGCCACATCAAACACCTCTCTGGGTGTCTGGGGCCTGGGGTGGCATGGTTGTTGAGAGCCTGGGGAGTTAAGGGAATATCAGGGAGTTAAGGGGTCCAAACTAGTGATGCACCCCAGGAGCAGGACCGACCAGGTGCCCGTGAGAAGAGCCACCAGGACTACAACGACAGGACACACTAGGTCCACTGCCCACAGCTGTGACTCACGGCTCCCGGGAACCAGGGGCTCCCTCCGGGTCAGGCTGAGGGACCCCAAGAAAGTGCCAGTGGGCTCGTCCTGCTTCCCCAGTGAGCCACCAGCAGGCTCAGAACTGCCGGCAGGGAGTGATCAGGAGGGCTTTGTGCCCTCCCGTCTCCCAGGACTGAGTTCAGTCCTTGGCAGTTTCTGTCTCTGGAGTTGTCAGTGCTTTTTCATTGTTTTCCCCTTACATTTCAATTACTCATTAAAAACGACTGAATTCTGTCCTGATAATATGAATAAGAAAAATAGCTTAATTGTGAGCGCTCCTGTGTGCCAGCACTGTATAAGCACATTACACTTACAACACACTTTATCTTCGCCACAACTCTGCAAAATAATTGCTGTTGTTATCGTGCGATGGGGAAACTGAGGATTTCTGGGGGTGAGCAGTGTGGCTAGTTGCTCTGGCAGGAAGCCCAGGGCTGGGTACGATGAGGCCAGGGGTTGTGCTCTGCCGCCGGCTCTGGCCCCATCCACCAGCGAAGGGCATCCCCAGGCCGTCTGCGGGGAGGTGCTGCTCACGTCGGCTGAGTTCTGAAGACATTAAGAACTGGAGTTGTGTGTTGGAAATAATGTCATTTTGATGGCTTTATTTATTTTTTAAAAGTATTTTTTTAAAAGATTTTATTTATTTATTCATGAGAGAGAGAGAGAGAGAGAGGCAGAGACACAGGCAGAGGGAGAAGCAGGCTCCATACAGGGAGCCCAACGTGGGACTTGATCCTGGGACTCCTGGATCATGCCCCGGCTGAAGGCGGCGCTAAACTGCTGAGCCATCGGGCTGCCCAATGATGGCTTTACATATAGGCCAGCAAAAATGATAATTACTCTGTAGCCAAAAATTGTCATACTCATAAAAAGCCTGATTTTTTTTCAATTTTTTTTGGTGCTAAAATACACAAAACACAAAATTTGCTATTTTAACCATTTAAAAAAGTACAATTCAAATAAATAGTGAAAGGTATTATAAGGGAAAGGAGGGAAACTGAGTGGGTAAAAATTAGAGAGAGAAACAAACCTTGAGAGACTCCTAACTCTGGGAAACAAAGGGTTGCAGACGAGGAGGAGAGTGGGGGGATGGGGTGACTGGGGTGACAGGCACTGAGGAGGACACTTGATGGGATGAGGACTGGGTGTTATTCAATGTGCTGGCAAGTTAAATTAAAAAAAGAAAAGTGTGCGATTCAATGGTATTAATGACCTTCACAACATCGTGTAAGCATCACCACTCCCTAATTCCCAGATTTTTTATCACCCAAGTAGAAGTTCTGTATCCCGGACTGTTAACCTCGAGTTCACTTTTTGTTTCTATGGATTTGCCCACTCTAGATATTTTCATAAAAGTAGGATCATACAATATTTGTGCTATTATATCTGGCTTACTTCTCTCAGTATGATGTTTGCACGGTCCACTCATGTCATGGCACACGTACCAGCCACATCCATTGTGTGGATAGACCACATTTTGTTTATCTAGTCATCTGCTGATGGACGCTTGGGTTGTTTCCGCCTTTTGGCTGTTGTGAATGATGCTGCTGTGAACATGGATGAACGAGTTTCTGTTTGTGTCCCTGTTTTCGATTCTTTGGGCGTACACCTAGGAGTGGAATCACTGGGTCGTAGGGTAATGCTATATTTGAATTTTGAGGAATTTTTTTTTGTTATGGTAGAAATAACCAGGTTTTAGGCAGCCTGGGTGGCTCAGCGGTTTAGCGCCGCCTTCAGCCCAGGGTGTGATCCTGGAGACCCGGGATCGAGTCCCACGTTGGGCTCCCAGCATGGAGACTGCTTCTCCCTCTGCCTCTCTCTCTCTCTCTGTGTCTCTCATGAATAAATAAATAAAATCTTAAAAAAAAAAAAAAAAAGAAACAGGTTTTAAAAATGGGATAAACTGCAATTGCACAGAGTCAATTTCATTGCTACGATTAACAACCAAACCAAACAATCCCATCTGTGGTTTAGAATGACAGTGATATCCTTGATGATGTATTTTTTGATTTTTTTAAAAAATATTTTATTATTTTATAATAAATTATTATTATTATTTTTAAGTAGGATTGAACTTATGACCCTGAGTTCAAGAATCACGTGCTCTACCAACTGAGCCAGCCAGGTGCCCTTTGACAATATATTTTTAATTTGATAATGCAAAGATAAGAAATAGTTGGGTTGTGGTGAAAACTGCATTAAAAGTTCAGCCTTATTGGAGTGAATCTGTGGTTGCATTCTAAGAATCAGAATCTCTCCTTGAGATGATATTTGAAATGGTGAGAACTGGCCCTGTCTGTCCTCAGCAGTTCTGTACAAAGACCCGGGGCCCAGGCAAGGGGGCTTTATGCTTGGGAGCCCAGACCCAGGGCCTGGGAGGGTGGAGCAGGAAGGAAAGGGCATCCCTGAGGCATGGAGGGGTGGTCAAGGGCACCAGGAAGGAGATGGGGGAAGGGGCCCCGGGACGGAGGGTGGGGGAGATGGGGTTGTACAAACAATGACTCATTGCACTTCCATCCTCTGGGTTGGGGGCCTGGTTCACAGGTCTGCCTTCTAGGACGTTCACCCATGTTGGTCACACTGATCTTACAGTCCTGGTCTGGAGAGGTTGCTTATTTTTTTTTCCTTTTTAAAAGATTTTATTTATTTATTCATGAGAGACACAGAGGTAGAGACACAGGCAGAGGGAGAAGCAGGCTCCCTGCAGGGACCCCGATGTGGGACTCGATCCTGGGACCCTGGGATCAAGCCCTGGGCCAAAGGCAAATGCTCAACCACTGAGCCACCCGGGTGGCTGGGAGCCTTCTTATAGACAGTTGTTATCCTGTGTGGCAGGGGTGGGGACTGGGGACTGTCCCCCCCACCCCCTTCCCCAGCAGCCGACTGGCTCAGTCTGGGAGCTGCCAGCCGCTGCCAGGTGTCTGCATGGATGAGGGGCAGCTGCTCAAATTGCTGCTCCCACTTCAAACTCGGCCACGAACTGAACTTTTTCATGGCTTGATCTGTCCTTAGAAACCATCAATAGCGCCAGCTGGATGGGCTTCTGTCCTCAGGTTGGCCTGAGGACGTCGTCGGGTTGGGATGGAGCTCCGCATTGTTGGGTACCTTCGAGTATTTCAGCTGGAACACGGGGGTGAAAGGGGGTGAAGGGGGCTGTTCTTGGGGGACGGCATCACATTCCTTTCCTCTTAAAACCTATGTGTTCTGGGGATCCCTGGGTGGCTCAGCGGTTTGGCGCCTGCCTTCAGCCCAGGCGTGATCCTGGAGACCCGGGATCGAGTCCGACGTCGGGCTCCCTGCATGGAGCCTGCTTCTCCCTCTGCCTGTGTCTCTGCCTCTCTCTGTGTCTCTCATGAATGAATAAATAAAATTAAAAAAAAAAAAACAAAACCCTGTGTGTTCTAACCAGCTGCTTTGACCCCTCTAATGTTAAAACCGGGGAGTCCCAAACCACTTCCCAAAGGGCATGATCTTGCTCCCAGGTGGCTGCTGGCGGCGGGGATGTTGCCCCTAGGGACCCTCGCACCCCTGGCGCCCGGCACAGGGCGGCCGTCCTGGGGTGCGGTGCTGTCCATGGAATGGGTTTCCATGCGGCTCCAGGAGGACCTCAAACGTCCATACGTTGCGTACTTTTTTTCGGCGTTGGCCACGGCTCCACCTGTCACTGTGGCCTCGGATCTGTCAGAAGCCAGAAGCCACCGCGGATCCGCCTTCCCCTGCCAGGGTGGCCCCTGCTCACCCCCCTCCCCCCGGGCTGTTCCCAGTTCAGCCCCAGCTTGCTCACCACTTCAGAGCTAGGGCCCCCCACCTCCCTTGGCTCCCCTCCACTCTGATTATTCGGCACCTCGGTGGATTTTTTTTTTTTCTGTTCGTCTGTGGTTTGTCGTAGGTGTTTCTGTCTCTGTCACTTCTGTTTATACATATTGACAGTTGGCCAATTATCCATTCTAACGGGGAGCTAGGTGGCACGAATAATTTCCAAATAATTTACGTTTGCCTCTGGAAGGCATTTCTGGACTCAACATTTGAGCTCGAGGGTGTCTGATACTCTGGGAATTCACATGTCAAACTTGGTAATGAAGCCAAAGTATAAAAAGCCTTGGGAGGAGTCGGGGAGTTATTCAGCATTTTTTCATCTGGCCCCTGCAATATTCTTTGGCTCTCAAGTCCGTGATGAAGTTGGAAAGCATCACGTCTCATACAGTTGGCTTGTTCTTGACCCAGGAGAATCCGTTCAGTCCCTTCAGGGTGTCTGTTTGGCTGTTGGTCTGGGACACACTGTCTCTGTCAAGGGGGGTTGGTAATCAAGAGGCTGACTTGGAGGAAAATTATCAGGGCTCGTGTAATTCTCTGGGGAAGACAAATTCCTTAATTGTAAGACTTTGCCAAATGAACACTCATTAAAAGTATCAGCTCATCAGTGCACACACAAATTTAAGTGGTCTGATTGTTTTGAAAAATTGTCCTTGCCATCCTTATCGTAAAATACGTAAGCAACATGAGGTGTGATTGAAAATATTAACAGGCTTTAAACTAGCAGGGTCCTTTCACATAAATAGAGGTGCCCACACAGGGCTGAGTAAACATTTGACATTCAGGGTGGTGGGCCGGGCAAAGGTTTGAGGCCCTAACACACCACGAGAAATATTTAAAGTTAGCGGATTTGTTACATAAACACTCTAACCTCAAACTCAGTCTGGGCAATGACATCCCTCTTCTCCGGGCTGTGCCCTGCCAAAACGGAGGGGGCATGGGCTGTTTTCAGAACCTGTCCGTAGTCTCCTCCTAATCCTGCTATGAAATACTGTTTGACAAGGTTTTTGCAAGTTTTTATTTGCAAAGCATCTCAGGAGACTAAAATACAAATCTGGGTGCTAAAGAGAAGGGAAGCCCACCACTAAGTGTGATTTTATGAAAATAAACTCAACGCATGCATATATACCCACGCCTGGCACATGGGTGAAAAGCCATCACCCCAGGGCCAGCTCAAGCCATTTGCAGGTGCTCCTGCTTCCCCCCCAACCCCCCACGCCGTCCCTCCAAGTACTTCTAGTGGCTTCTGGGATCTTTTCACTGCCTCCTCTCCCTCAGCCCAACTGTCCTCCCCAACCCCCTGAGCACGGTGTGAGCCTTGCTCAACATATCTGGACTGTTAGACAAGATTTGGATGGGAGATCTGAATTTGACCCACCCCATACACTTATTCATTGTCCACTGAGCCTTCCTAAGGGTCTATGGTTGCCAAGATGGTGTCAGGATTACACTTGAGATGCTTGGGGAGCTTGAGAGGCCAAAGCTGAGTAAGGCAGGGAAGAAATTCGAGAAAAAACATTGAATTCCTTGGCCCCGAAGGGGTATCAGGAATCGAGAGGATGTAATGGTGATGCCTAACGCCCAGGTGGGGCCACAGAGGGCCAGGAGCTTGCTGGCTATAAATATTTACTCATTCATTCATTCTTTTTTTTTTTTTAAGATTTATTTATTCATAAGAGACACACAGAGAGAGGCAGAGACACAGGCAGAGGGAGAAGCAGGCTCCCTGTGGGGAGCCTGATGTGGGACTCAATCCCAGGACCCCGGGATCCGGACCTGAGCTGAAGGCAGATGCTCAACCACTGAGCCACCCAGGAGCCCCTACTCATTCTTTCAAGTATTTGTTTAGTTTTGTCTACCTGTTAAACATTGTGCTAGGTACAATGGTGATGCAAATGTGGATTTGCGGTTTATTTTTAAACTTTAGTATGCAGGAGAAAAATTTAGTGAACTTGTCAAAATATGGATTCTCAGGACTCAAGAGAGTCCAATTTATTAGATCTAAATGGAGACAGGGATCTGCATTTTTAATCTCAGGTAGTTTTAATGCAGATAGTCCTGGGATCAGTTAGAAAACAAAACAAAATAGAACCAAACACCTATAAAAGTAGCCTAAATGCTTTGGAGTCTGTTAATTGTCCAGAGAGGATTTCTGCATTCAACTAGTTCCTATGCACTTAGCTTACCTTGATTACACCGGATGTAGCCAGTCACAGTGCTGCTCCATGAAAAATTATAGCTGAAAGGGCACACCCATGGCCTGGGACTCTGGGAAGCAATGCTAGGTCAGGAGACCATACTTCGGACCTGGAGAGGTCCTGCATAAGGGCCTTTGGGCCCTTATGGGCCTACCCCAGAGCTTATGCAGCAGAGAGGAGTGAGCATTAGATGACCTGGGATGACTTTCCACAATGGTAAGACTGAGATCACGGGAAGAATTTCATTCTTTTTTTGGTCTCCTGCTGAAGGCTCAATGACATGGTCTCACTTTATCAAGTGTTTTCCCCATTCTTTTGGTTCATGACATCCACCTTTTGTCTTAGAAACAACCATTTGACTGAGGTCTGTATGCCCAGCAGTAATCATTAAGACTATCCAAAGAATAGTCTCTTGAATCTATGGTTATTTTAGTGCACGTTCAAAACATAATGCATCCGTAGGTCACATTGCATGAATAGCTGTCCAGTAGGGGGACACTGGCTATTTAGCTGTATCCCAGCTCCAATCACCGATGGTTATCTGCCCAGGGTTGTGGACACAGGCTTGCTCTCAGGAAGTTTATGGGCTTTAGCAGAAATGTTGCAGATCTCTTGATGGATAATGGCTTGACGTCAAACCAAATCTAATTGACCAATAGCTAAATCTGAACATGAAGGCTTCCTTTTAAGAGTGGTCCTAATTATGATCTGGGGTCTCAGGGCAATCCATCTAGGCCATGAAATCCACCCCACAATTTCTGTGGATTAGGGATATGGTGGGGAATGCCCTAATATGAGCCCTTCAGTTGTGGAATTTGTATGTTCATTTCCTTTTCTTTTTTTTTCTTTTTAAACATTTTATTATTTATTTATTCATTCATTCACGAGAGACACACACACACACACAGAGAGAGAGAGGCAGAGACACAGGCAGAAGCAGAAGCAGGCTCCATGCAGGAAGCCCAATGTGGGACTTGATTCCAGGACTCCAGGATCATGCCTGGGCCGAAGGCAGGTGCTCAACCACTGAGCCACCCAGGCATCCCTGTGTTCATTTCCTTTTCTTACACTGACATGACACTGCAGTTTCCAGAGCTTCATTTATATCATCTGTATTAGGCTTCTTTTATATTGCCTGTACCACTCCCAGAACAAGAATCTTCAGATTCAGACCAGGAGCCCTGGATGGAGGAGAGACTCTCAGGAATGACCTGGGACACAAATGTAGACGTATCTACGTCCCAGAGCAGTGCAATGCTGCCATAGAACCAGGATTTAGGCTGTTAGAATTACATCATAACCTTTATTGTGGCACGGATCCTGTCAACAGTGCAGTGAAATCTGTACACCACTCCTCGGAATAATGTTTTAAATGCCACGTATGAGTTTAAAGCAAGCTGATGAGAGTGAAATGTGATTATTAAAATATTGGAAAGGTAATCAAATTTGCTGATAGCAATGTATGTGGCTCTTTTTCTTACACGTGATGTAACAAGGTGGTGGCTGGTCTAGTAGCCATCATTTTGAGCTCATGAGGAGCATCAATGCTACTCTGAATATCTGCAGTAAGTGGAATGTAACATTAAAATATCAGTGATTTCTCTTGGTGGCAGACAGAGGTACTGTTTTACTGCTGTGGTTTGTTGTCAACATTCATAATTGAAGGAATTGCTATATCAGTTAGAGGATAGTAAAAACAAAGATGGAAATTCTTTTCCTCCATTCAAGTTTGTGGAATCCTGAATTCTAGTCTGTTCTCCCCTGTTTAAAGTGTAGCTATAGAAGAGCTTCTTTGCGGGGGTGTGTGTATGTGTTTGCCTTTTAGAGTTTAAGGAACCACATGAAGGTCTGTTTACTAACCAACTGGTCTGCCACAGTAGTCAACTTCAATAGATATGTATTCTAGGTTCGTAACAAATGCTAGAAAGTGCACGTATTATTAGTTAACTTGTACCCCCATGTACATGTATATTTATGTAAAAGCAATGGACAAGAATGTGTATGCAGATTTTTCTGGAATAAATAAGGTAAATGTCATATACCCTCTTATTTATGGGACTGTGTAAATTATATATTAAAAAAAATTAAAAAATCTGGCTAAAAAAAAAATCTGGCTAATGTCAGATGTGAGGATATCTGTTGTGAGGAATACTCATATATTGTTTTAATGGGGTCAGCACATTCTAGGTAAAACAAACAAAATAACCCCAGAAATAGAAGAATAAAAAGAATACTAATGAATGGATTGGCTAATTGCCTTGCTGCTTTTTCCGGAGTCCGAATTTCTCTCTCCCTCATTAGAAGTTAATCCCGCCCACCCCCCACCCCCCCACCGCGGTGTGTTCCCCTGGTTGCTTTCAGAGGCTTCTTCTGGTCTGGGTCTTAACCTTTGCAAAAGTTGCTGCTACAGGCCTGCAAGCAGAGGGAGCAAGCCCGCTTGTCTGTGCCAGTGTGTCACCAGGGTCCCCTGCCATTTCTGGTAAGTGGTTTCTCACATTACAATTAGAGGCAGAGAGAAATCAGGATCTGTACTCCTGGGAAAGTCTTCTCACTTAAATCCACCATGTCAAAGGTGGTATGATTGCTTTTCCTTATGCCTTGGCCTCAGAACAAATGGGAGATAACGAGCTCTTCCCTAAAATAATACCTCCAGTCCATGAATGCCTCAAGTCATTGAGTTGGTAAGCCCACTGATGAACCTGCTGCAGCCCTTTCTTGTCAGTGGAGGCTGCTTATCACTCGGCATGAGGGCACTGTAGCAGGTGAGCGAATGGGAGAAGACAAATCCATCAGAGCGCACAGGTAGGACATCTAGGGGAGGTAAATGAGGCCACACAATGGGGAAAAGAGTTTGGGGTGCAGCAATACTTGGGTTACAGGTCCTTCACTGTGAGTGTTTGAAAAGCTCTTCCACATCTGTGTGCGGGACGCTTCTATTTTTTTCTTTTCGATGAGCTGGCGAACTGTCTGGTGGAAGGAGGTAAGGAAAGAAGTCTCTGGTCTAAAGCCCTTGGAATATAAGTTTCTAAAAATATATTTTCTAAGACACTTACAAAAATGGAAAATGAAACTGAATAGCAGAGGGAAATTATAAGAAGTCAAATAACAGAAGGCAACTGCTCAAAAACGAACTCATGAGCAAGACTGCTTACTGAGGGCCTCGCACGGAGAACAAGTTTACTGTTCAGATCTCAGAAGAGTTAGATACGGAGGCCACTAGCTGACTGTGTGTTTGGAGAGGTGTACTCCCAGGTAAAGGGCGGGGAGGGGGTGTGTGCCACACACTCTTCAGAAACACCAAGCAAGATCATTCTCGAGACCCAGTCTTTGTGTGGGGAGGCTCTCTAGTTAGTAAGCTATGTTTCGGAACAAATGAAATGTGCATAAGGACACATTCTGGGCAGAGCAACTAATGAGCAGGGTCACTGAAGGGTGTTGTGCAAGGACCACAGGAAAGATCCGGTGGTGAGGTCTCCTGCAGGATGTGCCTGCGGGACATTTAGGATATTTATGGTGACTATTTTATTTACACAGCTTAGAGGACAATCACTTCTTGTTTTTTCCTGAATCCTAGGTTTTGTCTTAACTTTTATATAATTTTATGTTACTGTAGGAAAAAATGTTAACAAAAAAGAGTCAGCAACTCCCGGGAAGTGGGTACAGGCCATAGAACATTCTCCCCTATGGATGAAGGGTTGGACAAATGGAAAAACATTTGCCAAACACCTGACCTTTCAGTCTCCTTTGCCCTACAGGCCTTTGAAAGCTTAATGGCCACTGAGATTCGTTCATTGGGGGAAGAAATGAGCATCAACCCATTAGTTTCTATGTTAAGTGATGTAAACTTCACTGGCACTGAAAAACAGTTCTGGATATAAAATGCATTTTGTTCTACAGTATATTACGACTGTCTGGCAGTCAGACGATGTCACAATGAACCATGTATTTGTGTGTGTGAGTGAGAATTCTTTCTTGTTGGGTTTACAAAGCCCTGGTTGCATTCATAATTTTCTAGAAAATCAGTGTTGGATCACAACCCCAGTGTGAACAGTTATCTCTAGAGAGCAGAGAGTTTTATCTGGCATGGACAAACTTACTGGTTGGTTTTCTAGATACATGTTTATTTGCAGTTCAAAGACAACATAGAAAACTCCAGAGTAGAAGATGCTACCTTTTCGTTTGCGCTCTCTTAATCCCTTAGCCCTCGTAAAATAAACATTCTCAAGTGTAAGCAGTGGGAAATAATGTAAACTCTGCTGAAATGGAAAATAAATTAGTTGCTTTCAAACCCGGTGGAGGTCCTTTCACCGGACACCGTACTCGGTTGCACACAGAATTCGGTCTTGAACGAAGAATAAATCTTTGGCCTGTTTCCCCATTTCTCCCGCGTTGCGCAAGAAGCATATTTCAGATTCACTTTCTTCTCCAACAGCAGCAAAAGGCGAGGAGTTGTCTGCATTTTGGGAGCCTGGGACACAAAACATGTTTCAGGGGTTTAAGAGCAGCGTTTTACTCTATGGTGTTAAACTGTTAATAGAGTTCTAAAAAAGCCGGAGACCATAAGAAAATTCAACAGCAGATAAGCAATTCTATTCCCAAGACGAGGCTGGGATCCCTATCTGGAATCTTTTAAAAGCAGTGGAGAATTCGATTCCGCATCACTCTGGGACCGAGTCAGCATGACCCTGCAGGCAGCGCTCTGAACCTCTGAAAACATCAAGCAGAAATTCCAAGATTCTAAATTTGGGCTCCACAGTCTCTAGGATCCTGCTGAGTGAGAACACTCAGGATTTTAGATTAGGAATCCTGTCGTCTTTGATTTTGGTTTCTCTTTTATAGTAGGCACAGAAAGCAGGTCTGAAAAATGCATTTAGGGCACGAATAGAAGGGAGGAGATCTGGGCCTTCTTACTGATGTTAAAGCTTTGCTGTTTTCTCTCAAGGAATATTAAGACTCTCGGACACTGCTGGACCTGCAATCTCTTAGAGAAGTGAACGAACAACATTTTAGAAAGAACAAACACCTCATTTCCAGAATATATGTGTTCACCACTGCAGAAGAAATATAAAGGCAAGGATTTGGACTTTAACCTGAATTTGTGCATGGAAGAATTTATCTGCTGGGCAAGGAGTTCACACTTGGCTGGAATACAGTGAGTCAGCCTCCCACAGATGAGCGAGGGGTCTGGAGCCAGAAAGGATGCTTGCTTAGCTTCAGAACAGAAGACAGTGATGAAGACAAGGGACTCAGAACACTGCCCTGGCACCTGATTCACGTCAGGGAAGTAAACAGAAGACAGAAGCACTGCAAGCATAACCATTAACAACAAAAAAATATTTTTGAGATTACGAAAGGAGATTGCCTGGTGCAGACCTCACCCCTTCAGAGAGGTGGCCAGCGTCACTTGGTGGCTCTGATGATCCTAGACCTGAGGCTCAGTGACTTGTGAGGAGGGAAGGAGGGTAAGGGGGATGAGGGTGGGCTTAGTGGCCTGGAAATAATCCCAGGAGGGCAAGTCTGGAAAGACCTTCCAAACGTGAGATGCGTGGAAGACCAGCTGGTTAGCCACGTGACCTTAGTATCCAGTGGTTTTGTGTTTAAAGGGGCTTAGAGTATGTGGTTCCACATTTTAAGAAGAGTCAGAGTGTTGGTAGAAGTACAGAAAGTCTGAATATAGATTTTACGAATTGGAAATGCAATAGCTATGGTGAGAATTTAAAAAGGAATCAGCTGTGTATTGTTATCTAATTATTCATAAAAAAAAACAAACCCAATATCAGAATTTTATGAAGACAGAATATATGAAACATTCTATCTTGGTATGGGACTGGTAAGAAACCAGAGTGCCCAAACAAGTTTTTTTTCTTCTTTTTTTTTGAGGGGAAGGGGTGAGAGAGAGAGAATGTGCACACACACATACACACACACGTGTGGGCAGTGGGGGAGACAGAGGGAGAGAGAATCTTAAGCAGGCTTCATGCCCACGGTGGAACCCAATGCAGACTAGATCTCAGGACTTTGAGATCATTACCTGAGCTGAAATCAAGAATCGGATGCTTAACCGTCTGAGCCACCCAGACATCCCCAAAAAAGTTTCTTTGAAAGGGAGTTAAGAATTTCCCAATTGTTAAACTTCAAAATATTCCATTTTAGTTAGATAGGAGAGATTTGATTATTACCACCTTTCAGATGTCAATGAGATGTTAAAGAGGGCATCTTAGATTTAGTCACCAGCATCTTTTATTTAAGTGGTTTGGGCTTCTAATTGTGTACTCTGAGGATGGCTTGAGGTGATGTACTCACTGACCTTTTTCTTGGAGTTTAATGACAATCAACAGTTTTTGAGCTGTTCCTTGAAGATTTTTTTTTTTGTTCCCTGAAGATTTTATTTATTTATTCACGAGACACACACACACACACACACACACACACACACACACACACACACAGGTAGAGATAGAAGCAGAGGCAGAAGCAGGCTCCGTGCAGGGAGCCTGACGTGGGACTCGATCCCGGGACTCCAGGATCATACCCTAGGCTGAAGGCAGGCACTAAACCGCTGAGCCACCCAGGGATCCCTGAGCTGTTCCTTGAAAAGACAGTTTTAATGATCACTGGGTGTTTTATGTAAGTGATGAATCACTGAATTCTACTCGAGAAACCAAGATCACACTATGTTTACTAACTCAAATTTAAATTAAAAAGAAAAGAAAAGAAAAAGACTCAAGTCACAGAGCCCAGGTGCTACCATGGGAACCCTGAAACCTGTGGTTTGCCAACTGGGAATGACAAACCCTGACCGCAGAAGGGCTGCAGGCAGCAACCACACTCTCAAGATTAAGATTAATCCATTTATGATTATTAAATATCACTGAAAATTTCTGCTCACAGGCAGCTTAGGGAAGAAGTGAGCTGGTATTATATTCTTTTTTTTTTTTGCATGTGCAGTTCAAGAAAAACTTCTTTTGGTAATAACATTAAAGCAGGACTCGAGTCAATCTGATGTACTCAACATAACTGCACATCAAGACGAAGTAAGGGAGTCTTTGCATTCTTCAGGAAATCTGCCAGACTTTATTGTCCATCTGAAGCCTGCTGAGGCTCAGAAATATGAGAAAGGTTCAGAATGAGAAACCAAAAGGGTGGTGGTGGTGGTGGGAAATCAAAGCCCCAACTCCAACCATCTGCAAATAAAAGACTGAAGAGTAATGTGGCAGGATCAGTTTCATTGGGACAAACAACTTATTTTAATTAGTTCTGTTTGGTGCCATCCAGAAGAATGAATCATGCTCTTCTTCGAACAATAGTGAAAGCACCACAGGGAAGCCCTGGCAAGGAGCAAGAGCTCACATTCTGGTGATTTCCTGGCATCTCCTGTTCATATGAAGTCTCACACTATTCCCTAGAGGGTGAAGTAAGCAGGAAGAGGGAGGAAGTGGAAAGAAAGAAAGAGTCGTCAATGGAGTGCAGTCTTCCATGTGGCTCACGTCTGCAACACGTGCCACAAAGTATAACGAGTGTGCTGCTCTGCGGCTGAGTGCATGGAACTATCTGGAATCTGACTGCTGTGGGAGCAGAGCAACCAGCCAGACATTTCCTTTTCTGTTGCCCAAATGTCTAAGTGGACTATCACCCAAGTGTTAACATTTTAATTTTTTGTACGTTTACTAGCCACAGACCTCTCTGACTGTTAGTGGAGGTGCTCTTGGACTGCCCTACGCGTGAGGGCACAGAACAGAGAGACTGTTTGTGGGGTCATGATCCTGGGGAGCCCTTGAGAAGGAATATCTGCCTTGTACCGTGGTTTGCTCCTGTGACACTGGATCCATTTTCAGTTGTGTAAGCAGGGTCAAGTGATGGGGTTTTGAACCACTGCCCAACCAGCTTAGAAACGGGATTGGGCAGTTCACAGAGCAGGGAGGAGCCCTGGATGAGGGAGTAGGAAGGGAAAGTGACATTCAGTGAGAGAGTTCAACGAGAGACAGCCCTACTATACTTGAATTGAAGAGAACTTGGACAAAGTCATAGCTTTTAATGCCAAATAATTATCTTTGGTTATATATATATATATATATATATATATATATATATATATATATATATAAAATCACCCAGTGATCCCAAAATTATAGGTCTGTGCAAATAACTGGTTACCATCTTCTAGAATGGCTCAAAGTTCACTTACTCTGTGACTGAGATGCAGAGGGCATCCTTTGGTTTGGGCATAAAGTGTGGGGTGAGGTAGAGAAAGGAGATCCTGAGCAAGTATCGGCATTTGTGTTTATTAGCTGTGCAAGTTGAGCATGCTGCTGACCTTCTTGGGTCAGAGTTTACGTGGCGCTGAAATAAAACCACTCATCTTGCTGGGTTGATGCCAGCATGATGTGTGATGGGGATGGCAAAGTGACTTGTGCCAGCTACAGAAGGAGAGGCAGGGCTGAGCAGGAGAAAGACAGGCTTGCAGGCCTGTGAGTCAGGGCCACTCTGCAGCTACCTCTGCTCCACAACCACAGGGGAAGGACCTAACTTCTTGGGACAGCACCTGCCTCCAAGAGATGCTGACCTCAACATCAGCTTTTTGATAAGAAAGCTAAGGATGTAGCCCTCGACATTACCCGAGTCTTAGTTGTGATAACTGAGGTATAACTGGGTTTTAATCACCCACTTGGAGAACAAATGAAAATGGATCACAAGGCAGGAAAAGTTCGATCTACGTGAGGCGAAGGATGATGATACACACTTGTACTAGGTACTGGGAAAAAGTGACAAATGGCAGAAATATGGCACAATGGGTTCTTGACATGAAATGCACAATTATCCCCAAAGACCAAAACAACATCATTATCAAGGCTTCTGTGTGCAAGCTTTTTTGTTAAATTAGTCTTTTTGTGGAATTCTCTTTGCCAGTACTGACGCAGATATGAAATGCGGTTATGGTTAAAGCTAGATATCGCCCCCACTCCTCAGTGATGGGCACATTATAAATAGCACCAAACACCACATACGACCCAACCCAAACAATTCCACACCTGTGTTAATGTAATTTCACAGAGGTATGGTCCCTTACTTTTTTCATTGTTGCCTAGGTCTTCAGCGTTTTAGCAACAAAGACTTACGAAAAGAGGAAACGGTCTCCCCATGTTGACTACTGGTAGTGAAACCAACAAAAGTGAGAATCCTGGAGGCCTGGCTCAGGGCCATAACTCAGGGAACTGGAGGTAAGTGTCTTTAGGTCAAGGAAGCTCGTCTGGCAGGCCCATGGTATGCTGGCAGAAGGCGGGGTGGGGTGCTGGGCTAAGGAACAGGAAAGGAGCGAGTGGGGAGACTGCACAGGGTCTGTTTTGGAAAAGGAATGTGTTTTGCAAATATGGTGAGGACATGTTTGATATATGGGATGGAGAAACACTGCTTTAAGCCTTTACAACTGCTGATGGGGTTTACAGAGAGCATGATTAGGAGTGTGGTCATTTCTCTTCATGAAGGGAGGTGAGGACAGTAGCCAGGAGGTTGTGGCTGGAGTACTGAGGGGCAGACATGAGTAAGACCCAGGGACCCCCACTGTGGGCTGCCTAAGGGAGCTCCAAGTTGAACCCTGACCTCTTAAACTGTGAGGGCCATGAGCCATCCAGGGGTCTCATTTCTGCTGCTCTGTCCTTCCTATGACTCACTGGGCCCTCTGCCTTAGACAACCAGGTGCGTCTTCACGTGTCTTTCCAGTGGTATAAGAGCCTAATCCATCTGCTGTGCCACAGTTGTGAGTGTTATGGGTTAAATTGTCCCCAAACAGATATGTGGATGTCCTGATCCCCAGATAAAGTCAGTAAGGTGGGCCCTAATTCAATGTGACCAGTGTCCTTACAAGAAGAGAATGCCACGGGAAGACAGGCACACAGGGAGAATGCTTTGGTCACGGAGGTGGAGGTGGAAGTGACGTGGCTGTAGCTGAGGAACACCAAGGACTACTGGCAGCTACTAGAGGTTGGGAAGAGTCTACCAGTCTCAGAGCGGGCATGACTTGGCTGACACCCTGACTTTAGGTTTCTATCCTCTAAAACTTCAGGAGAATAAGTGTTGTGGTTTTTTTTTTTTTTTTTTTTTTTTTTGTAAAAATTTTTTTTTTAAATTTTATTTATTTATGATAGTCATACAGAGAGAAAGAGAGAGGCAGAGACACAGGCAGAGGGAGAAGCAGGCTCCATGCGCCGGGAGCCTGATGTGGGATTCGATCCCCGGTCTCCAGGATCGCGCCCTGGGCCAAAGGCAGGCGCCAAACCGCTGCGCCACCCAGGGATCCCAAGTGTTGTGGTTTTGAGCTGTCTACTCTGTTATGGCAGCCCTATGGAGTGAACAAATCCAGATTCTTCCGTCACAGGATTCTAACTGTATACCAAGAGGTAGGTGGTAGGAAGGTAGCGTTATACTTTTAAAATGACTGCAGACACTGGGGTCCCCCCTCATCTGTGGATTCTCTTTCCATGGTTTTAGTTATCCAACAATCAGTGTGGTTTGGAAGATGATGATCCTCCTGACTTAGTGTCAAAAGGTCAATAGCAGCCTAGAGCTATGTCACGACACCTACGTCATTCCCCTCACATCACCTCATCATGTAGCCATAGTCATTTTATCATCTCACATCATCACATGAAGAAGGGCAAGTGCAGTACAATAAAATATTTTGAGAGAGGGAGAGAGAAAGACCACATTCATATAACTTTGATTACAGCATTTTGCTATGACCCACTCTCTTTTATTAGCAGTTATTGTTGTTAATCTCTTGCTGTGCCTAATTTGAAAACTAACCTTTATCACATGCATGTAACGTATAGGCAAAAGGATGGTATACACGGTGTTCAGTACAATCTGTGGTTCCGGGCATCCACTGGGGGGTGGGGCAGGGGTTGTGTTCTTAGACTGTATCCACATGAATGAGGAGGGACACGGTATGACTTTAATTCTGGAAATATTCTTTTTATGAGTTTACAGGGTTCCTTTTTTGTGTGGCAAGAGATGCCTTAAATAAATCTGTATTCGAAGGGGAAATGATTTGACTTTCACTGGACTGGAGCCCATCTAACTGCATATCCACATCTAGGAGTGACCGGAGTCACGCTCTTATTAGGTAGGAATTCACAGTAACCAAGTCAGGAAATGACTTATCAGACTGTGTTTTGTGACCGGTGATATATTAGAAAACCCAAATAAAGGAAAACTAAAAGAAAGGAAGGAAAAAAGAAAAAAAAAAAAAAGCCAGTAGAAAGCATAGCATCGTACCTGAACTGGGTTCTGTGGAAGTCAGGTTCATTCAGAACAAGCCTTTAACTTGCTCCGTTTCCGTATCAAGATCTATATCATAGAAGCAGGGCCGGGTTGGCAGCCCCGGCATGGTACTCATCTGGAGGAGAAAACAGAATATGATATATCAGCAGATGCTGCAAAGTGAGAACTCCGAACACGGTACATCTAATGACCAACGTCACCTACATAATTCAATTCAGCTTCCCATCACTTCAGGTCAGACATACCTGTAGCTCTTTAAATTTGCCATCTGCTATTTCAATCTTTGTTTAGGAAATGAAATAGAAATGGCAGATGTCAACTTCCTGGAAATGGAGATCATTTACCTCCCCCCATGGCCCCATAGCACATCGTAGCTCTGAGACTGATTTTCAAACCGTTTCTTTCTAAATCACACCTTTAAAAAAGTGGAGACCCTTTGGTTGAAGGGGCCAGGGAGTGTGGGTGAAGTGAACAGCAGCCTCCTCCTCACCTGCAAGACACATTTTTGTAAAATCGACAATTCTCCAAGGCCAGTTTGGAAACTGTTGTCCTGATGGCATCTGCTCTGCTCACTGTAAGAACAGTAACCGATGTTTACTGACCCCTAATTCTGCACTAGACGCTATGCCAAGTTTCCCTTTGTTTTTTACCATCCCAACAACCTACAAGGTAGGTAATTTGATTATTATTTCCACGCTACAAGGAAGGATGCTGAGGTCTACAGAGGTTAAACCACTTGCCCAAGATCACACAGGTTGTGAGTGGCAAAATGGGAAATTGGACTGCATGCCTATCACCTCAAATGACTCGTTGAACAACTACCACGACTGCTGGGCACTCTATGAGTCTATGGCTTTTACATGGATAACTTAATTAAGTCCCCTACTACCCTTGAAGGTGGGTACTAATTTTAGTCTCAACTTTCCATAGGACAGAGGGCATTCAGGCACAAAGGCATGTGCTCAAGGACATCCAGCAAGTCAGTGGTGGAGACAGTATTAAAACCAGGCCTTCCCTCCTTGCTGCTCTGGGGCAGTGTGTCCAGATCAGAGTTTATCAAAGCACATCTCTGCCCACTTGAACCAGAAACCCTTGGTATCCTGGGGAAAACTGCTGATTCCTCTGGTGACTCACACACTAAAACACGGTCTAGGGTCTAGATTGTGAGGCTCCTGGATGATCTAGTCTTCATTGATTATTTTAGTATTTCCTACTATCCTTTAATATTGCACTTTTCACAAAAAGGATGCTCGTTAAGCAGTGCTGCATGCAATCATTTGGAGAAAAGACACCTGGGACTGTGCTTAGCTTAGCTCTTCAAGGATTAAGTGCTGTGTCTTGCAAAACTGCCTGCCCTGGCTGGAGAACATTCTAGTGAGATGAGGCTGTGAAATAGCTAGCCCTTACAGCTCCAGGGTCCACGCACTGCTTCCCCCCAGCAGCAGAGCTCAGCTCTCTTACCTGCTGCATCCTTTCTGCAATGACTCGGGACATCCCTCTCTGCCATGCGCCACCCACCCCGACCCCAGTCCACGATGTGACACCCTCTTGCTGCCTGTACTAGGTACGGTCTGTGGACCAGTAGCATTGACATCACTGTGGGCCTGTTTGAAATTTCAAATCTCAGAACCCACCTCAGGCCTGCTGAGCCAGAATCTGCAACTTTAGCAACTCCCACGTGAATCATGTGCACGTTCCCGTTTGAGAAGCACCGACTTGGACAGTGTGGCCGAGGAGGCCTCCTTTAGCACAGGGAAGGGGGCTCCCCCTGCTAGACGTGGTGAGGAGGAAGGGGACAGGAAAGCCTGATTCACCCCTGGCAGGGCTGCTTCTCCCTCCCTCCAGGGCAGCAGGCGGGGAGGACATCCGTGCACCTGCTGGCCTCACTAACCATCTGCTCCTCGAGAGTGTGGCGAAGGGGGCTGTGAGTGTGATCTCCGTGTGGCTGAATGCATCAACACTGAGATGTACAGTGGCTAGCTCCTGTCTGGCTAATTGCATAAGACTGCATGTTAGGGACATCACGGGTTAAAAAGGCTTCAGAGCCCTGCCTGGAATATAGCTACCATTTATAACATGTCTTTGGGAAAATGTGCTCTGGGTTTCAAACAACTAACTGCAAATAAAGTTTCGGCACAGAGCCTGCTTGAGGGTGGGGAGTCCCCCCCCACCCCAACGACTTGCTGTATTTTAAAACTTTACTGATACGGATGGCTACTTATCCTTGTTACATTTCTGTTCCTAGCAGAGCATTTTTCTCTGGTTACTTCAGTGGCTGCACACATCTGAGGAACCCCAGAAGGAAACCCATGTTTGCTCTTCTAGCACTGGGACACCAAGCACCAAGGTCACTGGTGGCAACTGTTCTGATTTTTTTTTTTTTTGACAGTTGCCTGTGTACAATTCACAATGGATACTCTATAGCAGTCTTCCTGCCTCACTACATTCTGACGTGGGCATTCGCAGATGCCTTTATAATGTGTGTGGGGGTGTGCATTTGGAGAAAGGAACCAGCATTTTATAGTTTCAGAAATGAATGACCAAGGGACGCCTGGGTGGCTCGGTCAGTTAGGTGTCTGCTTTCAGCTCAGGTTATGATCCCGGGGTCCTGAGATCAAGCCCCGCATTGGGCTCCCTGCTCCACGAGGAGCCTGCTTCTCCCTCTCCTTCTGCTGCTCCCCCTGCTTGTGCTCTCTCTCTTTCTGTCAAATAAATAAATAAAATCTTAAGAAAAGAGAAAGAAAGAAATAAATAATCATATTTAGCCACAGCAATGCAGCCCCATCTCTTAAATCAACTCTGGAGGTCGAAGGCACATTTAGTAGTTAGAATGTTGCCCAGACTTTGAAGCTTTGGAGGCTGCAACAGTCCTGTCCCCTGGGGCAGATGGCATTCGGAGACAGGCCTAAATCCATACACGGTGAGAAAGTTCAGGAAGAATGCTGTGCACCTTGGCCCATCCGACCAAAGCCACAGTGGCAGCTTGTACTGTAGAGAACACAACTCCACTGCCTGCTTGTTGATGCAATTTTTATTGACGTGAAAATTCAGCGCTTCATCATTAACTTCTTTGGCTGATGTTAAGACAGAGTGTGATTCATGTTATTCCTAGAGCTCCTCTACTGGCTGCAGTGAAGCAGAGCTTGCATTTTTTTTTTTTTGTCATTCCGATTCTTTCAGAGCAAAACTGGGAACTAAGAGAAGCCAAAATATCAAATGATGGGAGGTGTGAAATATGTTTCCTCTATTTTCAACCCATTTCTCTCAGTGGGAGAAAATAAGTTATATCAGAAGAGTTCCATGTTCCTTTCCGGTTATGCAATCATCGCTTCCAAGAATTAGGGCTACTTATTGGGGCCTGGCAACAGCAAACAAAAAAGCAGAGTCTGAAAAGTCTGAAGAGTGAAGGGACCCCCGCCCTGCGGACAGTGATCCCCAATAAATCTACTTTTATTGATTTATTTATTATCTATCTATCTATCTATCTATCTATCTATCTATCTATCTATCTATCTATCTAGAGACAGAGACATAGGCAGAGGGAGAAGCAGGCTCTATGCAGGGAGCTCAACACGGGACTCGACCCTGGGACTCCAGGATTATGATCTGAACCAAAGGCAGGCACTCAACCACTGAGTCACTTAAGCGTCCCTAAATCTCCGTTTAAAATAAAAGTTCGGGGATCCCTGGGTGGCGCAGCGGTTTGGCGCCTGCCTTTGGCCCAGGGCGCGATCCTGGAGACCCGGGATCGAATCCCACGTCGGGCTCCCGGTGCATGGAGCCTGCTTCTCCTCCCTCTGCCTGTGTCTCTGCCTCTCTCTCTCTCTCTCTGTGACTATCATAAATAAAATAAAAAATTCTTAAAAAAAAAAAAAAAAAGTTCTCCTGCCTAGCCAACACAATATGGAATTATGTTAACAAGGCTTATGACACTCACATCAAATTCTCTCCCAATGAAAAACTCTGTTATCCAAGGGCTGTGCCTCTAGACAAGAGCCAGAACTGTACTATGTTAAAGAAGGAATTTGGACAGCCCTGGGAGCTGACCTCTGGCCCCACGCCTGGGGTCAGAGGTGATCTGTGTTGACTTTATTTGTGTGTCCTCCAAGAAGGCCCCCTGCTTAAAAAAACCGGGAGGCCACTAAATTGTACTTACTTGTCATGCTACATCAATGGATTCTTTTACAAAGGCTGAAAAACAAGGGCTTTTGCCCTTCATGACTGCAGTTTTAACTACAACAAATCTTCCAAATCATTAGTGATTTGGGGCTAAACTTTGGAGAAATGATGAATTCTATGGTATCAACATACATTAAGCCTACTTAAAGAGAAAATATTCATATACTTAAAAGTAGTCATTGTAAGTAAAAGAGTATTTTGCATGTGAGTATGGAGATTATTAAAAATTCTGTTTCATGATAGGATCGTAAGTTCTACTTAACCACAAGATTGTTGTTTTGTTGTGTTTGAAATTTTTTGACTTCTCCTTAAATCTACTACTTTTCATACTGCATAAACCATCCAGTTTCATTTTGGTTCAGAAATAAGCATTTTTTCTCACATCAGTTTTGTTCTAGCAGTTCACGATCTGAGGTGAAATCCCGTTCTATACACGTCTTCCCTCCCTCCAAAAGATGATAGAGCACAGTTGATATATATCACCTTGGTTTTAAGAATTGAATGTCGGTTGTAAGAAAATGTAAGAATTGAAAAAGACTGTAATAGTTAACTACATTATGCTATAACTTAAAGAGATTTTTCCTGCTTATGAAATAATAACTCCAAAATGTGAATCCCTTATTAAGCCAAAGTATTTTCTGAGTTGTAACTACAGTGTCCATTGCTTCTCAGCCTTTTGGCTAAGATCAAGCATAAATACAGAGCATGGCAATATTAGCCCTCAGTAGATATGATCTCTGTTTAGTAGCTAGCGATACTCTGAGAGCATGGGGATGTGTCCTGTTGGAGTACACATCTTTCCTGGTGGCCTATGAGGTCCTGTTCCCGTGTGAAGGGATGCGGTAATGTTTCATTCAACTCAGCAGCCTTTGATGAGGGCTCACTATGGGGACACCAAGGTGCCCAGGACCTAGTCCCCCACTTCCAGACGGAAAGACCAATAAAACAGACCATTGGGATATTTGGACCAAGTCACTTTACATTTCAGTTAAAAAAAATATTTTTCATTCTATGATTTTTATATAAAAGGAATTTATATAATAAATTTTTCACTCGTGACTTTCTAAGATGTAAGTCATGTTTGATTACTATAAACATTACCATATTGTGCTTACATATCGTGCCAGTATCACATAGCTGAGATTATTTGGATTTATGTCAATGGCCTTGAATGAAAGAATTAGCAAACACAGTTATTTTTCTCATCTTTTGTAAGGGACGATTATAATTTTCTTTTAGTGGTGGGGAGCTAGTCCCTAACTAACTTTTCTTTCCATTAAAAAAAAAAAAAAGTTTTAAATAAAAAAGTAAAAAACAGTAGAAGTAAAAGGCAAAGTTCTGCTCTTATGCTTCCCAGAGGGAAGCCCTGCAAACAATTTCTTTTGTCAACTCCTGGGTTTCTCTTCCTCTTTAAGCATCTCTCTATAATGTATTCTTATATCATTTTGTACAGAAATTGGATAGTTCCACAAGTACAATTCTGAAATTTGATTTTCAGGGAGATTAATACTGAAAATAGGTAACTGGGGTAGTTTCTAAACCATGCAATGCTCGCTGGAGTGCGTGAGGCTAGAGTTGTCACTAACACATTCTATGTGCAAAGTCCATGGGCCTGCCTTTTGGAAAAGGAGAGACTGTAGGAGTCCTTTAAGACAGAAACAAAGATAAATGTGAATCAGGGTCTGACTGACCAAATACACAAAGGAAATGGAGAAATCCTACAACTTTTTTGCAATGCCTCAAGCATAATAAGCTAAAAAATTCATGTTACAAAGGACTAGCAGTTTTGAGTTGAAAGACTTTGAGATGCCTCCCCCTACTCCATAATTTTTTCCTTTATTTGTTCTGATTGTAAGGATGGTACCTCTTAGTCTACTTTCGTTTATGGTTATCAGGAATGCCCTCATGCTGGCTTGCTCAGGAGGACAATGTCCTGCTGGTCACCGTGGCTGGAAGCTCAGAGGTGGCACATGCAAGGTGTGGCTGGGTCCTCTGGTTTCTGTATGCTCTCTGGGTGTTGGCTTCCTGCCTGGTGTGGGCAGCTCCGGGCCAAAGACACCCAGTGTAAGAGAGGATGTCCTCTATTTTTTCTTGATTCCTTTTTTCTATTTATCAATTTTCAAACTCATAATGTGGTGCCCTGACAAGTCCAGTGGTCACTGGTGCTATGCTAAGCACTTAACATGTGCTATATCCCATTTACTTCCTACAACCCTACAAGGCTGGTGTTATCCCACTGCCATTATCTCCATTTTGCACAGTAGGAAAACAAGACATCATAATGTGCCTCAGATCACACAGCTCTGACCTGGTGGACTGGACTTCAAAGGCAGCGTGACTCCCAAGTCCCAGTGCCAACTGTGGAGCCCTACACCTCCCTAAAATCATGGCATTTAGTTCACTGCCCCTTGCTGGCAGCATGTGCTCTTGGGTCCCAAAGGGGCAGGAGGATCATCCCAGATCTGAAATTGCACAGAGATGTGAGCCACTGTCGTGATGGAAATCGACACGTTCTATCAAGCTGATTTTTCAGCTACAGCATTCAGGTAAATAGATTTCTGTGAATTTGTAAAGTAAACTCAGTTACTTGACAACTTTAGCCTGTATTTCTTTTAAATTATAATATTTTATTTAGGGATATGTTACACAGCCTACGCTTGGGGTAGTATCTTTCTAAATTACATCTTAAAAATCTCGTCATAGCAGTTAGCAGTGAGTAAATCCTACCTTTATGACTGTTAAAAAACAATCCCTAACATGGTACACATAGACTAACATCAAGAGTTTTTTCTTAAAAATATCAGGCTTGCTACTCTTTAAAGATCATCCATGAGACATGGATTATTTACTCCTATCTGAGAAGTGTAAATGTCATTATCCACTGAAATAACTGAAGCGCCACATCAATTCTTACTTAACGATTTCAGGGAAACTGTTGCATAACTAAGTTTGGAATTTGCTCTGGTAACTAATTTTAGCAGGATGGCAAAATCTAAGACAAATCTAAAGCAATGCTACTGTGGATTAACCAGTTGGCTTCTCTGTCACTTACAGGTTTTGTTTTTATTCATTACCAAAAAGATCCATGAAAGCCACGCTCAAACAGGTGCACCCATGGGCTCCCAGCAGTTGTGCGGCCTTCCCTGGGGCCCATGAGGAAGGGGAATCACCAGGGCAAAGGCTCTCAGTCAAAGTCTGGTGAATAGCAGTAATTCAGTCTAGAATGAGGTATGGTGGGAAGGGCTCATGCCTGTACGACTTGTGTGTTCTTGGGTAAGTTACTTCACTGAGCCTTGTTTCTTTATCTGGAAATACAGTCGGAGCATCAAAATATCTGCATTATAGGTTCTATTTCAAAACTCAAATGAGATAAAGGAAGGACTGCAGTTTAGTGCTTACTACACAATAGATGCTGTCATCTTTTTTTTTTTTTTTTAAGATTTTATTTATTTATTCATGAGAGACACAGAGAGAGAGAGGCAGAGATACAGACAGAGGGCCAAAGGCAGGCACTAAACTGTTAAGCCACCCAGGGATCCCCGCTACTGTCATCTTATTACAGAATGTACAATTGTAATTGTCTAGTGGAGTGCGTTGTAAGTTATCTATGGTAGAAAGGGAAATTTGAAAATAGTTCTGATCTATGATGAATTATAGATTTTTTTAATAACATTTTATTTTTTTTTGAGAGAGAGCGAGCACAAATGAGGAGAGGGGCAGAAGGTGAGGGAGGAGCAGGCTCCCCGATGAGCATGGAGCCCAACACAGGGCTCGATCCCAGGACCCCGAGATCATGACCTGAGCCGAAGGCAGACGCTTAGCCAACTGAGCCACCTAGGCACTCTCAGATTTCTTTTATAAGAAAAAAATGTTCAGCGGTTTTATGAGATTTTCCCTTAAACTTTTCTGGCTCTACAAACAATTTTAAAAGCCACGCTTTCTGGCCTTCCTACTTATGGTAATCAAATCTGAAGCTAGCTCCATAATAGTCAAGACCTAAAGTACTCAAGCAAACAGGGACTGTTCTGATTGAGGACAGATCTTATTTTAAAGGAGAAGCTTCTAGAAGTATGAATGATGACCTGAAAGCTGGTGTGACTCTAACCTGAGGTGAGTGGGGAGGAAATGCAGGCTCCGGCCTCTGTGCAGGGCAAAGAAGAGGGGAGCTGTGGGGGCAGAGGCACTATCTGCAGTTGACGGCCAAGTGCCTTGCCAGGAGAACCTCCATCAGCTCTGGCAAAACAAACCAATTGAACAGTGCTTCGCCGTTTGGAAACTCGATATTAAGTAATCAAATTCTGGTTTCTGAGAAGCTCATCATCTGAAAATTAACCATGATGCTCTGGGCATGGTTTTATCCTAAGGTCCTAATGGCAATTAAATAATTATTCTGTAACCCATTTAAAGGGGAGAGAAGATGCAGGGGAAGGGGAGAATAAAAAGGAGGAAGGCAGGCGTGGGGGATGAAAACTGCTTTTACTTAGCTGCTCTGGTCTTTCTCCCCAAGGAGCTTGTTACAGAGATGGGGCTGCCCCGTCATTTAGTATTTCCCTTCTGTCTTCACCCCGCCCGGCCCTCCCAACCCCGGCGAAGCTCCTCTGCAGGAATAATAAGCTCCTGCAGGAGGAAAATACAACAAGACGGAGGGAAATAATATCTATTTCTTGAACGTCCCCTCTGTGCTGCTCTTGGGATGGAAGTGGAGTGGTGGTCTGGGGAGGCTGCCTGGAGGAGGGGAGGGGTAGGAGCTGCCTCCTCCAGGGCTCCCTGACCCACCCGTGGCTGCCCAAGTCTCGAGAAGGAAATTGAATTAGGGCAGGATTTAGGACTACTATGCCAACTAATTTAACTAAAAACTAGAATTTTATTTTGTTCTGCACTTTTTTTTTAAGTGGTTCAGATCAGATGCTGGCTGAGGGAAGGCATGAGGCATGTAATGAATGGACCAAATGGGGCCCCTCCCTCAGCCATGGGGTGAGGCCCTTGGCTCCAATGGGACTAGCTGGAGCCAGGGCTTTTTTTTTTTTTTTTTTAAGATTTTATTTATTTATTCATGAGACAGGGAGAGAGAGAGAGAGAGACAGAGACATAGGGAGGGAGAAGAAGGCTCCCTATGGGGAGCCCAATGCAGGACTGGATCCCAGGACCCTGGGATCATGACCTGGGCCAAAGGCAGAAACTCAACCACTGAGCCACGCAGGCTCCCCTGGAACCGGGGCTTTGAGTGAGGTTCTAGGAGCGGGGCCCTGATCCCATAGGACTGGTGGCCCTGTAGGAGGAAGAGTCACCAGAGATGCACGCACACAGAGGAAAGGCTGTGTGAGGGTCAGGCTACCCGAAAGCCAAGGAGGGACCTGGGGACAAATCCTCTCTTCTGACACCCTGCTCTTGGACTTGGGGCCTCCAGAGCCGCGAGGAAATACCTCCTGCTGTTCCAACCCCCAGTCAGTGGTACTCTGTGACAGGGGCCCAAGCCAGTGGACACGTGGTCCTTATGTGGGTAGTTCCTTCCCTGGACACATTTTCCTGACGATCAACAGAACATGTTTTTCTTCTGTCACTTTCCCCGGTTCCCGGACCGAAACAGTCCTAACTCCGCTACTCACAGAGGCTTCTCTAAACAGAACATTTTTTGCTCATGGAAAGGCAGACAGTAATTACAGGCCCGGTGTGTGGGTGTGGCCACGGCCGGCGAGGCACTCCGAGCCATCCCTCCTGGATTCCTCGCCTGCTTCACCCGCGTCATCCCCCTTCCTCCCTGCCCGTGCCTCCAGCACTCCGGGGGCCCCGCAGCTGCCTAGACCTGCTTCCTCTGGGTTAAGGTCGTAGAAGAAATAGAAAACGGGGGACCCCTTGTCTGCATCATTCACAATTCATGCCCCCACTTCTGTTTCTCACAAACACATAGACTACATTAAGAATAAGGCAAGATGCTACGAGAGCAAGATGACAGATTCTCTTCATTTACATTTATTTTTTTTCAAAGTAAGTCATGTACACTGCCTAAAAGGTCACATGGTTCGTTGTGGTAGGAAAGGACAGTTCCCGTCTGCCCCTGCTCGCTGGCCCCCGACCACACTCCTACTCCCCAGAGGAAGCCCCAACCAACTCCTAGTTTTGCTTTTTACTGTTCGCTGCTCTGGATTTTGCAGCATCAGTTATTGTCTGTTGGCTTTCTCATACGGATGATGAGGATTTAGTTCTTTTACATCCTACCACTCCCGTCCCCCTCCTCTCCTCTTTCCATCTCTCAAATGTACAACTATCATTGCCTTTGGTTGGGTCAGGATTTACAGGACTATAAATATGACTCAGAGTGAGGCCATCATACATATGCTGAGCACATTCCCATTCTGGTGCCGTTTTCACTTCTTCTAGAGTTAGAAACTGTCCTGCACGGTCATTAGCTCAGCTTGCTATGTGCCTATCATCCATGCACCAACACCCTGGGACAGAACTCCAGGCCAGCCTTCCTGTGGCCAAGCATGACACGAGCCTCCCTTGTAGCCTGCCAGTGCCCTTCTTTTTGCAGGCCAACAAAACAACCGTCTGGTGGGATCACTCTTTGCCATGCTCCTGGGGATTCCCTTCTAGTCCTTTCTATTGTCTGTTTCCACGTGCTGTACCCACATCATGGTAGATAAACCGTGTGGTGACTTTCAGTAACTGCGCCTTCATGGTGAGACCTGTTGCTTGCCCTAAACCAAGAGAATATAGCAGAGGTGATGGGATGGTGCTTGGTCTTTTGCTCCTGCTGGCTTTCAGTGAGTACCATGTTAGAAAGGAGCTAAGGCAGCCACAAAATCCACATGTAGTCCCCCAAAAGCTGATGGCCAACAAAAAGCTGGGCCCTCAGTCTTACAAGGGCTGGGCCCTTGAGTTCTTACAGAACTCAAATCTGCCAACAACGCTGTGAGTGTGAAGATGAGACCACAGTACCAGCTGAAGCCATGACTGTGGCACAAAGGACACAACTTAGCTAATCTGTGCCTGGACTCCTGATCCATGACAACTGTGAAATAATAAATGTGTATTACATTGTATTAAGTTGCTACATTTGTGGGAATTTGTTATACAACATAGAAAATAGAAAATGAATACCCGTATCTTCCTCTTTTAAACACTTTTCCTAGTGTTTTTCTATTTGCAACTTCATTTTATTATTATTATTTTTAGAGAGAGCGTGCACACGCAGGTGTGCTGGAGCAGGGGAGCAGAGGGAGAGGCAGAGAGAGAATCTCAAGCAGGCTCCATGGTGAGGATGGAGCCCAATGAGGGGCTCAATCTCATGACCTTGAGATCATGACCTGAACCAAAATCATGAGTTGGGCACTCAACTGACTGAGCCACCCAGAAACTCCACTGCAACTTTATCTTAAAAACTGGTCTTTTATTTTACGATAGTCACACACACACACACACAGAGAGAGGCAGAGACACAGGCAGAAGGAGAAGCAGGCTCCATGCACCGGGAGCCTGACGTGGGATTCGATCCCGGGTCTCCAGGCAGGCACTAAAGGCACTAAACCGCTGCGCCACCCAGGGATCCCTAAAAACTGGTCTTTATTTAGTAACTTGGCATACAATAAGCTGCCCAAGTTCAAGGATTAAGTTTACTAAATGTTATTACAAAACAAGTTGCTATAAACACTTATATACAGATCTTTATAGGGGTCTTTGTATGTTTCGTTTCTCTTGAGTAAATAATTAGGATTTTTTTTGGGGGGGGCATATGGTAGGTATGTTTAATAAATAAAGACTTACCAACTTACTTTCTAAAGGGGTTGTGCTGTCATGCATTCCTCCCAACAGCTTAGGAGAATTCCAGTTATTCCACAGCCTCACCAACATTTGGTATGGTCAGTCTTTTTAATTCTAGATATTCTAATAGCCATGTAGTGGGATCTCCCTGTGGCTTTAGTATGCATTTCCCTAATTTTCATGTGCTTATAATCCATATATTTTCTGGGATGAAGTATCCACTCAAGCCTTTTATTAATTTTTTAAAGGAGTTGTTTGATTTCTCATTATAGGGTTCTGAGAGTTCCTTCTACATTCTGGATACAAGTCCTTATTAGATAGATGACTTGCAAATGTTCTTTCTGCTCTGTGGCTTATTTAGTTTCCAAATATTTGGGGTTTTTCCAGATGTCTTTCATTGTTCATTTCTAATTTAATTCCATTGTAGTTAGAGAACCTACTTAATGTTGTTTGCTCTAGTTCTGTTTTGATACCACTCTAGTTTTCTTTTGATTGCTCCAAGTATTTTTCCAGTCCTTTTCTTCATAAACTACTTATGTCTTTACATTTAACATTACATTTAACATTAATATGTTTCCTATGTTTGAGACTTGCATTTCTGGTCAATCTGACAACTCTGTCATTTAGACCATTTATATTTAATGTGATTACTGACATAGCTGGGTTTAAATCTACCACCTTGCTATTCTTTTTCTCTTTGTTCCTTGTCTCCTCTTTTTTTTCCTTCTTTGGATTGAGTATTTTTATTGATTTCATTTTCTTTCGTGGTCGGTTTATTTATTACAACTCTTTGCTGTATTATTTTAGTGGTTTCCTTGGTGTTTATGCTACACACACTTAATTTTTCACAATGTACCATCGAGTGATATTATTCTACTTCATATATAGGTCTTATGCTATCGTGGCCATATATTTTGCTTCTATATATTTTATATACCCCACATTTTTATTATTTTTGTCTTATACAGTCATTTATCTTTCAAAGGGACTTAAATACTAAGAACAGAAGTCTTTATGTTTACCCATGTGGTTACTATTTCTGGTGCTCTTCAGCCCTTTGAGTAAATCCAGGTTTCTGTCTGGTCTAATTTTCATTCTGCCTGAAGGATGTCTTTTAATATCTCTTATACTTCAGGTTGGCTCATGATCAATTCTTTCAGCCTTTGCTTCTCTAATAAAGGTCCTTATTTCACCATAGCATTTGAAAGACATTTTAACTGGGTAAAGAAACCTAGGTTGAGAATTTTCTTTCAGTACTTTAAAAGATGTCACTCCACTGTCTTCCGGTCTGCATTTTTTTGGATGAGAAACCAGCTGCCAATTTATCTTTTTTCCCTCTGTACATAATGTGTCTTTTATCCTTTGCTTATTTTTATGATTTTCTCTTTATCATTGGCCCCAAGCAATTTTGTATATTAAAAAATATTTTTTATTGAGGTATAATCGACCTATAACTTTATATTAGTTTCAGGTGTACAACATACTGGTTTGATATTTGTATATATTGAGAAATGGTCACCACACTGAGTCTAGTTAACATCTGTCACTATGCATAGTCAAAAAATACTTTTTCTTGCGATGAGAACTTTTAAGATGTATTCTCTTATCAATGTTCAAATTGATTATAGTCATCCTGCTGTACATTACATCCTGTGACACTGCCTCTTTATAACTGGAAATTTGAACTTCTGACCCCCTTCACCCATTTAAGGAATTTGATTAAGATGTGCCTTGATGTAATTTTCTTCATGTTTCTTGTATTTGGAATTTGCTCAATATCTCAGTTCTGTGGGTTTATAGTTTCTGTCAAATTAGGAAAATTTTGGCCATTATTTCTAAAATATCTCCACTCTTTTTTTTCTCTCCTGTGGGACTCTAATTATATGTAACTTTCATCACCTGAAATTGTCCCAAAGTTCAGATACTCTTTTTTTTTTTTTAGCCTTTGTGGTTTCATTTTAGATAGTTTCTACTGTTATGTCTTCAAGTTAACTAATCTTTTCTTCTGTATTATCTAATCTGTTATTAATTAGAATACTTGTTCATCTTAAATACTATAGTTTTTATCTCTAGAAATCTGGCTTGTCATTTTTATGTCTTCTAGCTCCATTTAACATGTTAAATCTTTCCTCTGGTTTCTTGAACATATAGACTACCATTATAGTAACTGTTCTAATGTCCCTGCCTATTAATTCTATCATCTGTCACTTAAAGGTTAATTTTGTTTTGTTTTGTTTTGTTTTGTTTTTTTAAAGGTTAATTTTGATTGACTTTTCTCATCATAGGTTGTATTTTCCTACTTGTTTGCATGCCTGGTAATTTTCGACTGATTGTCAGATATTTGATCTTGTTGGATCCTGGATATTTTTGTATTTTTATACTTAGTTCTGAGACACATTTAGTTACTTAGAAACAATTTGATCTTTTGGGATTTTGTTTTACAGTGTTGTTGGGTGGGACTGGAACTGTATCTAGTTAGGGTTCATCTTTCTTCTACTGAGAGGCAAGATCTTTCTTAGTATTCTAACCAGTGTCTCTTGATAATGAGGTTAAAGCACAGGAAGCAGGTGCCTCCTTCCTGGCCATCTGTGGAAGCCATGCACTAGTCCCTTTAATTCTTTTAGGTGATCCTTTCTCTGTCTTCCAGTAGTTTCTCTACAGACAGGCACTGATCCCTTGAAAACTCAAGAATGACCCTCTGTGGGCCTTCAGAGCTCTCTCTTGCTCTCTCTCTGCACAGCCCTTTCATCTCTGGTATCTGCCCTGCAAACTCTAGATGCTTTAGTTTCCCTGGAACCCCACCCACATGTCTTCAACTTAGTGAGATAGCTGAAATCTTCTAGGTTTCCTTTCACTATGTAGCAGCATGAAACCTTTCCTCCAGGCAGTAGTGGAGGCCACTTGTAGGGCTCAACTTGTTTCTCATTTCTCAGGGATCAGTATCTTTTGTTGCCTGATGTCCAGTCTTGTGCAGTATTTTCTCAAATACTTTGTCTAGTTTTTTAGTTATTTCAAATGGAAGGGTAAATCTTGTCCCTCTTATTCTGTCTTTACTAGAATGCAATTTACTTTTTTTTTTTTTTTTTTAAGATTTTTATCTATTTATGAGAGAGAGAGAGAGAGAGAGGCAAAGACACAGGCAGAGGGAGAAGCAGGCTCCATGCAGGGAGCCCAATGCCAGACTCAATCCCAGGACTCCAGGACCACACCCTGGGTTGAAGGCAGGTGTCAAACCGCTAAGCCACTCAGGGATCCTGAATGCAATTTACTTTTAAGACAATTATACGCCATCGGGTGAAATATTATTATGTTATAAATGTGAGTATGAATTTTATAGGTGATGGCGGTTTTAGAGGTTACTATTATGCTACTTACTCTATCTACAAGGTAAGCTTATTGGAAACATGGTATTTTTACATACAATAACAGACCTAGACTTTAAGATATATAGTCCAAGAATGAAATTACATTAATAATTAAGGACCAATGGCACAATACACAGGGCTAAAAATCATTTTCTTAAACCCGGAGCCAAAATTCCATTCATTTATTAACATGTAAAATAAATACAAGAATTTTCTGCATGTGTGTGTGTAAAAAGTTCATAATCTTTAAAAAGAAGCATGAGAAATTCTATACTTGTAATGTAGATTAACGTGTGTGCTTTTTAAAAAGCAAATTGTAAAAATGATGAGGAATAAAAGAACATACATTTATGTTTATTTTATTTTTTTAAAATAGATTGTTTTTTTTCTTATTTTTTAGTTATTTATGATAGTCACGCAGAGAGAGAGAGAGAGAGGCAGAGACATAGGCAGAGGGAGAAGCAGGCTCCATGCACCAGGAGCCCGATGTGGGATTCGATCCAGGGTCTCCAGGATCGCGCCCTGGGCCAAAGGCAGGCGCTAAACTGCTGCGCCACCCAGGGATCCCTACATTTATGTTTAATTTGGAAACCAATATTAAAAATAAGAGGCTTCTTTAGTTACTGCTTAGTTATCTGCTTTTCTCAGAACAAGCCGGTTTTCTCTAACTTTTCCTTTTTGGCAAGTCAGCTCCTTACTTCATTGCTTTGCTACTGACACAAGCAGGGAGAACCATTTGAAGTTCAGTGGGCCTCCTTCAGCTGCCCTCTCGGTGACCTTGGTGAATGAAAGCTTCTCATGATGGCACATTCTCAAATAAATCTGTGGCTCAGGCATCTGACAAGTGTCTGAGTAATTCACTAACATGTTGAAGTACAGTGATACCATCAGCCTACTAGCTATTTTCCCACAGAAACCAAGCCAATAAAGCCTGAATTTTTCATATACTTATATATAGAGAGAACACAAATTATCAATGCAGATGCACTTTCCGTCAGCAAGCAGTTGTATCAGCACCACCTATCTCCCAGCTTAGTTTCATTTTCACCATAATCTCACTCTTCCTTCCTTCTCATCTACTTCCCCAACCATTACACCTATTGTAATGTCATTTTCTGGAAGCCAAGTCAACCTGGTGCTTACGTAAAAATTTAATTTCAAGCACGTACATCTAGATGAAGCAGGATGGCAAACATTTGTTTCATACACTGTTATGTTTCAGAGGTGACTGGAGCAGGATTCCAATTTCTCTAAATGAACTGGGACCGGTAGGGGGCTTTCAGACCAGCTGTTTCCCCTCTGTGTAGTCAGTGGGGATTTCCATGGGGAAAGGCCTAGGACTGGCTCTCTGCCTCAGGCCCTGAAGGCCTTGATTGGCTTTGGGATGAGAGGGTCACCAGAAGGACCTTAGGAGGGAAGTGATCCCTGGCTAGGCAGTTACAAAGAACCAAGGACACATGATGCTTACTCTAGAGACACTGAGGCCCCTTGCAGAAGAGAAGTTGTTATGGCAAAGTGGTTTGGCTAATAGTGGAAAGGGGCACTTTCTTAGATGAGAAACAAAAGTTATAAATCCAGGGTTAAGGGACTGCAATAGGAAAACAATAGAGTGGTGACTTTGATTGAGGGGGAGGAATAGTAAAGGGAAAAAAGCACAGAGTGAGCTAGAATCTACTGTATGGATTTTGTATTTAGCTTTTGTCATGAATGGCCAATATCCAAAAGTCTTGTGGCCTGTCAAGCAAGCAAGAGAGCAACTGGTTCATTTTTGACACTTGGCTGTATCACTGGGAGGGCTAGGGAGATCCCATTTAAAAAAAAAACAACCAAAAAAGTACCTAATTTTTAAAAACAATGTGATCTCCATGTACCTGGGTATGGGCTTTACGACTGCCATCATTTTGGAATGAAGTCACAGCTAAAATACCATACGGTAGAGGTGGATGAACTTAAAATATGAAGTCAATACTCAATGTACCCCAGCCCCCCGGCCCCTTGCCACTGGACCTGCCTTTCCCAGCATCCCAGTCTGAATTCCTCATCTTTCACCAAGACCATCCCAAATTATGATGGATGTACGGACTGCAATAAAACGATACCATAGTTTTAGTCCTTTCCAAAAATTTAATGAAATCAGACATACTGGCACAAGTCCACAGGAAAGGAATCAAAGCTGGATACCATGATCACTGCTTCAAAGAAACTGAGCTGAGTTCAAAAGAAGTAAGGCTGTGGACAAGTATTGATGCCATTCTTAAGGCTACTGATGGTCCATCCCGTGAATGGACCACTGCTGACAATGCTAAATGTGGGCAAAATGGTTACTTTCTGGCCTACGTAAGAAAGTTCTGAAATTTTTAGCTTTTATTTCCTGCCAAGTTTAATTGTCCTGCATTGTAAGTAAAGGATTTTTAAGTTGAAAGTTTATGCAATTCTTAAGAAGCTTCAGAAATTTCTACTCAACTTTTGAAAAAAAAAAATAATTTGGGCTGTATACTCAGAGTCTCGAGAGAGTCTCCTGGGATTCGTGAATGGAAACATTAAAAGCCCGAAAAAGAAGAAAGGTCAGAGAGTGGGCTGGGAAGCATATGGATGTTGTAACTGAATCCTCAGTTCAAGAAGAAGCTGACCTGTGGCAGCTAGTTGGAGCCATGGGGAAATGCCTCAGGATTTGAAAGCCCTGGTAGCATTATTAACCGCTTCCAAGAATAAAAAGTGAAAAATGATACTGGAAAATCCTGAGGTGTCTCCATCTTCATCACTGATAAGATCTTGGCTCAAGTTCCACTCAATGGGTCAGTAGGCAAAAGGCATCGGTGCCCCGTGAAATCACAATGTGGCTTTTTACTTCGGTGTGGTCGGGCACGCATGCCTCTGTTGCTACAGACAAGAGGACAGCATAAACTCCCCTTTGTCATCTTCTGATTTAATCAAAACAGTGCTGCTATCAGATCTGTATTCTAGCTGTTATTTCAGTTTGTTTACCCAGAAGCCTCCTCTACTGCCAATGGAGTGAATCAGAATTGTGTTATCTGTTTAGCATTAATCATCTCTTTCATGTAGCTATGCCTGGGAGTAAACTTATTATTCAAATGCTACTTTCAAGTCCTCTTGGATGTCCCTTCATGCCTCACAAAAAATTACAAACGTGCAATAAAAAATAACCATCTGTGGTTTGCAGGCACTGAGGCCCCCACACGATACATGGGATGCTGTGTCCACGCGTCATCAGCAGAAAGGAAGAATGAATGGTGATGGTAAGTTGCCACTTATGTTCCAGCTCCTGGAGAAGTGACCTTGTGGTAGGCCTGGGTCACTGGGTTCGAGAGATTTCACTCTCCGAGTACGTGGAGATACGTGCTTACGTATGGAGTCATCTACCTTACTTATGTGTAACAGGCAATTTTATTTCCAGTGTTAGTAGGCAAGAAGCTGTTATTTATTCCTTGTGAATCTAACAAAAATTGTGATTTAAAAGAGGGATGAAACAATTTTGATATATATATATTAATTTGTGATATTTTTAAGTGGTCAAACCAATAGGAGTTGATTTTATGATAATGAAAGGGATATGGTTTTAACACTTACTCAAATGTATTACAAAGACCTACATACACTGGTTTAATGCTGAGCATGAAAGCAATGACATGAACAATGGTAAGAATTTTGTGGGAGTAAGATGAGAAAACTTAAGTTTGAGAGGATCCTTCTTAGGGAGCTGGGGGGCCTCAATCATCCCAAAAAGGATGCATGGGATGCATGCACTCTGGTTGCTTTTTGGAAGGGCTAGTCACAGATGAAGGATCAACCCACTTTTCCTGTTGTTCTTTTTAAGCCAAATCATTATTTTTAAGAAATCAAGTGCTATCCAACCTCTATGAGTATGAGGACTTCTTTTTAAAGTAGAAAATGAGTTCCTATGTGTAGAATCCGTTAAGCATGAAAACATGTCAGAAGAAGGACCACTGTAAATGGAGTGCTAATGACCTTAAAGGACTTTATAAAGATAGAGGAGGTTCCTCTTCCTCTGAGACAGTGAGTTTTAAGTGTAAAGTAGGTCATTTGGTGACAGGAAGGGCATCACTCCAAGGGAGGCTAGACTGAGGACTGGAGAACAAAAGCCAGAATCCTGACCTCAGCTGAGGCTAAAGCCACACAACCCTAGAATTTTTGTTTTCTGGGTCAATTCCTTGCCTCTTTTTGTATAAGTTTTGAGTTGAGTTTCTTTTTTTTGCACCCAAAACAGCCTGACAGTGAGCATCAGACCACACTGGCAAGGAATGGTTCTGCCATCAGCCCCTGCTTAGGGCCCTAGGTCTCCAGACAAGCGAGGTGCTGGAAAGAGGCAGGAGAGGGGTCAGAAGCCACCAGGGGAGCTGCGGCTGTGGTGCCTGAGTCCCCTGCAGGCCTTCCTTCCCTTATCTATGGGCCTTCCCTTATCTATGGGAAGGAAGGCCTGCATGCTCATTCACTTGACTGAGAAGCTCTTCCTTTTGTTAACCTTTCTGTTCGTCTGGAGTGGTCTTTCAGATACTCCTAAATCAAATCACACCAAAGGTTTAAAACTGTACATAAATGTGTAGGAGGTCATTTAAGAATATTAACACATTTTGCAAGATTAGCAAACAGTTGCTATCTTGAAAAGTTGTAGGTTATGATTTGGTTCAATTTTATGTATATATATATATATATATATATACACACATATATATATGTATGTATATATATATTTGAAGAATGTATAAATGTATATTTGAAGAATGGTGAGTATAAAACTAATCTTTGTTAAATTGTAAAAAAAAAAAAATCAAACCCCTATTTCCAATAAGTTAAAAACAATTTAACACTTCAAGGGAATGTTTCAGGAATTTAAGAATGGCACAAAGAGACAAATTTTAGATTTACAAAAATGAAGTTAATTTCTTTGGAAGTGAACTCTGCAAATGAAATCAGTGGTTTTTAAGAGACAACTCCTCAAATTGACTATTTTTGCCAAATATTGACCTTATTTTCATTCTTTGATTTTCCAAGTCTTTAAAATAGTATATTTTTAAAGACAAACAATTTGATTATGTATTTTGAGAAACTCTCAATCTGTGAGTTCATCCAGGAGTGGCCGGGTCCCAGTGGAAAGATTCATGACAAAGATACACTGATTATCTTTTAAACTTCCCCAAATGCTCACAACTCCTTACAACAACTATAATATTATACTGTACTCAATTCAAATTATTGTCCACTTGGAAAAAAAAAAACAAAACAAAACACCAAAAACTGGAACACAGTTCAGATCTTTGGTTTTAAAGGTATGTTTTCAAACCCTTCATTAATTTCCAACTTGAGGCAAGATAATGTAATATGACAGCTGCCATTACTTCCCCCTTCCCACTTTTGACTTTGGGTGTTTAATTATTCTGTTTTCTTAAATGTCTAAATACATTTGCATAAGTTCGCAACAGTATCAAATGGAAGGATTCATGAATTTGTCAATATTATTTTTGGCTTGCTTCATGGAACGGAAACGTGCTATGTTAAAAGCACAAAATTCTGAACAGGGAAATAAGCAAATTGCTCTTACATCTGTATAAAACATATTTGTTGGTAACATAGAAAAGAAAAGAAAGATGGGCGTTTAACTGGATTACTCATCTTGCAAAATATTCAGTTTTCCTATGCTATGCTGCACAACGTCAATTAATCATGTTGGAAAGCTGAAAGAACAAAGACTGTTTTGATGACACATGAGACAGTAAATGAAGCTGAGATAGGAATAAAGACTGGAGGGATAAAGACTGGTATTTTGATTCTTTTTCAGTATATATGATCGGATGATACAAATGATTCCAACTTGGTTTATAATCTAAGTTCTACCATTGAGTTTGACTTTGTCCATGTTTTCTCACATTCCGAGACAAATGAAAATAATGCAATACTGTCTGTTAATAACCACACAAAAAGTAGCAAACACATGTAAATGTAACCAATCTAGCCATAAATAGGCCAGAATGAACATTAGAGAAGGTTAAGTGGTTAGGCACCAAGGTTACCTCCTAGAACCAAAGCCAAATTACATGTGTTGAGCTGAACGGATATCTCATAGGACTGCAGTCTCTCTGCCTTCTCGTCTGCTCTATGCAAGTGTATGGCCACCCAAGAATGAAATCCAAAACTGAATAAATATGCAGCAACCTCATTTTACAGTCTTCAAGTTACACCTTATCCTTTATCAGAGCTTCAAGCAAATAATTAACTTGTTTTGAGTTTGACTTATTTTCATTTCCCATATCCAAGGGGTCAACCCTGTTCACCTTTGCCTCCAACATACACGTAATACACAAAATGTGCTTACTTATCTCGCTCCTGGTCCTAGGGTATGAGTAATGTCACAGCAAAGGCTTTGTCACATTTATTTTTTTTTTATTTGCAGTGGCTTAGAGTGCCTGGAAACATAAATACATGAATAGACATGAGAGTAAAGAGGAGAAAGAGGTCTTAGTAATCTATTGCCTTTTGATACCCAAGGTGGATTGAACATCACTGACTGGCTTAGAAATTCCATTCAGGTGAAGGACTTGATGTGATCAACTTGACTTTTCAGGTTCTAAGGATCAGGCTTTTGGTGAATGAGTTGCATTAAGCAACTTACAAAGGGCCTGTTTTATAATCTAAATGCCATTTTATTAATTTACAAACAATGTATGACTGCCATTTTGAGAGACGGTGTGGAATGATGGGAAAAGCAACAGACGTGAGACAGAAGAATGTGTAGCCAGGGCACATTGAGGAGCCTGTTTTCTTGATTATGTAATGGGACAGGTAGACCAGATGACCTTTAGCATGATGATCTGGAGAAACACAATGTTGGGCTTTCTCACCGCCTGACTTTGGTTATAATAACTACTTTCGAGGTGCTAATGACTCCAGAATTTATAGCACAGATCTCTTTTATCAACCCTAGATCCAATACCCCATTGTCCAGTCAATGTCTTCACTTGAATGAATAACAGATGCGTCACTCAACCTGTTCAAAGTGGAATTCATCATCGTGCAGCCAAGAGTTAACATAGCAGGCCGAAGAATGCTATCCTTACACCTGCTTGCAAGGCTGGTATCTGGAACTTGGACTCTGGGAGGGGTTCCTTCCATCCTCTAACTCCCAACGGTGGCTAGCCACATGGTTTACACCAAGCATGCTTTGTTTTTTGGAGTCTGGAATTTGGTATGCGCCAGGCAGAGGGGTGATCAGCCCCTGGAAAAAGTTCTAGGTGCCGAGTCTCTAATGAGCTTGCCTGGCAGACCACAGTTCCTATGTGTTGTTACAATTCAATGTCAGAGGGATTAAACAGGTTCAGTGTGACTCCACTAGAAGAGGGCTCTAGGAAGCGTGAGCTTGGCCTGCTCCGGTCTTTACCACACATGCCTTTTCCCTTTGCGGATTTTGTTGTAATAAGTCATAGCCTCAAGTATGAATATATGCACGACCTATGACTTGGTCTGGTGACTCACTGAACCTGGGGGTCGTCTTGGGTTCTGTTATCTTCTGCCTAAAGCTGTTTGTTCTTCTTATTGTTTATCTAAATCAAGGACAAATAGACTGCCTGGAGGAGCAAGTCAGAAATATGAGCCCGTCTTGAATTCTCTCCTCCTCTCTGCATTCATTCAGTCCAGTTTATTTGACCCCCTCCTTGTATCTCTCACACCTGCCTCCTTCTCTCATCTCCCTAGACCTTAGTCTAGACCCATGTATTTGCCTTCTACTACTACCACCTCTTAACAAGGCTTTCACCCTTCTAATCTCTCTTCTTTCCACTCCCCCCTCCAGACTGCTGTCTGCGGGATCTTTTTGAAATGTAAACACAATGATCATGCTCCTCTATTTAAAATCTCCAGGCCCTGGGGGTTGTATTCTTGCTCACTGTCATTGCTCACACTCACTCAGAATCTTGTTGCTTGCACAAACGATCCCTGTGACACAGAATTTTAGCAGTGCTTTCTAATGCCTTGATGCTTTCTGTTTACTGCTTTCCTGTCATACAGCATCTGGCTAACCTGTTCTCATCTTTCACAATCAGGCCGCCGCATGCCCAGCCTGCCAGCCCTGAGTGCTACCTGCTCCATGGGCTTTGGAGCACATTCATGTGCTCAGTCTCTCAAAAGAAAAGAGCTCTCCACTTTTCAAGCATCTCTATATTTAAATGCTGTCCCTCACCAGCCTTTGAACTCCCCAAGGGCAAGGTCCAGGCCTTTGTTGATTTGTTGTTCTTTCTCATGGCCTAGTGCACAGCACTCCTCAATAAATATCGAATGAGTGAATCAGAAATAAGGAATTTGTGTGGTTGCACAGTGATGCATTTAATTAGCTAGAATGGCTCCATGAATCATCACTGTTTGCCTGAGTATCTCAAGTGTATCTAAAGGAAGAGGATTAGTCAATGAGAAGATCAGTTTCAATGAGAGAACTCTGCCACCTGATTGTCTTGGTGATAACAATAAAAAAAATCTCATTCCTCAGTGCCCTCCTTTTCTAAATTCCAGGTAGTCCTATACCTTCTGCTGCCCGTATTCCACCCCGGGGCAATGAATTTAATTATTTGCTATGTAAATATTACTGGAGTTGTTTTGATCAGATTTTCTGAATTACTTCCCACAAATTCAGTGCTGTTTATCTTAGAGATGTCCGCTTACTGACCTTGGCCGGCTTTGCCCTTCACTTAAATCCTAATATCTTCCTCCAAGTTTCTACTGTTTCCTCCCTACATTACATGAAGGATTTGAGTCTGGAACCAAGCAAAGCCAAAATCTACTGGAAGCATTGACTTCCTCATAAATAAAACGGATGATTCCCTGGTACATTATGTAATACACTGAGGAGGAGCCTCTCCTTACCACGTCCTGGCTGATCTATATGTGCCCACAGGACAGACAGCATAGCCAGTCTCCAGCATGAGGATCTAAATGCCATGTCAAGGACACTGGAGGAACGGGCACATGACTATCTTCATGCAGTTTGGTTAGCAGTAAATACTCAATATCTCTAATAGTTTCCAGGAATGAAAACTACTCAACAAAATGGTAAGAGAAAAGCCTCAATACTTAGGGAAGTACGCAACAGGTTTTATAACATCTGCATCATTTCGTAGTTGTCATTTCATAAGAAAGAAGAACAATCTTAAATTTTATATTCTGATTTTATAAAACAGTCAAGATCCAGTTTATAACTACAGAGGCTTAAAATTAACAGGTACCTGGGGAAAGGATCCGTCCTATGAGGTATAGGAACTTGGCTCTGTGGCAGAGGCAAGACCATGGGTGCAGATGTCCCAATTCAGTCTACTCACCACTGCACCATCCTGGCCTTCACCGATTAGCTGTCTTTTGGTTTAAAAAAGAAGTTCCTTTAGAAATATTGTGAAATGTATAATGTTGGTGAATTGCTATCTAATGAGTTAAAATGGCAAAATAACAACCATTGGCACACATGTGAGATGTCCTCTCCCCCCCACTGCTTGGCCAGGCCACACCCACCCAGCCCTGCAGGCGGGGTCCTCGGAAAGGAGGGGACCAGGGCTTTCTAAAGCAGGGGTCAGGGGGCCACATGAGCCACGGCCTTTCCTTCTTGCAGGACAAACCATACCTTTCCTCCTAAACCATAACTTTTATGATAAAGCTCTATCTTCAGGGTTAAATGGGCTCCTGTAGGCTAATTACCATCTACACATTGAAAAATTTGCAAAGGTGTAACGGACTGAATGACTTGAGGGCTGTCGGCCTGTAGGTCACCCTTAAAAGCCAACAAGCAAAACACGATTCTGCAAAGCATGCTGAAGGAGCTTTCTGAAAGATCAGAAATGCAGCCTCCACCACCAGTACAAAGGCCAAAAACAGATGTGACAGACCGCAACACTCAATGCTCCCTACGTCCTGCTCCTCCACGAACCCCAACATGGCCCTGACCCTCCCAGAGGCTCACGCTGCACCAAATGCGTATCTTGCTCAACTCTCTTTGTGAAGTTGTTTATATTTCATCAAAATGTCAACGTGGGAAGTCAGTGTAAGGTCTTGCTAGGTGCCAAATGAAACAAGAAGAGAAACCAAAACGCTCGGTACCTAAGCTATGCGTTGTCGCTGAAAGGCAACGAGAGTGAGGATTTTTTTTTTTTTTTCTGGAGAGTGAGGATTTTGTGTACTGCTTTCCTCAAAGAGAAGACTATTTCCTGGCATGTTTTAATTGAGAAGATAAGGTGGGAATATATCTTAATGTGTATGGATGTGTCTATTCTAAGTCTAGGTCTCTTTGGTCTCAGAACATGCTGACATGGAATTACTACTTATGTTTTGCTCCCTAATCTTCTGTAGGCCTGTTCCAGGAGATGGAGGTTTTCAGTAAAGAACTTGAGGGAGATTCCCTTTCAATAAAATTTAAAAATCAGATTGATAGAAATCCGGATCATGGAAGATACAAACTGAATAGAAGTCAAGATCCAATCAGACAGTAGGTGTGTGGTCCAGGCATCCTACAGTTATGAGGGCTCAGCTGTCTAATAGTTTTAGAACTTCTTGACAACCAAAGCAAAAAGGGGAAACCCTCAGGCCTAGGATGTGCCTTGAAAATGTATTTCCATTCTCTGGGGAAAGCAGCGCAGAAAACAAAGTAAAAAATACAAACAAAACCCAAACTGACACTTAGGATGGAAAGAATTCATTCAGTGCCTGGAACCTACTGTGTGTTAAGTGTGAGGCCTGGCAGTTAGAACTCAGGGACCAATAGGATGACCCCACCCTCCCAGGACTCCTCGAAGAACCACAATCCATTACTTTCTAGGGAAAGACAAGCACGCATGTCTCATAACTTGGAGCCATGACGCTACAACAGAAGTCACGGTATAAAAGGAGTACACAGAAGTTACGGAACCCAGAAGACCCTCTCCTGTGAGTTGTCTGGAAGGGGTCCCAGGTCAGAGGAGTGTCCTGCATTAGCATGTTGGTAAAACAGCTCCTGACAGCACCGGTGTTCCTCAAAAGGACACTGTTCAAGAGAAACGGACTACACAGTCTGCCAGAAATACCATTTCCCAAGCAGGCCTGATAAAAAAAAAATCAGGCAGCTGATAGTTCAAGGTTATAATCCCTGGCAATGGCATGGAGTGAATCTCTTCTACCGCATTGTGCTCCTATGCCTGGCAGATCAACCATATGGCTGGTTGATAATATATTTGTGAAATCAAGGAACCAAACCAAATCTCTCACCTAAAAAGATAACCAAGCCATCCTAAAGAGACAGGGGCCAGGACTCAACTTTGAAAACAGTTCTAAACCTGATACAAGCACATTAACTAATGGGTGACAGAAATGCTGAGATCCACGCCATAAAAAAGTGGCTGACATCACTCTGGCTGATATTCAAAGATACTCAAAACAAAGGTTTCTATGAGAAAAGTCACAGGAAAATCTCAATATGTCATAATGAAATTTGCCTTTTGAGTAACACAGCCTTCTGCTAACCAACTAGAAAAATGAGTCAGAAAGTTTATCCTGATTTACTACAGTTTTAAAGACTATATGGAAATTAATGAATATCAAGCAATATGGTTTTGGATACCATCTGCTCCCATAATGGGATTGGTTCTGGAGTAGATTATTTAAAGCCACTCTTTCTAATTAGATGGTTACCAGAACCAAGGGCCACTTTAAGTAATTCCTAGGATGTGAAAATAAGACCATATAATCAGTACAAAGATGGTATATTATTTCTTACAGGGCAATGCCAAGGTTGAATGTGGTTCTGCTACTTACTAGCTTTTTGATCAGGGCAAGTTACTTAACCTCTCTGTGCCTTGGTTTCCCTGTGTGTAAAACAAGGATAGTGATATTATCTACCTGGAAAGGGCACTGTGAGGATTAAATCAATCAATACATACAAATTGCTTAGAAATACTACCTGGCATCCAGCAAGTGCTCAGTAAATGTTTGCTCTGAATACAGTTTTAATTTTTATTATTTTTATAATTTATGTAAGCCTCCCTTTCTTTCTAGCTGCTTTTCTATGCATTTTTACATCGCTGAATTATGTGCTAGGAATCTCACTTATTTTCCCACTAAGCAAATCAATTATTTCTCCAAGTCATTAAACATCATAAACACGGAATATATTTAGAGACCGTCATTATGGTCTTGAAACTATCCGGACATTAGTATCTTTAACCCTCTCCCTAATGAATCTTTTTAAAATTACACATTCCACTTAGGAGAAAAGAATGTATTATTTTGGGGCTGTCTGTGCATGTGCTCATAGAGGAGATATGGAAAAAAATAGAATCACAATTGAAGACCTATGAAAATTTACTGAACGGGTATAGGCATAGTTTTTGTTTTTTGAGTTATAATACACGGAGAGCAGTGTGTGCATGTTGACAACCCAAGAGGGAGGATGGGGTGTCAGGGAGAAATGCAGAGTAGGCTGGTGCACTTGAGATGAACTGGACACTCCATCACTGTCCCCAGCTTGAATCTGTGATCACAAAGAAGTGCTAGAGCAGGATTTATGGGCATAAGTTCTTTCAGCACTACAGATATTCCCCATCATGGCTTCCACGTATTATTAACTATATACTGTCCAAATAAAAGAATCTGTCTGACGCTGTAATCTGTAAAACTGAATATAATCTTCCTAAACCTTCTGTTCTTCCAGTGATGTGGTGGCGGCCATCATTTTTTTTTTTTTTTTCTGTCTGAACTACTTCCTACTCGACAGAAAGATATAAGGTTCCAATTTATGCCCTGAATGCAAACTAAAGAGGCTTCAAAGAAGCCGAATAGATGTCCTATTGGAATCCCATTGTTAGGTGGTTTGGTGTCTCTTCTGTGTCTTCCTGCCAAGACTATTCCATTTCCAAAATGGAGCACATTCCATTCTTTATGACAAACTTATCAAAATTAAAATGACCTCCAGCTGTCAAAACAGCTTGAAGAAAAAAGTCAGTTATGGTTATTATAAAGAAGAGAGAACTTACAGCCATCTACGCGATGATTTTTACCCACGTGAGAAGTGTAAGTAAATAGTTTTAATTGGCATGAAGGACTGTGAAGGAGTAATCTGCTAAATTCATTAGGGATGGAAGGCCAACACCATGGTGGATCTAAGAGCTGGACTGACCATCCTCAACTTGACCTTTAGCAGACCAGTTCTTGTAACAAGGATTTGTGGGCCCAGACTAAAAACTGTCTCTTAACATGAGTGGTAGTCAGGATTTTTCACTGCTTAGAGGGAACCTTTCACATATCATTGTGATTTTATAGGTCTGATGACAAGTTAACTCTTTGCCATTTGGAATTAGCTTCCACTATGCCATAAAAAAGAGCAAAGCTAACAGAAACTCAGGTTATTGGTCCCAGCAGACTTACAATAACTGTGATAGAGCAGCAAATAAGATGAAAGTGGAGGATTCTAATGGATCGGAAATATCTGTGCAAGTCAGAAAATAATGCATGGCGTCTCAGAGAAGAGATTATTTCCTTTCTTTGTAGGCCAATTCTCTTTATTTGTGTAATGTAGTTTGAAGCAACTTTAAAAGCTTTTGATTCATAGCAAATAACAGCTCACTCAGAAACCAACTTATTGAGGCATAATGACTAAATGGATATAGAAATAGTGTTTCTTTCTCCATTCTCCCCACTGGCGATTCTGTAGTGCAAAAGCATTGTCCCGACTTGCCCATTTTGACACCTCTAGCCTCCTTGGTTACCTAGCACAAGATCTACCTGTAGAAGGGCTCACACAGCCTGGCTGATGGAAACTGCTAGAGGTTCTGTTTATTCATTTTATTTTATTTTATTTTTTTAAAGATTTATTCATTTATTTATTAGAGAGAGAGAAGCAGGCTCCATGCAGGGAGCCTGACATGGGACATAGTGGGGGCCTCCCAGGCTCCAGCAGCCCCATCCTGGGTTTCCAGGATCACACCCTGGGCTGAAGGCGGCGCTAAACCGCTAAGCCACCGGGGCTGCCCTGTTTATTCATTTTAAAGACGATAAGGAATGAGTTGGAGATCTTGCATCATGGGCCTGCGGGAGGTGGTCCTGCACACCCTCAGGGACCACCATTCAGACTGCTAGGTTTGGGAATGGTCTGCTCACATTAGTGAGCTGCCTAAAGACTTCTGATGGCTTACTCCTACTGCATCTCTCTCCAGCTCTGGCCACTAATGCCCTCTGTGGTGGGGCTCCTGCCCACTGCTGTGTCTGGAATGCTTCACCTGAGCCGCCCACCCCCATCAGCATTGTTTTTTCTCAGGACATCTCACAGGCACTGCTGGGAGGTTCTCTGCATTGCTGCCTCTTCTCACAGGACATGTGAGTCTTCAGTATCCCTTTGCACCCTGGTACTAGCAGCACTTTGCTGGTGTACAGGAGTGTGTCTGCGTTCCTTGAGCATGAAGCATCTGGGGCAGGGGTTGGGTGTTTTCGGTCTTGGTAACCTCAGTGCATAGTGTAAATTAAACACACAACCATGTTTTAAATTAGAATGAAATTGAGAAATTGTACATCACTCCAATGTAAAAAACGCTCCAAGTATCAGCTCTGGCTTCTTTCCTGAACTCTGGGAACTAATTTCTAACTGTCTCACAGACTACTTGACAGGAAATTCGGTGGGCCCGAATTTGCATGCTCATGATGCAAGATCTCCAACTCATTCTTTATCTTTAAAACATGCAACTCTCCATGTTTGCTGTGACAGCAGCTTGCTGTCTTTGTGCTTTCCAGGTATATCCTTCTAGGTCCCAGGAGGCACCTGCCACTTCTTCCTCACATTTCATTCCTGTGACCTCTATCAGCCTCCCAGCATACTTTCCTCTCCACTTCTACTGTCATTCCTCCGGCATGGGCCCCTCAAAGTCAGCCTGGCCTCAGCCTCTTTGTCCTTCAGATCACTGCCAGGGTGGCTCCCTGCCCACAAAATCTCAAACACCCCAGTGCACCCAGTATGTCATCTAAAGCCATAATCTCTTTAACCAATCCTCTCAAGTGGCCTTTGCTTTCTTTGAAGTTCTACTGCATTTATCATTCACACTTTTCCTTTGGTAAGCCAATGCACAAACTATTTACTGTAATTTTAAAAATGTTGATGCTTTATTTATCCAAATATTCTCTACCCCCTTAGGGTGGCTCACATTTTATGCTTTGTTATATGTATCAGTGCTCAACACACCTGGTGTTATGAATACACACTGACTGATCTATGAAAAGAAAAAAAATCAAGATGTTGAAAAGCTAAGCTATGTTATTCTTGGGTAAAGATCTCAGAAGCTTTAATATTCAGAACACTAGCACTCTCCCATTTATCATCAACCATGCTCAGAGGGCTGGTACGGAGAGTAATGAGCTCATCTATATGAAGCACAGGGAAGAGTGTCTGACTTGTGGTTAAAACAGCCCTTATGTCAAGGAGAAGGGGGGCAAGGACATAGGATGCAGCACATGGGAGAAAGACTGGATACATCTATGCAAAATGTGGATAAGCAGTTTCTACACAAATCCCATACTGCCAAGCAATACTGTTTGGTGGGATACTTGATCTGTAAGTAAGTCCCTATGTAAGCACGTTAATAAAAATACATTTGGACCTCTAGTTTATAGTATTGCTGGTCAGTAACTGGTTCAAGAACAAAGGCTAGAGCACTAATTGGGAAAGGCTGGAGTTATCAATAGATACAGCTGGTAGGCACTAGAGCCTCTGCTACTAGCTCCTTAAAAGACCACTTTTCCCATCTGGAATTTAAGTTTGGGATCATATTAATGGTGAGTTCACACTGGTAGAGCTTTCTTTTAAAATTCCCTTGCTCTCTGTGGAATTGGCAGGCTACCAACACACATGGACGGCTCTAAATGAATGTTTTTTTTTTATTTTTTTATTTTAAAGATTTTATTTACTTATTCATGAGAGACACAGAGAGAGGCAGAGACAGGAGAAGCAGGCTCCATGCAAGGAGCCCAATGTGGGACTCCATCTCAGGGCTGTGGGATCACGCCCTGAGCCGAAGGCAGATGCTCAACTGCTGAGCGGGCATCCCTCCAAATGTATGTTCTGCAGTGGGCTTCCAATTGTGGAAAGGTCAAGAAAACTGAAGACGTGTTCCTTAACCAGAGGGGTCTGGATGAAAGGAGATACTTGGGCAAGGTGACATGGGAAAGGCACAGACTTCCAAAGGAAATAACTGTAATACATTTTAGCTGGGTGGAATGGGCAGCACAAACGCAGTGTCCTTGAGTGAGAGATTGAGTAATTGGAAGTGAGCAGGTGTCACAGGGGCACCATCTCCCCAGCGCCAGTGCGGGGGACAGGGGAGATTGAGAGTTTGAGAAAGTTTGTATTCAGAGGAGAAGCACTAAATTTGGGAATGAGATGATAGATTTTGGAATGTGTAAAGAGGCATGGTAGGTAGTTTTCATGGGTCCTACAGTCTCTAGAGCTGATTCTAAAAACAGCAGAATGACTCTAAAAACAGAAGAATGATGTACATGACCTAGGCAGAAACTCATGTTGCCAGCCCTAGGTCTCATCTTTAGCAGAATGTAGTACCTTTATCACAAATACTTAATGCAGACACCCCAGCAAATTCTTGTCGGGTTTGGCAAATGTCTATGAATTTTCTTAATGGGTCTTCCAGGGACTTTATAAGTAAAGTCCATTTGATCATTTAATCTAACTTAAGTTATATCCCCAAAACCTAACAGCTTTACTTACATTTGGTCTGTGATTAAATTAGATCTGTGATACTTACTGGTGTAAATGTTTTGAATTCTCAGTGATACCTAGTAAAGACTAAAGGGAAACTGATTCTTTCAAAAGTGATATACAGCAAATGTTTTATGGAGACCATAATACGTCAATTATGTATTTTAAAATTTAATCTAGTATCCATGGGTGGATAAATTAATGAACACATATATTTAGGCCTGTAAACTGGCATGAGTTTAGATATTATCAATTATATTTTCCTCAAAAACTATAATTGTAGGTTTAAAATATGAATTTTCCAACAAATCTAGCTTCTCTTTTTATTAATCCATTCCCACCACACCCTCAAACTGACTCTGAGGACTAGTGGGCCCTTTAGTTGGAAAACTGGTATTAATTCTATTTCCCTTATATAAATTACTTAACTGCTTCTGATTACATGCCTCTCACTAATAAGGGGATAAAGTATAATGAATGCAACAAAGAAGCATTAAAGAGAAGAAGCTCCAGGAGAACCAGATAATTCTATGGGAGTCTTTCAGAAATTCTGGACTGGGGTATGCCTTGATCATCAATTTTATGCTCTGAATCCAAACTAAAACCAGGGAGAAAACAATAGATGGAAGTGGAGGAAGAATGGGCTAGTACTTCACCAATCCCTAGAGAGAACAAAAGATCACTATACTGACTGTAGGGCTGGATGTGTAACCACTACAAGCACCCTCTTCTTGGTTTGTAGGAAGTAAAAAAGAATCGACACGAGGGGAATGATAACAGTAGGTTAAAATTTTAATTCAATGACAGAGATATCTGAAAATGTTATTACTCAGCCTATTAGCCTGGCTGAAGCAGATTTCATTTAAAATAATTTTATACTTATGCTAAAAATAAATTAGTACCAAAGCAGGGGAGAAAAAAAAAAGTCCAGTCCATAGACTGGGTTTCGACAACTCCAGGCAAGAGAGAAGAAATGTCATTTTCATGAGTCACGCTTCCCTTGTCTCATCAATCTGATAACAGTTTCTGGAAATCAAGAGTGTTGTGGTCATCTTCCTTTCCCCTAAAAGACGTCACACAGGAAGACAGGGATGACTTCTCTCCTACTGGACAGACACACATGTGTAGCTGGCCTCTGGACACTGTGGAGGAACATGTGGTCACAAAGCAACCAGGCGGCTTGCTGCAGGGATGTCAGGGGAAGAGGAGCCAAGTGGATGCCTGAGTCAGAGGAAGGCATGTTTGGGAGAAAGCAGGAAATTCTGATGTAGAGATGAGGAAGAGCAGTGGGCAGGGAACCCCGGCTGGGTGGGGAGAGGAAACAAAGCAGATCCCCAGGAACAGAGTGAAAGGACGTGGTACAAAGAAATGGAGGCCCGCTGGGGAGGGAGAGCCTTGGGCAGGGTAGGAGCCTGGTTCATTTCAGGTGTTGGGGAACCAGGGCCAAGCAGCAGGGGAGACAGATAGGCTATTGGCAAGACTTAAAAGAAATCAGCTTAGAATTTCTTTATTTGTGGGGGTAGGGGTTGGGAGGCAGGGAAAGCAGAGGGAAGGTAAGGAGTAAAAAGGGGATTCTGTAGCTTCTGAGGGTCTAAGGGATACTCTGGGGCTAAGGGAGTTCCGTGTGATCTCATGTGACAATGAGCCCTTTTGCTACGTGACTGCTTGCTTATCCATTGCATTTCAAGTGCAGCCTGGGGAGTGAATGTTTAATTTTTTCACTATGTAACTGGCCATAAATCTCTGGAAAATGTGAGGAGCAATGCATTTGATTTGAACCTACAAGGTCTGAATTAATTCACCTTCATGCTTAACCGAGTGAAGCAAGTTTATAACCGTGTGTCCCTAAGTGGGGCCGGCACACAGAGGAGATAACATATCCCCACTGTGCTTGAGAATAACTTCATCGCTGACCTGAATCGGATCCAGTGGAAACTAAACATTCAGTACATACTTTTACAGTAGAGGGAGTAGAACGGAAAACAAGGTAAGCGTAACTGAAACATGAGAAAGAACAAAACGGCCATGACTTAGCTGGGTGGGGCCACAATCTACTTTTTAACCCTCCTGCCCCCCAATCCCAGTCCAATAAGTCTCCACCCAGCATGAGCTGTAGATGACATCACTCACTTCCCAAACACTCCAGCAGTTTCCTGCTTTCCAGGACCCGGCCAAGCAAGGCAGTCAGTGGTGCACCTGGGCAGAGATGTGGCTGGATCAGGTCAGAGTGGAAATGAAGGCCACACCAGTGCTCGTCCATCTGTTCATTCAATAAACTGCATGCTTTACCACTGATCTCTTGGCCCCTCTTCCTTGGATAGACTTGCACACTGTCATGGGTCCAGGCCAGGTCAATCACAGCAGGAGCAAAATACACATGGACACACAGGCAGTGCCCATGATCACCATTCTGCTCCAGAAAGAGCACGGGGACCAAAGTGAAGGGTGTGGGAAGGAGAAGGAAGCTTTGATCTGCTGCATCTGCTAGTCCTCCCAGCTAAGACGTCTTTCTCTGCTCATCAGTCTGCGAGGCGAAAGCACTCAGTCTATTTCTGTACAGTGGTTCAAGTGGCCACTCTGCCTCCCCAAAATGCTCTACCTGGCAGTGATCACCAGAGCAACACCCTAGGACATTTTAATCCCTTCTGCATGAACTGTGAGGCTGCTGACTCTCAAGATTCTAGCCCACATTCATGTCCTTGGAGTTCTTATGTCCTCATTTGATGTCCCATGTTTGTCAATAAAGATCTCATATTCAAGAGAACCTCACTCCAGGAGGATTCCTAGGTTCTTCAGGAGTCTCAGTGTGATATCAAAGGAGAGTAGTCAGACACACTGAACACTAACATCAAATGGACTTCTGGTGGAATTCAGTTAGTTGGACATTTCTCCATGCCACTGTTTTGACAGCGCATAGCTGTATGAGAACGCCTGAGAAGGAGAGGGTACTCATCCTCTTTCTACCCCAATGGTAGTCAAGAAGAGCCCTGGACAAATTAGCATAGAAAACACAATCTTGTGTTTCCGAAGACCAATCTGGGGTCAGCAGACATTGGAACCTGACAAACCACACCCAGGAGTGCATTTCTTATGGGAACATCCTAGATCTTCTGTCCTTCCTTCAGTGTCTCAACGTTACAGGTGTTAAAACACTGCAGGACAGCTGGGATGGGCAAGGTGGTGTGACCTGCCGGACTCCACCTGCTGCTGACTCTCTGGCAACTGACGGGCCCTATATAAATATTGTTTCCAAGTACTTTTAGTTTACCACCTGTCTATTTATTTTCAGATTATAAAAAAGGGACACATGCTCAATGCAGATGTTGAAATAAGTAGAAAAGTAGAGAAAGAAAAGCTATCTATAATATTGCAGCCCAATGTTAACATTTTGGGGTCTTTCTAGTCTTTTTCTATGTGTAGTGTAATTTACTTCTCAGTAATATACGCTTTGCTTACAGGCTAATATTTTTATGTCATGAAATTTACACCAAATGATTAAAGAGCCCTTGTAAATTATAGAAACTTAGAGACAATATCAAAACAATGTGATCAGAAGACAAAGACCACCTACTAGATTTCTTTTGGCCCAAGACTGTTTTGGAGAAATTTAATAAGCTATTAGGTTTATTGAACCCCATAAACCATAAGCTTTGAAAGAATTTTGGAAACATAACGTAACAGGGTAATCTGTAGAATACAGGGTAGGAAAATCTTGAAAACAATTTGTTCTTTTCTTCCCACATCAAAGATCTGTATTTGCTAAACTATTTCTTACAAGGTGACGTACTAAGTAGTGATGAGGTGGTCACGAATCTTCTGAGAATTTGGAGCTTTCAATAATATGCTGGAAATAATGCCACTAAAATGAAGCAAGAATACATATGGCGCTTAGTAGGAATGAAGACTGTTACTCCGTGAAGGAAAAATTAGCTATAGCCAGATGGGAAACACTGTGAATGTGTGTTAGAACGGTAGCAAAGTCCACAGATGTCCATAAGCTGAGTAATTCTTGTACTGGGTGCTTATATAGAAACAGTTCGGGGTAGTGAAAGGTACTGGTGAAGTGTCTATGGTAGTCAATGGTATTCATTATCATTATTATTGTATTACATAAGTAAATAGAACATGATGGAATAATTAAATGGCAAAAAAACCCCACTAGTGTATAAGATAGGGGGTTAAAGAGTAAATATTTACAAAGCTAAATCTGGAGAGGGAAAACTGAACTCCCCAGCATCTCACCACATGATTGCTCGAAGTCAGCAGGGCTGGAGATGTTTATTGCTTGAGGATGCGCTTGCTTTATTAACACTCTCCCCTTTTAGACCTACTACGTAGCCAGAGGGTGTTTCTCTTTCATTCTCAAGTTCACAGCTTTCTGTACTACACATATATTCTAAGACCCATCAGGGAAGGACTTGGTCTTGTTCACCTTTACAGGGCTGTATGGACGACTGAATGAATGAATGAACACTGCAGAAAAAGTGAGAAGCTTTCTGAGTTTGGGCTTCTTTCTGGAGTGGATAGATGGATGTGTATTTCAAAAGTACTCACATAAGCACATGTTTTGTGATTAAGAGTAAGAGTGATTCACGATGCTAGAATTTTCCCACCTGTAGGAACCAGCCCCCCTCTGGTGTCACCCTTCCCCTCTCCCTCGGTCATTTCATCGGGAAATTACTACACTGCGTCTCCCACATGGGTGATGAATGCTAGAAGCATTTCAGCAGACTGTGGCAGGGTGCAGAATGGGGTCAAGTAAAAGTAAATACCAGCCCTTATTAGGCGATCCTGGCTTCCCAGTGGTGTGTTTGCCCTGATACATGCGCAACTTCCCGCCGGCTTAGAAAGCAGACCTCTAAGGCCACTGGCTCCACATGACCGTGACCGTTTCCTGACCTCCAGGAACTCCTTTAGCTGGACACTTCCTGCCTGGCTCCTCACCCTGGATTGTGGTGGGGGCGCCACACAGCGGCAGGGGCTCTCTTCAGGACACCTGGAAAGCCAGCAGCCGTCCCTTAGGGACTGGACTGTTCCCCACCATCGTTCCCTCCAAGTCAAACCTCAGACTGGTTCCCACACCAGCAGTGGCAGCTTGAGAATTCTGATTTCCCAGAACTGGTCTCACGTGAGGCTGTGGTGGTACTGGGATGGGAGAAGATCCACAGGATCTGTTTGTTTAGTGACTACAGGATTTTAAATTATGTTATGATTTTTATTTAATGACTATTAATTAAATGCTCAGAACTATTAAGGTTATCAATTATTGGTTCCAAATTTTTTTTTTAAAGATTTGAGAAGCAGACTCACTCCCTGTGGGGAGTCTGATGCGAGACTTAATTCCAGTATCTCGGGATCACGACCTGATCCAAAGGCAGATGCTCACCCACTGAGCCACTCAGTGGTTCCTAATTTTTATACCAAATCATTTTTTTAAAAACTCATTTCTATCCACCTCTAAAAGCTGTAAGTTGCCTGGAGTGGAAAGTGTCTTTATTTGGGGGTTCCCCAGAGCACTGAGCACAGTGCCTTATGTACACTGAACAAATAAATGAATGACTGCTGGATGAGCTCCTGTGGGGTTTTCAATCTGTATAGGGCAAGACAGGATGGATTTTTGAACGTAGCTGACTTTCTCCTTGGTTATGTCCCCCGGGACAATTCTGCATCTCTGGGCCTTCCAGTTTCCCTGGGTGGCTTTCCTGGCTGCACTCTTATTCCCATGCAAAGGTCTTCACTGACCAAAGTTCAGGAGGCTTTTAGCACTGAGGAGCTGCCATCAGTGAGGCCATTCTAATGGACATAAAAGCAAGCTCTTCTCACTAACCATTTTTGTTAATCGAGATACAATTAAGTTATACTCAATAAAATTCATCCTTTTTAGTTGTGTAGGTCTATGAGTTTTGACAAAGGTCTATAATCATGGATCTGTCTCTCAATTGAAATAATCAATATAGTATTTTCATCACTCCAGAACATTCCCTTGTGCCCTTTTGCAGTCACTTTCCTCCTCTGCCTCCCCTCCCCTATGGAAATGTCATCCAGCACTCATAATATCTGAACCCTTCTCCCTATATCAACACTGTTTCTATGCCTCCCTTGGGCTCCCATGGGATTCCTTGGTCTCTCCTGAGACCTTCGATGGTTCCTCCCAGATGCCTTGGGGGGCTCTGTAAATGTAGACATTTTTAGAAGATCATCCTTCACCCTCTTCTCATTTCTTCTTCTTTTTTTTCCTCTTCTCATTTCTGTTGTGCTTATCTTCACTTCCCTTATTCCACATCTGCCTTCATCTATATTCTAAAACTCTCAAGGCCTTCCTTCCTATTCCTTTCCTCTGAGTATTGAATCTGTATTTCTAATAGATTCTAAGACCATTTTATATATGCAAGTTAACCCTTGCAGTTCTCCACATCATAGCCAGTCTCATTTCTGGCTCTGCCAACCTGCCTCCCACCATGTTCCTTCAGGACCGACGGCACTGCCATCACAGTCAAGCTACAAATGTCCTACCTCACAACTCCACATGTAGGTGGCTACTTTAAAATATGTCTCAAAGTCGCCTTTCTCTCCATTTTAGCTTCAGTGTGATTGCAGTCTTGACCTTGATGAACTCTGGCCTTGACAGACATTCCCGTCTGTGGCTTTTGGCCCTCTGACCATTGTCCATCTGCTGCCAGAACTCTTTTTCCTTATTTTATAAAAATTAAAAAAAAAAAAAAAAAACCCAAACAAATACAGAAACTACCCTAGAGTAACTCTGTAGTGCACACAGGAGAAAAACCCCAGTTCTCATCAATGGTAATCAAGCTCTGTAGCAGCTTAGCCCATCCTATCCAATCTCAGCCACACTAGACTTCTCTGGGTCTGTCATGTACTTTTGTGTCCTTGAGTTTTGTTTGCCCAGTTCAGAGGCTGAGGTCTTTATGAAGTATTCTCAACTCTCTTCTTTCACATACTTTCCTCTCTCACCCACCTCAGGTGGAAGCTGCTCTTGGTACTCCTGTGCTGAAGGCATTCAGAATGCCAACACCTCACTTTCTAGATGCCCCTGTACTGTGCAAACCTGTGCTCCTCACACCTTTCTTGGTATCTCCATGCCTCACATGCAAAAAGAATTCAAGAAATGCTTATTGAAAACATTTTGTCCAATATTAGGTGAAATGTGTAAATATCAAGGCAAAGATTCTGCACTTTTTATGTACTTTTGCCTATCCATTGCTTATTTACATAACAACAGTCACATGGTTTATTTAAAAAATTGTTATAATGTTTCCTGTGTGGACTTGGATCATAACAACAACAGTAAGGATAATTATGACTTAGAATTTTTTGTTCTAAATCTAATCCAGGAGCACTCCGAAGATGAGAAGTTGGATTTTGGCCATCAATGATTACCAATGTAATGTATATCATTATGTAGCTATAATGAAGCATTTTATGTAGGAAGCCTAATTTCATGGATTTTAAGTGCTTTGATAAATTTTCATGTATTTGGTATCTCCCTTCCATCCATAAAAAATCTGAAATAACATAGTTATCAACTTATAGAAATGTCATCCCACATTGCTAAAAATGAAAACTCATTTAATTTGCTCATTTTCTAAGGTGGAGCCTCCTGCTTGATGTGCTGAGGAGCAAGGCAGAGGGTGAAACGCTGATTTTCCCAGCCTTTGGAGGTGCTAGGCTGGGCCTGTCTGGCATGAGTAGTCACCTTCATTTATCTGACTAGAGAAAAGTCTTATCATTTTGAGTACAGTAATGTGAAAAAGTCCAGAGGCACTACACTAAGCCATTCCACCATTTAAATATCAGACAGAACTGTACCAAGTCATTCTCTAAATGAGTTTTATGAAGGGAATCAGTTTTACGACTCAAGAGATCCTGAATACCAGATCTTTAAAAAAAAAAAAGAAAAATCCATACCATGACAGCAGAGGAGTATTATATGGTGGAAGAGAATGTTTCAGAAAAATAGCAAATATTATTACTTCCCAAAACCTGATTTGGTGGAACATAAGAATTTAAGGCATCATGACAACACAGCCTGGGGAAGGTGTTTGGAGAATGTTACTCACTCACCGTTCCAACCAAAGGGTAGATGAACCCAGCGCCTATGCTCGCCCGGACATCACTAATAGGCAAAATGAAATCTCTGGGAACACCTTTCTTGTCAGGTTGGTGAGACAGAGAAAGGTGGGTCTTTGCCATGCAGATGGGCAAATTTCCAAATCCCTGTAAGAAAGGAAAGGAAATGTGTTCATTGAGCACAGATTAGTCTCCTGTATATGTTCAGTATTACACTCCATATGATCCCTGAGGCTCAGATCCAGGCACACGGCAGGTGCTGGTTACTACTTATTCACTGAGTAAGGAGATGGGGCGAACCCTTATCTCCATGTGATCGCCACTTGGTTGAGGGTGTCTGTTATTTATTTCAGAGAATTCTCCTTAAGGAAGGCAGTGTGATGTGTGTGTTTGGGAGAAAGTGTGGCTATTTTCAGGCAAAGTAGAAGCAATGGCAGCTGCCGAAACTATTTCCAAGGATATTAATACCCGGGGCTCAGAAAGGTAATCTGGAGAAAGGCTCTGTAATGAGGCTCTCAGTCATGTTGTTCACTCATTCTTGGAGGCTGTCAGGAAGCAAAGAGTCCCTTTGTGTTGGTTTATGAATCATGGCTATTTGATCTGCGATTACATTATATGAACTAAGATGAGGTCACTTTTTAAGCCTCTTATTTTTAAGGACCAAAGGCAACGCCTGACCCGGAGTTCCAAAGGTGAAAGGGCAGGAAGTCACATGTGGGGGTCTCACAAAAAGGACAGTGTCCCTGTAGCCTGGTTTCGATTAAAGGGTACATAGTGTCCCTTTAGTGACTTTGCTAATTAATGGCAACCACATACTGGACACATAACTTTTAAGGAACATTCCCTCACTAGACAGAGCTAAAGGAATGCAATCTTCAGAGGTAACACATGCAGACATTCTTATGATTCAATTTAAAAGTATGTGGAAGATTTTAGAATATTTTCATTTGGAGGGTGGTGCTATTCCTTTTTGAAAGGCTGGAATATTCTTAAATACTGATCAGAATTTTGCTGGTGGATAATCACAATTACTCTATAGATGTGGGGGCGGGAATTTTGAGTTTCAGAGATCATTCAACTAATGAAATACTTTGAACTGACTTAATTTCCAATTTAATATTTTGCTAGAACAGATATTTTTTAAAAAAGAATCAAGATGGTATATACTAGCACCATATTAGTTCATATAAAAAATAAGTTTTTCAGACTGAGAAAAAGGGAAGGAACTAACGTTAGAATAAATAATAGTCCTTAAATATCATTAAAAATTCATGAAAGAAAAAGACTCCTGACAATGACCTTACGTTACTCATTTCAATACACATGAGTGAAATTTCACTGCAGATCCATTCTGGTATACAGAACAATTCTGGGGAATTATTTATTTTTTAAAGGTTTATTTATTTATTTATTTGAGAGAGAGAGAGAGAGAGAGAGAGAGAGAGAGAGAGAACAAGAGAGCAGGGGGGAGTGGCAGTGGGAGAAGGAGAGAATTTCAAGCCAACTCTCCACTGAACGTGGAGCCTGACAGGGTTCGACTCCAGGACCCTGAGATTATGACCTGAGGTGAAATCAAGAGTTGGATGCTTAAAAAAAAAAAAAAAAAAAAGAGTTGGATGCTTACCCAACTGGTCTATGCAAGTGCTCCAAGGGAATTATTTATTTCTTAAAAGTACAAGCTAGGGCATACATGGGAAATTCTAAGAAAAAAAGAGTTGCTATCTTACCAAACCAGGGAGACTACTCTGGTCAGCACTGGTAGTATTTAACACAATGTCAAATATGATTTACAAATAGGATTTAGGAGTTGGGAAGTTAACAAAATAGATCAATAATATGCCTAATGGAGCTCCTCTGCTGACCAGCTCTTGAAATGCTTTGACTTCTATTGTATCATAGCAAAGTGGAAGGGGCACTTGAGGCTAATGGTCATTTTAATTGGGATGGCTGAACGAGCTGCAGTGGATGAAGTCCATGAAGTATGGCTATTTTGGGACTAGACTCAGGCTGCTGACTCCCATCACCTTCAAAGGTGCTTGCCGACTTGCCTTTGTCACTCTCTAGAGTTAGAAGATGAGACAGAACCTTCATCTTGGGTGGACAATCTCAGCACCAAGTCAGTGAACCACTTGCATAAAAAAGGAACACCAAACACCCCCATCTTTAAAAGCTGCATCATGACTTGCCTTACCTGGCACTGTGCTAATATTTTTAAGGTAGTAAGAGCCCTGCAATGAAGCAGCAGCATTATGGATCATCTAACTCTGATTCCACAGCGACACATCCAGAAAATTTCCGTGTTTGTGGCTGAGTAGGAGGGACTAACCATAACATGTCATAGATACAGCATCACCCATATCAGACGACTTGTAACTACAAGGATATTTAAGGACTATTATTTATTCTAAGTCAATGATGTACAGGGTATACACCCACGCCATAATGTTCTATTTAGAGTTAATAAACTACCCAAGGATATTTATTCAATTTTTGTAGACTAAGTAGATTAAGCCACATTCAGCTTGTGAGATTTATAACTGTTTTAAAGTCTCAACTCAACTGTTTAAAAGGTGAGTATTTTAAGAGCTCAACGTGGATTTTTCCCATAAAAGTGTAACTTTTACCTGTTGCGTGTAACGATCTATCTTGGATTGTGCTTCAGGAGACAGTTCGATATCTTTGGCTCCATACACAGCCTGGGCAATGGTTCTTATCTTTTCTACAATTGGAAGCTAGAGAAACACAAATGACAACAAAATTGTTAATGTTAATCCCATTAAAGAATTGAAGGAAAGCTCAATGAGCTTTTTTGTAGTTGCTTAAAATTTTCTACCAGATTTCCTCTTCAACATCCATGGCACTTGAAACAAATATTCTTTCCTCTATCACCCTTAAGGTATGAAGAAGCATCAAGAAGCTATAGATGTTCAGCCAACTCAAAGGCTGCTTATTTAGTCAATAATTTTTATCCATTGCATTGTTTTTAAAAATGTACTTAATACTATGGTTTTAATGGTCTCAGAAGTCAGAATAAGAGTATCCTAACTAAATACTTAATGCTGGTGTTTAAGTGCCTCTGAACTCAGGTTATATGACAGAACATAGTAGGCTAAAAAACAAGTATATTTTCTTATGAGTAAAAATGGGCTGATTTTTTAAAAAAGATTTTATTTATTTATTATTTATTATTTATTATTTATTATTTATTTATTAGAGAGTGAGAGCATGAGTGAAGGGGAGAGGCAGCAGGAGAGAGAGAGAGAGAGAGAGAGAGAGAGAGAGAATCTCAAGCAGACTCCACTGTGAGTGTGGAGCCTGATGTGGGACTCAACTTATGACCCTGAGATCATGACCTGAGCTGAAATCAAGAGTTGGATGCTTAAATGACTGAGCCAGTAGGCACCCTGGAATGGGCTGATATTTTAAATGTTGATGTGATCACTTTATTGGGAAGTCAGAGGTTGAATCTAGTGTCACTTTAGCAAATTATGAGAAATCATGAAGACTGGGAAAAAAGACAAGAAGTTTAGATATGGGCAAATTCGTGTGTGAGGTGGAGAGAAATAACCTTCCATAATGCTGGAGTGGAAACCTGGATGAGGATTGTGGTAAAATTCTGAAATGAAAGTGATCTTGAGAAACAACAATGGTTCGTTAGGAATGGAACATGCCATAGATAAAGTGATTCTTATTTAAGTAAATCATTTGACAAAGTCATTCATAATTTTACTGTGCAGAGAACATACATAAGCATAATGCAGTTAATTGATTTATTGTTTGGTGAACAGCTATTGGACCAAGTGCCCACTGTTAGAATGAATGTCAAGCAAGGGGCAGAAGTCTTTCATGGCCTACTCAAAAGCTTTGCTTGGCAATGGCAAACGGTACATCTGTAGGACTTAGAAGTGATGTACATAGGAAAGGAGAGTTATCTGACAGGAGAAAATAAAAGCTAGCTCTACCCTCTCAATCTGATGGAACCCCTAACTGCTTTAAAATGTGATTTCTTTCCTACAGATTTTATAACTATAGAGTTGTTCTGTAGTCTGGAACTTAAATGTTGGGCATTTCAACAACTAATAAGTGAAGGTGCAAGTCATTGTAACCTTTCACTGAAGAACATAAAAGATGGTCTGAATCAATGGAGAGATATACTTTGTTCACTGATGAGAAGACTTGATACTATAAAGATGTCAGTTCTCTTAAACCTAACTTATTAGTTCAATGCAATTCCAATAAAATTCCCAACAGCACTTTGGGATGCTTGGCCAACCAATTCTTAAATTCACAATGAAGAGTAATAGCATAGATAGGTGAGATAACTTCAAAGATAAATAAAACCAAAAGAACAAAGATAGGAGACTTGCTTTCCAGGTACGAATCACACCATAAAACTATGGTAATTAATTCCATATGGTATTGGCACACAACTGGATGAATCAATCAGTGGAAGATAAGAAAGAACCCAGAAGGATATCACAGCAGGTGTGGATAGTATACAGTAGAAATGACACAAAACTGGGAAAGAGCTGACTATTCAAGTGACTTTAGCTGGACAGAAATAAAATTAAGATTCCTACCTCACAACTGGTACCCAAATAAATCTAATATAGAACAAAGACATAACTTTTGAAATTAAAACTTTGAATACTGGAAAAAAAGAACATTGGGAGCTCTCTTTATGGTTATGAGGTAGGGAAGGATTTCTTTTTTTTTTTTTTTTTAATTTTTATTTATTTATGATAGTCACAGAGAGAGAGAGAGAGAGAGAGAGAGAGAGAGAGAGGCAGAGACACAGGCAGAGGGAGAAGCAGGCTCCATGCACCGGGAGCCCGATGTGGGACTCGATCCCGGGTCTCCAGGATCGCGCCCCGGGCCAAAGGCAGGCGCCAAACCGCTGCGCCACCCAGGGATCCCGGTAGGGAAGGATTTCTTAAACAAGGCAACAGGATACACCCTAAAAGAAATGTTTTACAGATCTGACAACAATATTTATAATTTCTTGTATTAAAAAAGACATTATAAATAGGGGATAGGATAAGGAAGTCTGGGAGAAGATAGGTTACATGCAAATATTTAAAAGTCAAAAGATTAGTTACTGGAATGAATTTAAAAAACTTCCTACAAATTAAGAAAAAGACAAATATTTAATACCGGGCAGAAAGAGTAACTAATAATCGTATGAAAAAATGCCCAATCTCATTAATAATCAAGAAAAGGCAAACTAAAATGATGAAAATTCAACTTACACTCATTAGATTAGCAGGAATGAAAAGCATGAGAGTATCAGGCATAGGCTAGAATGTGGGGAAAATGATTCTTCTGAGTACTCTTGCCTTGGTTGAGATGCTCATGGTCTACCCCATCATGAAGCTTCCTATCTGGTTTCTTTCCTCTCAATACACCCTACTCTACCAGTCTAACCTCCCTAGAAGGCGCCTAAGAAAAACTCAAAAATCTCAGGCTTGCCATGACCTACTGAAGGACACAATCTGGTTGTGACATTTAAGTATCTGCACAGTATGTGCTCTGAAGCATAACTAGGATAAGCTCGCATATCTTAAATTTTCCCCATGTTTTCTTGCTTCTGGGCCCTTACACATAAAGCCTCTTTGTAGTACTGCAAGATCAATCTCTGCTAAAGCTCCTTGAGGTCTATCTCATGGGCCAGCATCTCCAGAAAGTCTTTACTGATCTTCCCGAAGGAGATGTAGGCAAGTCTCTTCTGTGGGTGCTTCGCAGGACCAGGGGTTAGACAAGGCCTGGCAGTGAGGAGTTGAGTGAGTTAAGGCCTGGCAGTGAGGCGTGGCAAAGCTCACACTATTTTAAGGTGCATTGATGGATATGATAATGGTCCCAGGATCAAACTATGATACTGAAGTCTACCAGATGGCAAGGGGCCTTTTGTAAACCACATTATAGGAGACATCAGCAAATAATCTGTACTTCCAGAAGGAACCATTTAAAAAAGAAATGATCACTATTTTCCAGGAAGACTGTGTGGAGAATGGACAGAAATGAGGATGAAGTAATTCTTAGCCCAATGTTTAAGGAAAAGCTGTAATAACTAGAGCTGCCTAACTACACAGTGGCCTGTCCACCCCAGGAGAGATCAGTACAAGCCAGGGACAGTGCCAGGAATATTGTAGAAAGAATTACTGTGCAGATGCAAAGTTGAGGCTGGACTACAGAGATAGCTTTCAGGGTGACTTCTACTGTGAAAGATGCCACATTCACATTAGGTGAAAAGAAGGAACGGCCTATAAATTCTTCAAGGTCAAGGCCCACTTAGAGGTAGGATGAAATACGGCCTTTGGAATCTGAATATCACCTGTAGACCAAGCAAGGATTCCGTGTAGTATGATGTTCACAATAATTATAAGAAAGTTCAGGTGCTGATGAGCTGAAGAAAACAATCAGAAGGGACTTTTTACTGAACCTCAGATCTTGCTCATCAGCATTATATGTTGATGGGCACCAAAGTGCTTGCTTTCAACACTGCACTTAAGTTAATATGATCTCTTCTGCTGGTCAATAAATGCTTTGCAAGTAACAAACCTCTTATGAAATAGAAGTTAATAGGATGTTGGAAAATACTTGTAGAATCTACACAGAGCAAGCACAATGACCATGCTTTGTCAGGGGAAGTCAGATCTCAGGATATTGTGTTCCCCAAGTAGTATAGCATAAAAGTGGGTCCTGGGTGACAGGCAGTGTCCCCATGGGCACTACAGCACAGCTAGGTGGCAGCTCTGGGGCGAGAGGCCTAAGAAAGAACATGGCCCCTTTTCATACCTGCTTAAATCGTGTAAATTCTAAGAATTCATTTGCTCATCTGTACAATGGGCAGGTATGAACTGTACGCTATTCTACTGCAAGCACTGAAGTGACATAGAGAAGATGAGTTTGCATGTCACTCCACACAAACCATAAGTAACATTATTATGGAGTAAGGCTAACAGGATTGGCAGAAAGATTTACATTTGCTCTGAAAGTAAAACAAAACAACAATACATATATTACAATTTATAACGTGTTTAATGAATACAGTACACTATTTACTGAACTCTAGGTTATGATTGGAAATTAAAAGGTCAGCAATTTCTATTAAGATGATAATTAAAGAGCTCACAAGTGAACAAGGTAAAAGGATGAATAGTGAAGGAATTAGTGTGAGTGGGTATTTAGCTGATGTACCACAGGTTTTTAAACATGGAAATATTTCAGGAAATACATGTATTTCATTTTTAATTGTAGTGAAATATAAATAGTGGAAAGTTAACCATCTTAACCATTTTGAAGTCTTTGGTTCCATATTAAGTAAGTTCATGTTGTAAAACCAATCTCTAGAACTATTTTCACGTTGCAAAGCTAAAACTGTGCCCATTAAACTCTAACTCCCTTCCCTTGGCTTCTGGCAACCACTCTTCCACTTCCTGTCTCTATGAATTTGGCTAGTCCATTCAGCTACCTCATACAAGTGGAAGCAGACAATATTTGTCCTTTTGTATCAGGGTTATTTCAATTAGCATGAACCTCAAGGTTCATCCATGTTGTAGCCTTGGTCTGAATTTCCTTCCTATTCCATTGTATGTGTACACTACTTTTTAAAAAATCCATTCATCCACCACCAGGCGTTGTGTTGTTTCTAAGTTTTCACTGTTGTGACTGATGCTGTTATGAGCATGGGTTGACAAGGACCTCTGACACCCAGTTTTCAATTCTCTTGGGCATTCAGAGATACATACTTTTGGTCTCGGACTATATTGCCTTCCTTTTTAATGCTTATTTGAAAGTATTTTGGGAATTTCAAGCAGGTGCCAGACTGACTTTGTGAGCTGTGTAATTATGGTTTTTTAAATTCCTATAGGGAAATTGCAACCACCCAAACATAACAGATGACCCAACCACAAAGTGCAGAAAAGCAGGACAGGGCCAGCTGCCTGAGTCCTAGCTGGGTGTTGTTTCTCCTCCTTAGCCTCAGATGCCAGACCTCCATGCTTCCCAAAAAGCACTGAAATCTGCCCCCTGCCATTCCAAATTTTTGATGCCCTGGCCCCAGTCTTATGCTTAGAGAAGGTGAGAGTACTCCCCTGACAGCTTTGACATGTGCAATGCTGTCCAATGGAAGCCTAAAAGAAGGAACCACCCAAACCCTCGTGTGTCCCGCAGCCTCATGCTGAATAAATCGAGTGCTTCAGCTGATGTAGCTAAACATCTCAAGACCAAAATCCATCTAGGACTGCTACTACAATTTTTCCTTTTCACTCCTGTGTACAAGTGAACAAATAAAAACATTATCTCAGTTAATATATCTTCTGGGTTTAATAGAAAAACTAAAAACTGCCCTGATAAGATAGTTTTCATTGCGTACAACCTATTTATATTACATCAATAGGCAAGGGACTTTTAGCTGTGCCTCTGCTCAATTTGGGGGAGAAGTACAATCTTTAAAGAAAAAACAGAGCCAAGTTCATTCCCATGATCTGGATCTGAACTTAATATTCACTTACACTATTTTGTTTTAAATGATAGGTTTTATAAAACAAATAATATGGTAAAAATAAATTAGGAATGTTCATGTATTAATCGCTCCTGGCTTTCCCTGACACTGTAAAGATTTACTAATTTATTTGTTCACCACATTGTTCACCCTCCTATCCCTAAAGTCTAGAGTGGCTTGCAATTAGTAGGCATTCCAGAAACATCTGCTGAATGAATAAGTTACTGCTGAGGGTGGATACTTTCAAGATGTCATGACATGAAAAGAACTTTGGGCACTACTTGAACAAAGCATACCTAATGGGATGGGGAAGTGACCCAACACACAAATGTGACAGAAGAGTGTAATAAAGGCTCTACATAAATGTCATGACTAAAGATGGAAGATCCCAGAGCACAGGGCAAGGCATGGAGATCATCAAAAGCTGGTGAGATGTAGAAAGGAACTTGAGTCATGCTTGAAGGACATGTAAGATTTTAATAAGCAATGGAAGGAAAGGTTATCCTATACAAAGGGGAAGACACATGTCAAGGTGTGAATGGCAGCAAACACAATGAATCTTCTGGAAACAGGACTATTCTATTTGTGTACTATGCACAATTGCTGAACACGTTAATAAGCTCCTACACAAAGCCTGGCATCTATGCCAGTATCTTGGATCATTTTTGAACTAACATTATGTTAAATCTTCATCTTCACCAAGATCAGAACTCTGACTATATTCTACATTTATTCCCTTCTAGACCTCTTAAACGTATATTCAAAAAATGGAAATACTCTAGAACAGAGGTGTCCAATGGCAACTTTCTGAGAAGGTGGGAATGTTCTATATACATGCTTCCCAGTCTAGTAGCTGGTGGTTACTAAGCAGTTGAAATGTTACTAGTGCCACTAAATTAATCTTAGTTAATTTAAATTTTAGTAGCTACCTATAACCAGTTGCTATGGTACTGGGCAGGACAGATCCGGAAAACAACTCTGACCTATTGTTATACTGTTGTACAACCTCTTGCACAGAGTTGACACCACACAGGTACACTGGAGGATGTAGGGACCTCATGTTTCATTATATTCATTTTGTATTTATGGTAATCCAGGCTCATAGAAGCTGAGTTAGTCCAAGTTAGATAGCATATCTTTCTTGATAAAGTCTAGGAGACCTGCTAGAATTATTAAATTATTATTATTTTTAAATATTTATTTATTTGAGAGAGAGAGAGAGCATGCGTGCAAAAGCACAAGTAGGGGAGGGGGCAGAGGGCAAGGTAAAAGCAGATTCCCTGCAGAGCAGGGACCCCCGATGTGGGGCTTGATCCCAGGACCCTGAGATATGACTTGAGCTGATGGCAGATGTTTACCTGATGGAGCCACTAGGCATCCCTATTAAATTATTTAAGAACTGTTTTTCAGTGAAATAAAATTAATCTAAAAATTCTAGAAAAGCAATTACTTAAAATTTTAAAATATTTTTTTTGTGAGAGGAAAATGGACAAAAAGAAAGTGAACCAGGACACAGGTAAAATAGAATAAAATTTAAAACCAGGGTTAAAAATGAAGCTTCTAAATTCAAAGAAAATGAAGTGTGAAGGTATTACAATATTGTGGCATCTCCTTTTACTTGGAGGTCAAGTTCTAAAGTCAGCAGCCCTGGCTGTTTCTTAGAAGACCCATGAAGACACTAAGCCATACTCTACCATCAATGCTCTAGAAATTCTTAAGCCCACAATTGTTGAAGTGTTGGAACACATCCATGTTTCTTCTGCAGCTATACTGAATGTTCTATTGTTTTAACAAGGCCATAGGCTGAAATTCATAGAAGTTAAGTGATCTTGGGGCTTAAGGAGTGCATTTGTTTCAATGAGCATGGAGTGTTGTATGGAAATGTTGAATCACTGAATTGTACATCTGAAACTAATATGACACTGCATGTAAACTAATTGGAATTTAAATAAAAACTTAAAAATTAAGCTAAGTGATCCTATGCTGTGATACCAGCAAAATGTATTCCAATGCCCATGAAATGTTTAAAGAGAAGGATCAATTAAGAAACTTGTTAGTTGAACAGAAATCTCTGGATACATAGTAATTATGTCAATTTGTATTTTGTATTTTAAATGAGGCATGAATTTTAAATGATCTACAAGTGCAGTTTAGTATAAATGGCCTCTCTGGTACTTAAAGATATAATGTGAAACCATCGATGTTAATTTATCCTGAGTACACACAAGGTATAAGGGGTTCATGAGGTTTAACATACCTCAGTGTCATGGGAGCATGCTCTTACTGAGAACAACAGACTCTTGTATCTTTGACACAAAGCTTGTCCCTGGCTGGAAACCAGCACATCTGAGCTCCTAAAGGTGTACGTGCTGACTTCCATGAGCCAGCTCACTGAGGAGCCATCCTGCTGGCTCGTTGGCCCTGAACAACAGTTTAACCCAGAAGACTTCCAGAGGAATCTCGTTCTCTTTAGGCAACCGGGATGTGTGGTGGATATAGCTGGGGTCTGGGAACGGAAAAAATGTTCATTGCCAAAGAATCTCTATTTGTCTACATCAAAGGATGGCAAGAAGGAATTCACATGGGTGATCTTTTATACTCTCAGATAGAATGTCACAGCCATGTCAAGGAAGGAACATATAAGAATAGATTATTTTAATGATCTATTCCTACCCAAAATGGGGAAGGGATGATTGTGGGCTGAGCATGTGGCTTTGCCAACTAACACATAACATATTTTTTATGGCAGATGTGTTAATTCTCTCTCAGCAAACCTTGCTGATAAACCTCATGTGTTTGTTTGCATGTACACAAATGCATGCAAGGTGTGGTTTGGGCTCTATTTTCACGTGCAAAGAGCCCCCATCTCTCTTTCTTGGCTCCTCAGCACAGACTCATAATTTCCCTTATTGATCTACTGGAGGTGTGCTCCCAAAGAAAACACTCTGGGTGTCAAAAAGTCTCACTGAAAAGCACAGTAAACTACAGTTGACCTTTGAACAATGTGAGATTTGGGGCACTAACCCCCTCCCACATAGGCAAAAATCCATGATTAAGTTTTGACTCCCTACCTTGCCCCAAACTTAACTACTAATCACATACTGCTGACCAAAAGCCTTGCCCATAATATAAATAGTTGATTAATACATATTTTGTATGTCACATGTGTTAGAGACTGTATTCTTACAATAAAGTAAGCTAGAGAAAAGAAAATGTTATGAAGAGGATCGTAAGAATGAGAAAATACAGTTATAGGACTGTACCGTATTTACTGAGAAAGATCTGCTTGACTGGACCCACACAGTTCAAACCTGTGTTGTTCAAGGGTCAACTGTACTTTCATGAAAGGAAACAGAAATCATATTTTGATAAAAAATTATTACTAAAACAAGTCCCCAGACTCTCTGATACTGGAGTGACTGAAAGTATGCTGTTTTGAGTGTTTTTCTGATGAAACTCTTAAGTTTGTAGGTTTCTTTTTTGAAGAGGTATGCTGTAAGTGGTACAGCATTTATCAGCTTTAATGATAGTATCTACGATAATATTCCTTAAAGGATTGCTTTTTAGGTTGAGAAATAGATACTATCCCTCTCCAGTGGTCTCCTGTCACCTAAATTTAAGTCAGAAGGTCCGGGTAATGAATGGTGTGGTGGTAGAAGGTGGCTGGCTAACATGTGGTGGCACACTGATAGTTCACTGCACATCCCTCAGCCTTTCTTGATTGGCCCATGATTTTATTTTATTTTTTAAAAAGATTTTATTTATTTATTCATAAGAGACACAGAGACAGAAGCAGAGACATAGGCAGAGGGAGAAGTGGGCTCCTCGCAGGGAGCCCAATGCAGGACTCGATCTCCAGACCTGGGATCAGGACCTGAGCCAAAGGCAGACACTCAACCGCTGAGCCACCCAGGCATCCCTGGCCCATGATTTTAGATCCAATAATGCATTTCTGGAAACTTCTATCTTAGCGACATTCCATTTTTCATGTTACAAGAGAGCATTTAAAAGAAATTACAGGAATCCTTGTGGAACACATAAGTGAAACAGTTCTAGACCACTCTTTCTTTCCTGTCAGGTGCTATTTCTGGCACCAAGTAAACAAAGCTCTGACAAGTTCTGCCACAATCACAGGGGGCGGAGTAGAATGTGTTGAAGAGGCGGGCTGGTTCTAACAAAAGACTCTGATCTGATAAGTCCTACCAAAGACAGATGAGTGAGGCAGCCAGCGGGCTGAGGAAGTAATATTCTGAGGCCAAATGAGACTTGACAGAGAACACACTGGTCAGGGCTGAAAGAGAATCTTAGTTAGATGGAGGTGTGAGATGTGTCTGCAGAAGGGTGTGGTTGGGTTAAGGGGAGGCAATGTGGGAATTTGCAGCTGAATCGTGGAAAGGAGGCCAGGGACAAGAGGCTGATGATGGGCTTGAAAGACAAGAGCTGGATCATAATAGAAAGCAGAACATGAGAAAGTGTAGGATTTCTGAATGAGATACCCAACTGTCTGGAAAATATAAGGGGCCGCTTTCTATAGAATACTTCAAACATTCTGTTGCACAGCAAGGGCGGAGAGCTAAAAGGGTCAGTGGGAGCAGGCAGGCCAGGAGTGAGTCTGAGAGAGAGAGGAGAGTCAGGGGAGGTTAACGGGCCCAAGAGGGAGATAATGGTAAGGACGGGGCAACACAAATAGAGCACATCCCTTCTCCTTACAGGTTTTCTTTCTTTCTTTTTCTTTCTTTCTTTCTTTCTTTCTTTCTTTCTTTCTTTCTTTCTTTCTTTCACTGTGAAATATAAAACACATACAGAGATGTTCATAAATATTTTAAGCTTTAAAATTCTATTAATTATCACCATATATACAATAGGAATGCACTTAATGCCCCAGACTATATGTTTAAAAATGGTTAAAATGGGAAATGTTATATTATGCATATTTTTACCAGTTTTATTTATTTATTTATTTATTTAAATATCATTTTTTTTTAAATTTTTATTTATTTATGAGAGAGAGAGAGAGAGAGAGAGAGAGAGAGGCAGAGACACAGGCAGAGGGAGAAGCAGGCTCCATGCACCGGGAGCCCGACGTGGGATTCGATCCCGGGTCTCCAGGATCGCGCCCTGGGCCAAAGGCAGGCGCCAAACCGCTGCGCCACCCAGGGATCCCTATTTTTACCAGTTTTAAAAACTATATATACATATATAAGCATTTATACTTTATTTATTTCAAATTTGAGGCTCTAGTTGCAAATGCCTGGAGGCCAATGAAAAGAGAGCTCACGAAACCACTCTAACAGCCAACATGTGTTTAAGCTTGAATTGTTAAGAAACAGAAAACAATTCCTCAGTCACCAACCCAAATACCTCCCCTCAAGCTCTCTGCCTTAAACAGACCAGCAGGAGAGAAAACTCTCCTACATATACAGGCAGTGAAAGTGCAGTAGTTCAGAAATCAGGGATGCTGGCTGCCCTGGGCCGAGTCCTCCCTCCTGGCCAGTCCATAGGTCCGTTTTGATCTCCTTCCATCTAGCCCCCGCTGCGATCAAGAGAGTGGCTTCACACAAAGCACAGGAAAGACCTTTTAATAAAAACAAACACTATCCTCTCTCACTGTCAAGGTTACACCTCGAAATGTTTGCAAGGTTAGAGGAAGGATATGAAGATGATTTTCAACCTTAACTCCTGATTTAACAAACAAGATTCAGAGTCGGATTCGCAAGCTGACTTTCAGTGGCCCAGGGCCTTTGCAAAAGTGACTGACTTTTTATTCTATCACTAAGAGCTCCCAGTTCTAATGCAGAAAGAATGCTAAACATCTTCCTTTAATTTGGTGGTGCCTTTCATTCTTGGTGCAATAGGAAACTTGGCTTCTAATTCCTGGTTTCAATCCACTTGAACAGGAAACCAATCCTAGAGCCCAAGACAGTCACCTGAGTTACAATTCTTGAAGGTCAATTCAGGAAAGCCCTCTCTCCTCCTAAAAGTGAATGTGAAGGCCAGCTAACATTGATTGCCAACTTCCTACATTCCTGCATTTTACTCTGAGACTTTTCATTTGGTCCTCACAGCAGCTCCAGGTGTCAGTATCAGACACTATTTAATAGATAAAAAAAGCTGAGGCTCAGAGAGATGAGTTAACTTGACCAAATTCATATCCATTGTAGGAGGTCCAGTCAAGATTTAAACTTAATTCTGCAGGACCTCAAGGCTTTCCCCTTTTAACTCTATGTTTCTCCTTCCATCAAGTGCCCATTTGTTATGGGGCAAGTCTCTCATCTTCTCCAAGCTTCTGCTTCTGCAATTGAAACTCAGAGTTGAGCCCACACACCCCATGGCATTGGGTGAGATGTCCTTGAAGTAACAAATGGAAAGGGATTTGAAAGCTAATAAACCGTAAGTACAGATTAGCTTTTCTTTCTGCTATACCATTTTCCTATGTGCTTGTGGGGTTGGAGATATTATATTGGTTAATTGTAAAGATCTATCAAAAGTCATGCTACAAAATGGAAAGTTACAGAGAAGATGACTTCTGGGGACTGTGATCTTCCTAAAGGGTTGTGAGGAAACCATGAATTTAAGTTTAAACATACTCATTCTCACAGGATAAACTTCCTTTGAGCAATTAGGCCACTGTATTTTATTCCCTGCTTTATTCTTATTTTTTTTAATTTAAAAAATGTTTTAAAGATTTTATTTTTAAGTAATCTCTATACTCAATGTGGAGCTCAAAGCCACAACTCTGAGATCAAGAGCTACACCGAGTGGGCCGGCCAGATGACCCTTTTTGTCCCTGTTTTAAAAATTTATTATTTGGAATTACTCACCAGCTGCCCCCAGTACCATAATCAGAAGTTGCCTACTTAAAAACAAAAAAGTTGTCTACTCTTGAATTAGAGGCTACTCTGGGGATGCCTGGCTGGCTCAGTCTGTGGAACGTGCGACTCTTGATCTCAGGGTTGTGAGTCAGAGCCCCATGCTGGGTGTGGAGATTATCTAAAAATAAAATCTTTTATGATGAGATGAGCACTGGGTGTTACACTATATATTGGCAAATTGAATTTAAATAAAAAAATAAATTAAATTAAATCTTTTAAAAAAAGAAGCTACTCTGATAAAAGAGGCACAGAATTGTTCTCTGAAGGACAGTGGCTGCTTAACTCAATTTTCTATGAAGTTCAGCATAGACCTCCCCCTCAAGCCAGAAGTGCAGCTTGTTTCCAACTACCAGCTAATCATCAGAAAAACTTTAACCCTGTGAGTTGTCCAGCCACACAGAATTTCTGAGGTCAAGTGTTTCTACTGCTCTCTAGCTGTTCCTCCTTTGGCAGGGGTTTTGAGATGATTCCACTCCCCATCAAAAGCAATCATGTCCTATACTCCTATACTATGTCAAAGGCCTCCAAATGATCTTAGGAGACTTCCTTCTGTAATGCAAGACGGGGGCAGAAATAGGATACCATCAATCCTGCACGGAAAGAATTCTTGGTGGAATATAGTCTGGGGAGATAGCAGAAGGCACACAGGAGCCCAGTTTGAGCTTTGAAGTAAAGGCAGCAAGGTGACTTATCCCAAGTACTTTATTATTTCTTTTTTCCTTAGGGCAATCCCACACATATCAACCTGCCAAGCACTAAAGGGTTAGTTGTGGGGGAATGAAGAGTTTCAAGAAAACCATGAATTAGTCTGTAAAAGTTCACCAGCACGATACACAAGAAATGAGGAGGTAAGAAACGTTTGAGCCGTGTTACAGACTGCACAAAGGAATAGATTTCTAGACAGGATTATAAATGGTCTTCTATTATCTAAAATCATCTTGCCAATGTGAAGAACACAGCTATTAGGGAGGCAGTACATAGTGAGCCAGAAGTAGCTATCACTCTTTTCATTGTGCAGCAATATGCTGAGATGCTGGTTCTTTAATAATTATGCAATCCAAATCTAATTTCTTGTTATAAGAAAAAGGAGAAGAGAATGTTAACAAGTGAGGCAAGACTCCTATCAGACACAGGACTTTGGTCCACATTGTTTTTTTTTTCTTTCCATGTTGTTATAACCCCCCCCCCCCCCCCCGCCCATTTATAGGGAAGCAGACATTAACAGCATTATCTCCATGAAGAATGGGAATTCAGAAAAAAAAATTAAAATATCGGGAAGGAAAGGGGTTCATCTTTCGGTTAGTGGGTGTATGAGACAGCATTAACTCAGAAACATTTCTTCTCTTTACCCATTTTCTTTTCACTTGGGACGATTTCCTTGAAAACAGTCCTACTTTGTGAAATCCTTCACTCAAAAACTGCCTTTGCCACTCAGAGTAGGGTGGATCCAGATCAGATAGCAATAGTCTGAGGCTCCTGGAGCAGGCCACGGAGAGTGAGGTCCCTGAGAGTGGTTTGTGAGAGGGCCCGGGTGGGCAGGGAAAGGAAGGAACACAGAACAGCTTGGCTGGCCCCCACTGAGATGCCTTCAACCCTCTCAGCACGCCCACTGCTGGGCTGCAACAAGCTTCTGCTTCAGATCCCAGGGCCAGAGAACTCACTTCTTCTAATTAGACCATTTTTCTTTATGTAGAACCTGGGTCTCCTCCCTCTACTGATCTCCATCTCTGTAACCCAGAACATCCTCGGCTTGTATTCATGACACGGCCTCTCAGCATGACAAAATTTTGTGGGTTAACCATCCTAACTTGGTCCTGAAATTCTTCCGTTCACATACATTTACAGAGTGCCCATGTCCAGCATTTGGCATGGATCCTGTGCTTGTCACTGCCGTTCTTCCTCTACAGATGGGTCCCTTCTTAAAGGAGTAGTTTCCCCACCCTCACCCCCACTTTTGGACACGGTATTGAATTTCAAAGAACAGAGCCACATGATTACCTCCAACCTTTTATTTATTTTTATTTTTTATTTTTTTAAAGATTTTATTTATTTATTCATGAGAGAGAGAGACAGAGAGAGAGAGACAGAGACACAGGCAGAGGAAGAAGCAGGCTCCATGCCGGGAGCCTGACGTGGGACTCTATCCCGGGTCTCCAGGATCTCTATCCTGGCTCTCCAGGATCATGCCCCAGGCTGAAGGCGGTGCTAAACCGCTAAGCCACCGGGGCTCCCCTCCTCCATCCTTTTAGATACCATCTCAGCTCTGCCTCTTTCAGGATATGGGACATTGGGCAGTTATGTAATATCCTTGAACCTTAGTTTCTGTATGCATAAAATGGGGTGAATACCATCAGTTCCTACAAATGGGAATGCTGGGACTAAAGCAGTTAACATGCACAAGGTGCTCACATGCCTGGCACACAACAAGCCCTCGGTAAGCATGAGGTTTGGCAATATGATTAACATCATGCTCTTGGATGATGTGACTCTGGACTTAGACAATGGTGCTATGTCCTGTCTTTACTTATGCTGTTGGTTTATGCATCTGAACTGCAAAGAGGTATGATGTTAATGTCTGTAACATCTGAGGGAGCAACAGAATGTGCGAGGGATGAAGGAACGGGAGAAGAAGCAACCAGCTTCAAGGCTGAGAGCTCTGGAAATCATGGGCTATTGATGGGGACAAGTCCAGTAGCCCGAGCTAAAGCCATAAAATTCAAAATAGAGATATGCAGGTGGATGCCAAGATGAACTGTGTCAGGTCCTGGGAAGTTCAGATTTTCTGACCAAAAGCTCATTATACAGCTATGTAAAAATGTCTTGGACAATCCAAGAGCTCTATTTCTGGGTGTATACCCCCAAATAATTGAAAGCAGAGTCTTAAAGAGATATTTTTATACACATATTCATAGCAGCATTGTTTCTAAGAGCCAAGAAGTATAATTAGCCAAAATGGCCACTGACAGATGAATGAACTGACAAAACATGACATATACACACGACAGAAGGAAGGAAATTCTGACATATGCAATAACATGGATGAATACTGACAATACTCTAAGTAAATGATAGAGACCGAATATTTGGTCCCTACCCCTGCCACCATTTATATGATGAAGCCTAACTGCCAATGTGATCAGTGTTAGGGGACATGGGAACTTTGGGGGCGACTAGGGTGAGGGAATTAGGAGTCTGTGAGTGTGGGTCTTTTGGTGTGATTAGGTCATAAGACCGGAGCCCCCATGAATGAGATTAATGCCCGCATAAAAAATAGACCCTGGAGAGATCATACTTTTCTTCCACTATATGAGGATATAATGAGAAGACAGTCGTACATGACACAGAAAGACATCCCCACTAGACACCTGCTTGAGCCTTGATCTTGGACATTCCAGCCTCCCAAACTGCTAGCAATAAACTTCTCTTGTTCATTAGCGACCCCGTTTCTGCTATTCCTCCCAGGGACTGAGATAGTGAATAAACCCGTCATGAAAAAGACAATAACTGGATGATTTCACTTACATGGGATACACAGACCAGTCAGATTCATAGACAAAGAGAGCAGAAGGGTGGCTACCAGGAGCAGGAGAGGTGGGAGGGGGCAGGAATGGGGAGCTGGGGTTTAATGGGTGTAGAGTCTAGGTTTTGCAAGATGAAAAGAGCTCTGGAGATGGGTGGTGGTTGCACAACAATGTGAATGTACTTAACACTTTTGAACTCTACACCCCATCATGGAAAAGATGTTAAGTGTTAAGTTATGTGTATTAATACAATTAAAATATCATACATATAGCTCCAGAAAACCACAACAAAGGATGAGAACCATGGCAGAAATGGACGAAGAAAAGTTGTGCTCATGAATTCACAAGCCTTAAGTTGCTCAAAAGAGCAAGCCCTGAAATGTGTTAGCTAGCTGTCGAACCCTGGCCCCCAAAGCCCCTCTTCGCTGATGCCTGCTCCTGGGAAGGAGAGCACGGCTTTGAGGTCACAGGCTCTGGGGCAAGGAGAGCTTCTGCCCATGGCCTCGGGCCTTGGTCAGGTGGCTCAACCTCTTTCCCCTGCAGTTTCCATATCTGGAGGGTTGTCATGGCCAACAAATGGGACAAGTTGGGCAAAACTCTCAGCACTTGGCCTGGTGCAGTGGAAGGGCAGGAAACGCCACTCTCAACTGCTGTTGGAGCTTACCTGAACATCATACAGGAATCGGAAACGGCTTCCCTTACTGGCAGCTTCTCTCACAGCCCGAGCCAGCTCCACCGTCCCTTTCCCACCGATGGACCAGTGATAGCAGGGGACCGCATCAAAGGCACCAGCCCGCTTCGCGAGTTCACAAACTAAGTCAATTTCAGCGCGGGTGTCGGTCCTAGTGATGAAAACGTTTGTGGTTTTGCATCTGTATTCATTTAGTGATGTTTTTAAAGAAAGACTAACCGTTTATACAGAACTTTGCTCCCTAACACTGAATATATTTTAAACATCAAAAGTGGTTACATTGTGTTTAATAAATCAGACTTAAAGAAGGGGGGGGGGGGACGGGGACGGGAAAAAAAAGCCTCTCTAACAGGACTCAAATATTTCAAGTTGTTAAGGGTTTTATCGAGAAAAATTCCATAACATAACCCTTTGATCATCCACAGTATTTCAGACAGAAATGCTGGACGGAATTGGAAAAAATAAAAGCCAAGGATATGTTAACTCACTATATAGATTTCATTTCCCATAAACATCTGAGAAACTTCTGTTAAAATGAAACCAACCCAACCCAACCCAAACAAACAAACAGAAGGAGCAGACTTTTCTCTATAGTTTTAGATGAAGCAGAGAAAGACCAAACACCCTCAAGACACAAATCTAGTTCACAGGGTGGCCCAGTAAGAGGAGTACACTTAAAGGAGGGGGCTTCACTTACTTGAAGACATTCAGAGCCACAATAACAGGAACCCCAAAGAGCTGAGCAATCTGAATCTGCTTCTGAAGGTTACAGCAGCCGTCTGCCACCAGCTGGATGTTCTGGAAGAAAACCAGACCCCCATTTATGCCTCCCACCAAAGCTGCCAAACTCAACTGGCAAGTCCACTCTGGCAGGTTTTGCTTCCATTTTGCTCACTTTACTGTCATAAAAGCTATTAAATAAGACCATAAAATACTTTCTCCTCCAAGAAAGTGGTTACAGAAGGAGGAGGCTCATTTTCAAGATAATTTCTGAAATCATTCCGGGTCCAATAGTGTATCGGGGTCTTGAGCCAGGGGGCAGTTTCTGCTGCTGTCCGGTGGCCAGGGCATAAGCAATGTGCTCACACTCTGTAGGCTGGTATACAAGGGGGCACAAGGCCCTGGGGAGGGTGAGGAGCGCCGTCCGGCCATTCCTGGCTCAAAGCCCTGGTGCCACCTGTAGGAGCTAAGAGGTACTGTTGCCAGTAAATCAAAGTTTATTTACCCAAGAGTCCAGTAACTCAAGCAAGTGATAAAGCCAATTAGATACACTACCAGAGGCAGATTTTTTGCACACCAGAAGAATATACAGGTATAAGCTTCATATTTGTTTCTGGGCTGGAGACTGAGCTCCTGCTCTGATGGCTGCCAAGAGGACAAGGAATAGTGCATACGTTGCATCATTTCTTAAGAATGAAAAGTTAACTGAATGGATTTTATCCTTCGCTCCCACCCACTTCCTTTTGAATTGCTAGAAAAGCAGTTTTCTAAGAGGCCATAGGTGGAGACTCATTTACTGACTGAAATTCAGCTGCTAGCTAATGGTTAACTGCATTTCAATGGTTCTTCACACAAGCCTTCAAGATACCCGCTCTTACCTCCTCTGTATATTCTCTCTTAAGTGGGACACCAGCAGTTACCTGAGATAAGGAAAGGTAAAAAGGAAGAAAAAAAATCCATTAAATTGCTTATTCTGATACTTATTGCTTAAGGGTAAGTAGCTTCATTGGTTAAGCTTCTAGCAGCTTCATAAAATGCATCTGAAGAAGCCCTACTAGATTGCAGTGTTTGTTTCTTGCAGGGGCTAAGGGACTTGTTCTCCTACCCTACCTCTTGCCACATACTGCACCCACCTCCACTCCTGTGCATGGTGCTGACACCCAGCAGATGCAGAACCCCCAGTTCTATTACTTGTCTCCTGTACCCACCTTCACTGAATCCAAATATATCCACAAGGGGAAGATAAACATAGCAGGGAACTCTTTGAGCATATGCCTTTTACTTAATTGTGTCCAGCAGGCTGGGTGTGTTGAAAAGCCCAGATATACTGAACAAACTAGAGCAGATTCAACAAGGGTAATAGGCTCGGAAACTGGCAACCCCCACTCTGGGGGCTTGTTTTTCTTATCTTTTTTAAAAAAATAAATGGCAGTAAATTGGCATCACACTAAACACTGAAGTGAGGAAGGCTTATTTATTGTCACTGGGACTTCGGACCACTTTATACTGTTCCTTCTTTTGTTTTTTAAAAAATGCTTACTCTGATAAAGATCTGAAGGAAAACCAAATTGTGGTCACTTTTTGGGAAGGTGCATTTAAAAGGAGAAAATGTGCTTTTAAACCAATAACTGGCAGCCCTAGCTGAACATAACAGTGTTATTGGGAGCTTTTAAAAAACACTGATGTCTGAGTCTCCACCCAGACCAATTCAACCAGGATTTCTGGGAATGAGATCCAGGATCAGTAATACTGAAAAGCTCCTCAGGTGATTCTAATTTGAGCCAATATTGAGAAGTTTCTTACTGGTGCCCATTATCCTAGCATAAACAGAACTTCTAATTTGAGTAAAACCCAACTTACACCAGGTGTACCATCACTCTCAATACATTTTAAATAATGTTAAAGTCATTGCCATTACTTTTCCCCTTTTCGGCCCTATTTCTCACAACAATGTACAGAGTGGCCAGGGCAGTTTAAAGATGAAGAAACTAAAGTTGAGAAAGACAGGTGTTTTGCCCAAGATTACACAGCAAACAAGATGTAGAATGGGGACTTGACTATGACATGGTTCTGAAACCCCAATGTAGCACCTTTCCACATTGTTTTTGCCTATGGCTTGCTACTTGACACATTTTGATCCACTGAGGATGGATAACTTCCTCCCCTCTTATAGAAAGGGCCTTGAGAATACTGGAAATCCTCTGAAAACAAGGTACCTCTGAGGTAGATTATTTTTTTGTTAGTGTGTGGGAACATAATAATGGATTGTGAGATGGGGTTTTCCAGCATTAGCATGGAATAAAACACGGAGTGAACCTTTCAATGAGGACAACTAAATGCTAGATTAAATAAAGAACGTAAGGTATTGCTGAGCTTGAACACATGCAAAGTTCTGTGGAATCAAAAATTAAGCACAGGAAGAATGGATTGTACGTAAATGCCAGAAAGTAGAGAGGATTAACAAACCCAAAAGTTGGTTCTTAGAAAGACTAATAAAATTGATAACACTCTCGTAAGACTTTTTTTTTTTTTTTTAAAAGGAATGAAAACATAACCACACATGCTGGAGATAGAAGAGTATACTATGATCAACTTTATACCAACACATTTAAAAACAGAGAGAAATTCATACAGGTATAATTTTTATTAGAATTCTTTTAAGAAGAAAGAGGAAACAGTTTAGATTTACGGTTTTAGGTTTACCTAAACTGTTCTAGTCATTAAAAAATTAAATTTGGAGTTAAAAATCTACCCTGCACCAGCAAGCCACCAGCCTACCTATTATTATAGGTGAATACTTCCTGTCTTTAAATAAACAGATTATCCTAATGTTACAAGATCCCTTATATAGAGTGTATCAAACAGAGGGAATCCTACCAGTTTATTTTAGGCTCACATCCCACTCATAAATATAGATGCAAAGATGCTACTTAAAATATTAGGAAACTGATAAGCAAATTTTAGTTGTTCATAAAAAATATATCCCCAAGTTAGATTTAGTCTAAGAATGCAGGTTCATTTCATATTGGAAAGTTTAGTATAATGTGTAAATATTAATAGATTAAAGAGATAAAAACATATCTCAATAGATGAAGAGCATTATTCAACATTTATTTAGAAAATAAGACAAAATAAGAATAGAAGCCAATTTCTTTAATTTGATAAAAAAATACTACAAATCTATAGAAAAATCATATGTAGTGAAGTATTAAATGTATCCTCGTTCAGAACAGGATAACAAAAGGAGGCCCATTGTTATCACCCCTATCTAATACTGCATTGCCAACCAGAAAGAACTGGTCAGTGACAAGAAAATAAAGTATAAAGATTAGAAAGGAACAAACAGAGCAGTCCGGTGGCCTAGTGGTTTAGCGCCGCCTTCAGCCCGGGGTGTGATCCTGGAGACCCGGGATCGAGTCCCACGTCGGGCTCCCTGCATGAAGCATGCTTCTCCCTCTGCCTGTGTCTCTGCCTCTCTCTCCCCCTCTGGCTGTGTCTCTGCCTCTCTCTCTCTGTGTCTGTCATAAATAATAATAAATAAATAAATAAATAAATAAATAAATAAATAAATAAAAGGGAACAAACAGAACTGTCATTTTTTCTGACATGATTGCCCAATGGAACTCTAAAGTATTTACAAAGTAAATTAGTACAATTAATAAGATGATTTTAAGGTCACAGGGATGTAGTGTACAGCCTAGTGACTATTGTATTGCATACTGAAATTCACTGAGAGTAGATCTTTTTTTTTTAAAAGATTTTATTTATTTATTTGAGATAGAGTGAGAGAGAGAGAGAGAGAGAGAGAAGCAGGCTCCCCACTGATGTGGGGCTCAATCATGGGATCATGACCTGAGCTGAAGGTAGATGCTTAACCGACAAGCCACCCAGATGCCCCGAGAGTAGATCTTAAAAGCCCTTGTTGCAAGAAAATTTTTGTAACTATGTATGGAGACAGATGTTGACTAGATTTGTGATTCTCCTGTAGCATACAAATGTCCAATCATTGTTTTACACCTGAAACGAATATAAGATTTTGAGTCAATTACACTTTAACTTAAAAAAGTCAGTGGATACAAAAATATATAAGAATTCAGAAGTAACCTGTTAAACTACAAAAATATAAAGTATATAGTAACAAATCCATAAAAAGATGGAGAAGCCCTTTGTGAAATGAACTATAAATCATTATTAAAATACACTTAAGAAAACCCAAAATCAGTGAAGAGGTGTCCCATCAGCTTAGAGGGCAACCGGTCAAATATCCCTAAATTGACTATTGATATAATGCTATTCCAATACAAATCCTGAAAATATTCTTTATAGAACTTTATGATCGAATTCTAAAATAAATATGGAAATGAAAAGGACCAATAACAGGCCAGGAATGCATGAATAAATAGAACAACCTGGTGGAGTTCACCATAAAAGCTATCAGTGTAGCACAGACACAATTATATGTAAATAGATCAGCAGAACTGAAAAGAGATCCCAGAAAAAGACCTACACATATATGGAGAACCAATTTATTATAAAGTAGGCTTAAAGATCAGATGGAGGGAGGGACTATTTAAATAAATGGTACTATGCCAATTCATTATTAATATATAAAAAAAGAAAATTAGACCTGGTGATTGCACCATACATGATAATCAGTAGCAATGGGTGTGATGGTTAATTTTAAGTGTCAGCTTTTACCACAGGGTGCCAGAGAGTTGGTTGAACATTATTCTGAGTGTTTCTGTAGGGTGTTTATGGATGAGAATAACATTTAAATTGGTGGATTCTGAGTTAAAACAGACCCATGCCCTACCCTCCCACGCCCCCTCGCCCCCTATTGTGTGGGTGGGCTATATCCAATCAGTTGAAGGCCCTAATACAACAAAAAGATTCTGTGCAAGAAAAATCCTCCAGCAACTGCCTTCTGAGTGGGGATGGAACTGGATCATCAGCCCTCCTAAATCTCCAGCCTGCTGACCCACTCGGTAGATTTTGTCAGCCTCCATAGATGTGTGAGCCAATTCCTTAAGATAAATCTCTTTTTACAGAAATACACATTGTATCGGTTCTTTACACAATGTATTTAAAGAATTAATTATAAAGGGATATCGAGATCCATAAGAGTAACAATATTAGTTCCTGCACTACAGCATGAATGGTCAGTACTTTGAAAGACAGGATATGAATTTAAAATTATTGGGGCTAAAATGGGCAAGTTCAAGAGTGACAGGATTTTCCACTGCACATATTATGGAAAAAAAACAAGCTGAATAAACATAAGAGGCCACCATGGTTATTTGTGTAATGATATCCAAAGGAAGTAGAAATTAAAATGGATCAAAAACATTATCATAGAGTTGTTTCAAATAAGAAGGAAAGACACGGAGATGGATAATTCAGAGTATAGGATTAAGAAGACGAGAGTTAATTTATTATTTTATTTTGTTGAAAACATTTCCTGGATACAGACTCTACATTAGGCAGAGGGAAATCCTAATTAGGCATTAGGGATACTCATATTAATAAGACATAGTCCCCGATCTCAAGGAATTCAGAGTAGAGAGACACACATATAGACATTGATAAAGCAATGTGATACAGAAGGCTCTTTTGGAGCTCAGGAGAAGATTACTAAGCTTTTCCAGGCTTCCCAATCCTTTCCTTCTATCATCCTCCACCCAGATGTGCGCCTACCACACATGAGCCCTGTTACAATCACTGGGCTGGAACCATGATGTGAAGTGGAAGACATGCAAAAGAGTAAAGTCAGAGGGAAAAGCAACCACTGTAAAACAAGTGCATTCATTAATATAAACTAAAATAAGATTATGAATAAGGTAGAGAATTTTTATGGGACAGATAGGAGAGTATGGAAAAACACTCAACTAGAACTCAAGAGACCTTGAGTCTGCTTAGTCTGGATGATACAAAGCAAATCACCAAATCCTTCTGCTAGCTTAGTCATTTCATCTTTACAAGGACTGAGCCAGACTCAGACAATCTCTAAGCCCTTTCCAATATCAAAGCCCTTTGATTTTATAACTTTTGGGGTACAAAACAGGGAGGGAGAATTTCAAATGCATCTTACAGAAGCAGAAATAGTTTTTTTGAAAATGGAAACTGGTATACAGATTCAAAATCTAAAGTTAAGGAGTCATTGTAGCAATAAATGGTGTTTTGAACAAAATCAGAATTCTTTAGGATCTACTGCTTAATAATACCTGTTGTGTCAATCTTGAATTTGAATCAATGATGCAGCTTTAGGCTACAGTGAACTACTCAAGTGTTTGATATTACTAGTGGATTTGGGACTCAGAAAATGTTTACCCCATTAATGCTCAGCTCTGCCTGGTGGACAGAGAAGGGAATTTGGTTCTAAACCTCAGACTTGGGAATCCCTGAGTGGTTCAGCAGTTTAGCACCTGCCTTCGGCCCAGGGCGTGTTCCTGGAGTCCAGGGATTGAGTCCCACGTCAGGCTGCCTGCATGGAGCCTGCTTCTCCTTCTGCCTGTGTCTCTACCCCTCTCTCTGTTGTCTTTCATGAATAAATAAATAAAATATTTAAAAAAAATAAAAAATAAACCTCAGACTTCGGATCTGGTTCTCTGTAGGAGAGAGAGATCATACTGTCTTACATTCCCTGAACTGGTTGAACCTCAAATCCCTTATCTATAAAATGGGATAAATAATGTCAGTTTTTTCTAGGACAAAGAATTGCTAAAATGGTTTTACAACGTATTTCATGATCAGGGATGTAATCCATAATGGCAAAAATGTTATTTGTTCCTGCTGTGTAATGATCATTGATTATGTGATTTCCGTAAACATAGTATTACCAATTAAGCAATCAGATTTGATAGTTTGTCTAATACAACAATAGTATAAATGATAACAACGCTCCAACTTAATTTTACTTCAAAGGTGATTATTCAGTATAACATTTCTTATTCTCCCCTTGGGGAAAAAAAACTTAAAATGAAAAAAGAAAAACATTACATCATTTCTGTGGAAAGGAAAAAATTTTCTTTCAGATGTACATGAATTATGTATATAAGACAGGTTAATATCAAAAGTCTGTAAAAAATGTTAATAGAGTGTCTTCAAAACAAAGCTCTTTTAGAAATAATCAGAAATAATCCAGTGCTATAACAGAGCTATAAAGTGAAATCAGAATAAGCAGAAACAGAAGGAAAATAGTTCTAGATGAAATCTGATGAGACAAAAAAAAAAAAAGAAATTTGATGAGACACTGCATCAGTGAACCAAAAAACTATCTGTACAAACACTGAAAAACCTCACCCACAAATGCCATCACTGTAATCCTTTATGTTCTCTGCTCGGGAACAAGAGCCTCCATACTCCTTTCAACGTGGGGTTAGAAAATGTTGACCCGAGTTTCAGACAGAAATCTTAGGACTAAAAAGTGGTCATATTATACTCTTTTCCAAAATACTGCTGACAAATGACTTTGTAAGTGTTACCATTGATTTGAATTTATCAAATGGTAAGTGCCTTATAATGGTGATTTGTAAAAAAAGAGATGTATTTAAAAAAAAAAATCACAGCTATGCAGCAGGTTTAAAGGCTTCAAATGAGAAATTCTGCTTCACCTTCATTTTAAAATGTGTTTTACCGGGAAGGAAATATGAGACTTACGCTTGGCCCGCCTCCATGCATCTTCAGAGCTCGAACCGTTGCCACCAGCACAACTGCATTTGGCACCAAGCCAGACGCTCGGCACTTGATGTTGAAAAATTTCTCCATTCCAATATCAGCACCAAAGCCAGCTTCAGTTACTGTGGAGAATCAAGGTGGAAACTTGTTCTCATTTTCTCAAAACAAGAGCAAGTTCTGGCCATTGTTGGCACGACTCAGGTTCAAAGTGCAGTTTAAATTCCCCACCACATCCATGTTATTTCACGGTATTGCATCTTGTTCATATGCTACGGTAAACTCATTTTCCTGTCATCATAGAAAATGCTCCACTTGCCTATGTTCTCTAAAAAGATGGCTCTCCCCCGTGCTTTAGACCACCATGCCTTAAGGATTCACTGCCAAGGCCAAGATTCCTCTCCCAGTAGGGACACTCAAAGCAAAGTGTTTCTTACCACAGGTGAGATTGTCAACTTTTTAACTGGGTTCTGAATTGTACCAAAGGACATTGCTAGCATAATTACCATAGAAGAGCCTTCTTAAGTCTTATGCACGGTTCTAAATCATTTTATTTAACCCACCTAGTTATTTCTGTTGATTGACAAAATTCAAGTTTGTTGAGTGGCTTAAGATTCATCCTCAGGCTTGATAAGATAGCATCTTTATTCCATAAGCACAGATGACATTTATTTTTAGCCATCTCCTTTGCTGCCCCCAAATTGCTAGAAATGTTACTGTAGAGATAGCTGAGAGAGTACTAGATACTACTAATGACTGACATGTGGTCAGAAGCATCATTTCCACACACAAAGGAGAGCTCTAGGATGGGCAGCACTAGCACCATGCATTTTAACAAGATCCCCAGGTGAGACGAATGCCCATTAAAGTTTGAAAAGCAAACTCAAGGGAAAGAATAATAAAAATGTAATAGGAAGTAAAAATTTATGAAATATGCACTATGTATTGACATTTCAACCAAGGCCATAATTTATGGCAGAGACAGGAATTGGCAGTAAAACAATTTACTAAGATAAAATCAAAACATTTAAAAATGTGAACGACTGAAGATATGGTCTTGAGCAGTCACCAAATGCGCACATCTTAACAAGAATTAAGAAAATAAAATCATGAAGTGTCCCATGTAATTTTGTAGTTTGCTCCTTTACTTTAAAATTTTTAGTTTTCTCGCTGTACTACAAACATCCAAAATTTATGCTCGTAAGTAGTAACTTATAATTTTGTTAGGTTGATGTATCAAGATTTACTAAATTGTTCCCCCTGTTATTAGACACTTGGGCTGTTTCCAATATAAATAATGCTGCAAAATATCTGTGCATATGAGATTTAACCTCTCTAAAATTATATTCTTGGAATAAATTCCCAAGGGTGAGAGCATGGTGCCAGAGGATGTAAAAAATTTTTATAACTGTTGTTATGCTTTTGACAAACTGAAAAGTATTTCTTTAAAAATATTCAATTTGGAATGAATTTAGCTATAAAGTCACTTATTCCTTTATTTTCTTTTCTTTGAATAAGTGATGTAGCAGAATGAGCTACAGAAGTAAAAGACATTCCTTTTTACACACTATTTGAGACAATTCTAGTGATTTCATTAGTGGTGGTCAAATCTAGAGAAGATCATTGACAGTAACAATCCCTATCTCAGTGGTACTCCTGGTAAAAGCAGTGGTGACTTTAGCATAGTAGTGGCATAGTGGACCCCAGAAGAGGAATGTTCAGTTAATTTTGTCAAAGGTCATTATAGAGTGGGCTCCCATCAGGGGAAAGGTGAGATCCTACTGATTAGTATCCGACAGACCGGGTCCAGTCTGAATCCAGACCAGAGAGCTGTGCATATGAGCTGTCAACTGAACAGTAACAACCAACAAGTGAACCTATTTGAATCTCAATGTCCCCATTTGACTTGTTGGGAGAATTAAGTGAGATAGTACATCAAGTACTCCATTATTGTTTTATGGTATGTACTGGGAGCTCACATAAATGGTCCGCATCATCATTACCCAAGAGAACAACCCTCCCATGAATTGATTATAATCAATTCTTCAGCATCTGTTGAATTCCTGCTATGTCCAGGCATTTTTCTCAGGGCAGTGGCTCAGTGATGTGAGGATTAGGGTCCCTCATGTCAAGCTCTCCAGGGACCTGGGGGCAGAGACCGTCTGACATTGGACTGGAGAGAAGGCAGGTGCAGTGCATGGGGAGGAATGGATGTTGCAGGGCAGGTTTGGAGAATGGTGACAATGGAGTCAGGCTCTGAGGGACACTAGGACTTCTCCAGGCAGAGAAGTAAGGAGCTGGGGGTGGAGGGAGGGAGGGAGGTTAGGGAGGAGCAAAGAGATTCTCAGGTAAAGGAGAGAGCAAGAGCAGACATCAGCTTGTGAAGATGAAGAGAAATGATCCATACTGACTGGAGAAGTCTATTACCTCAACCAGCATGACTTGTTCTCTGATCAGTTCTGAGGAGTAGGGATTCAAGTAACAAAGTGGTGTATGTGGGTTTTTTTCAATGCCGTTATATTTGAAAAACTGCTTAATATTGCCCTATAGATGGAAGTAGATTTTTCTGTGCAGTGTTTGGTGCAAAGTCTTTCAAATTGGATGCCTGTTTCCACCTGAAGCTCCTCTCTTAGACTAAGCTCCAAGAGACTGATGCTGCCAGACACACAGTAGGCACTGGATGAATGGGTACATCTCTAAAACAAATAAACAAAAAGAGGGAGCAGGAGAATAGCAAAGTTTTATAACACCTGGTCACAAATCTATTAATAGCACAGATCATTTATAATCATTTCACTCCCCTGAAAAGGTACAAGCTCAAGTTTACTTCAGAAACCATCTCTTCTCTTCTTTAAATTTCACACAATGTAGTCACCATGCTCTCCGATCTTCATTGGCTCACTCTTGCCTCACAGAAAACATCCAAGTTCCTTATCATAAAAATGAAGACCACCCAATGTTACGTCAAGCACACACTCATGTCCATCTTCACTCTGCCTTAAGTTTTGTGCTTTACTAATATCAAACTTCCTGTAGAGCCCGTACATACTATGTTTCTCATTATCTGACCCTCCTCCAGACAGGAACAACTGGAATGTTCGTCTCTCCCAAATTCATTGTCCAAGCCTTCGCTCAGATGCTCCAGAAGCTTGCCCTGATCCTCTCAGGGAGAGCTGGCTGGCTCTCCTGCCCCTCTTGGCCCTCTTGGCTCCTTCACCAGGCCCACATCGATCTCTTCATGCAGCGTCCCAATTAGGCTTATGTGTCATCTCCCCTACTCAGAGGACAGTGACTATGTCTTACTCATCTTAGTATGTCCAGTACTTGTCACGGTACCTGGTGCACACAAATTATTAAAGACATGAAGAAACTAGCAGAGTGGGATTCAGAGCCAGTGGTGATCAAGTCAAGGCCATCGTTCAGTGAAGACAGGTAGACACAAAAAATAAAATTAACCAATTAAAAATGTTTTCATACCTCCCTGTCATGCTTCCTTTTTCTCAGAAGTAGCAAAACAGTTTTAATAAAAGGTATAAATGTCATATGTGATAAAGGTATGACCACTGCAAATGTCTACATGGGCTTGCTAATAAGCTTAATTTCATATTTTAAGAGACAAATTGAAAAAAAAAAAAAAAAAGGAGTAACAAAGAGAACTGAAGTTGGGGAAGGAAACAGGATACAATTATAAAGGTCCAGGGGCTGTGGCTTCCAAATGTAAAGGAAATACAGGGTGCAAGCAATGTGTTGAAAACAGAAGAAAGTGCCAGATTCTCACACTTTGCAGACTGTCCTGAAATATGTATGGCATGGAATCACTTCTATGTTGTTTTCAAATACTGGGCTGCTAAGGGAAACAGAGTAGGGAAAAGGTGTGCTGGTGCACAATCGCGAATCCCATAAGAAAGGACCACATAATAAAGTGACATCAACAAGTACTGGCTTGGAAATGGACAGTGTGCAGTGCTATGTATCTGTGTCTTGCACGTCAGTGGGTCTTGATGTGAGCAGGGGATGAGCCATTCTATTTCCCAGGCACTTCCTGAGAATTGTCAACAGAGAAAACCTGTTAAGTTTTCCTAGTGATCTGAAATAAGCAATTCAGTCACCTATCATATTTGCTGCTTCTGATAAATTGTAAAAGATGTACATGCTAAAGAATTACTTAATGTTGATTTTAATAGGCACCTGTTCTTGAGTCATGAAGCAAGGATATTTACCATGACTTTGCATTCTGGATAAACACATAATGTAGCGTTGTGAAAGCTGCATATTTAAAAAAGCTTGCAAGAAAATGTTTCCAAGTGCAATCATTTGTCTTGGCAATCTCTTTTTTTTTGGGGGGGGGGGGTTGCGGTGGTCACAACTAGTCAACTTACAACATGAAGGAAAACAGGAAACTGATACTTTTCTGTGTAAGCACAGAAGCTGTTAGGTCGTGATTTGGTAGCATGGCTTGATTCAAACTTTATAGCCCATAATGTGTTCATAAAGGAAGTGTGCATGGGTCTGCAGTGGGAAAGGACTACCTGTTTGGACAAAAACTGTTCGCACTTTCACAGGAAACAGAGCTCAGGGTTCAGGTGGAGAGTAAAAACCAATGCTGGACAACCAAGTGGTTTGCTTTCTGTGATGCTCTACGACTGCATCCTGAGTAATAGTGTACCAAATGAACATAAACGATGACAAAACATGACTGGCAGGCACATATTGTGTCTATGAGATTCTTCGATGAGGCAGAGAGATGATTTTTATATGTCAAATTGTCCTATCATGTGTCCCATTTGCAGTACACAATGCGCTAAAGATTTTAATCACAATGAGGACTCAGGTAAGCAAGCACCAATCAGCTAAATTAAAAAACAAACATTCACATCACCATCTCACAGGTGGGACCTAAAAATCATGGTTTCATAAAATTCTAGAGCTCTGAGGGAACTAGCTTCCTCAGGGCTCATATGTGCCTGGCAAGTTTCCTTCCTGGGATACTGTTGCAGGTCCCTCTGATGCTCACCTCAGCACTTTCCTACCTGCTCTACATGCTCTCTGCCTCTTCGCATTCTATTTAAGAGCAGCTTTTAATTAAACACCTGCATCTCAGAATTAAGGAAAAGTCTTATTTTCTCTCATTTAATAATTACTGAACCTCCATTATTTTGCCTGGCTCTTACGTACCCATGTCTTCATTAGTGAGGAAATAGTACATTTTTTTAAAGATATTATTTATTATTCATGAGAGACAGAGAGAGGTAGAGACACAGGCAGAGGGAGAAGCAGGCTCCATGCAGGAGCCCGATGTGGAACTCAATCCTGGGCCTCCAGGATCAGGCCCTGGGTCAAAGGCAGGTGCTAAACCACTAAGCCACCCAGGCGTCCCGAAATAGTACATTTTTAACATGACAAAGATCAGAAATATTAATCACCTAATTAAGAAGGAACATCTTTCTGACCTTTCCCCTTTTACATTTTCTTGCTTGAATTCCCCCTATTATTTTAAAATTTTAATTTCTTTACCGGTACACAGTAAATTTGAATCCAAGTGTTTCACAACTACTCCTTAAAAAAAATTTTTTTTTAAAAATTTAAATCCAATTTAGTTAACATATACTGCATTGTTTCAGGGGTAGCACATTTATTTCTGAATGGTCTCAAGCTTTAGTACATTTACTGAATCCATTTCTATGTAATCACAGACCTTAAAGGTAGATCAGTGGTTCTCTAATGAGGGGTAGATTATGCTCCCCACGGGACATTTGGCAATGTCTGCAGTCATTTTTGGTTGCTGTAATCAGCATCTCGTAGGTAGAGGCCAGGGATGCTGCCAAACATCCTACAATGGACAAGACAGTCCCCTCACCAGTACTCCCTCCACAAAAACCCTCCAAAACTAGAATTATCCACCAAAATAACAACAGAGGTTGATACTACTGTGGTTCAAGTATGATGAAGGAGACTTATGCTTTCTAGATACTCTTCCTGAGAATGTTACAAATAGGACAACAAAGGTGGTAGCAATGATCAGTCTTACTGTCAGGAACAAACACATATGATGGGGAAAACTACTGTAATTAGAGACTGGGCATGAGAAAGGCACAGAACTAACATTCGCTAAAGCACTGCCTATGTGCCAGGCAACATACTTGACACTGTCTGTCTTGTTTTTCTCTCCAACGCCCATGAGGGATCTTTACCTGCCACATAGGCTTGTGAGGCTAACGATAAACAGTGCTTCCCAAGCTCATACAGCTATATGGGATGGAGCCTGGGTTGAAAACATGGCCCATCTGACCACAGTCTATGCCAGTGTCCCATGCCCCTGCTGTCCTGTCGACAAGCCAACTAATCAGCAGCATTTCTCCAGCAGAACTGCTTGGTGGGTTGTATTTCCACCGACAGTCTTGACTGCTTGTACTTCAATATTTTGGTATAGGAATTCTTTTCCTGAACTCTGACAGGTGTGTCCAGACTTGTTTCTAATGGCAATATGGATCTTCTGATAACAGAAAGTATGTAATCTGGAGTCTTCTTCATTATGATAATGTTTTTTAAACTGAATTCATAAATTTGTTTTCTCTCTTGGAGCAAATAATCTAAGGATTATGGAACACAGTACTCTTTCACTTCTTGGTCTATGTGCCAAATATGCCAAGTCCTGGATAGCAACAGGGAGTCTATGGGTAGACAAGGAAAGAGCTCCCAGAAATGAATCTTTCTGGATCAATTCCACTGGGCTTGGTACCCAACGCATCAATAGGCCACAGGCAGGCCACCTAGCCTCCTGAGAACCAAACGGTCCCCTTCCATGGGGCAAGTCAGAACCTTAGACTTGACTTCCCAGCCTCCTCTAGCCAGCCATCTGCCTTCCCATGACTGGTTGGGGAAATTAATGACGCCAACGCTCTCGTACGTTCCTGTTCTCACTATGTATACACGGTGGGAGAACAGGCAACAACTGCTTTAGATTTAAGATTATGTTTTGCTTTTACCTTGAGGAAACCCCACCTTGGACTCTAAACTGAGGCACCACGATCATTTTTCCCTGAGTTTCTGGCTACTTGATATGTCTGATGTTGTCATAAGAATCAATAATGGAATTTCCACCTGCTGTGTAACCAAGGGGCCCTTTATTCCATGTGTACTCAGAAGATCAAAACCTTCAGATTTCATAGCCACTTTATAATGGCAATAATTTTTGTCTTTATCATACATGTAAAAACAGAGGTTTCAAATATACGACATACTGAGTTCCCCATGACTTTTGGACATGAACTTCAGTTTATGGACTTGAGAGGTCTCATAGAAGAACTAGTCCTTGCAATCCACTTGGCTCAAAAGGGGTTGAGATAAGAAATCTGTCTGTACAGGGCCAATTTTGCTACCTGAATCCTTAAAATAATTTCTTCTAAACAGAGGGAGGAATGGAACTGTAGCTTCCCCGTAGTCAGCACTTTATTTTCTTGCAACAAATCAGAAATAAAAATAAAACCTTTGTACAGGGGGAAGCAAGGAATAGGTTGGCTAGACTTCATTCTGAAGCACTGTGGGCTATAATTCCTAAACAGTGCTAAAGGAAGTGGAAATTAGACTCTTCAAACTGACTCTCTTTGCCCTGTGTAAACATGTCTATCCAGCTGCAGCTGTCTGCCGATAAACTAAGGGAAGACTGTTCACAAAGTCACAGAAGCACATGAATTCTGAACTTGAGCTTGTGCTTGAGATAGCCTAGTCTTTGAGCATTTTAATTCTTTTTTTTTTTTCAGTGACTAGAAGGAGACTAAGGAAACCAGGATGAATCATTAATTATAAGGGAAGCTTAGCATTACCATGATAGCTGGAAAAAAAAACCAGCAAGCTTGCTGTCCAACATTAATTTTGAGGATCTAACTCATCTTAATTCTCTGAAATTTTACAAAAAAATCAAATATTTTCTTCTCTTTTGGATGTGCCTATTTAACCTATGTTCCTCTTTGGTTTTATTAAATGTCTTAAGGTCATATTTCCCTAATAGTATGTAGAACCAACCAGACACATATAAGGAGACCCACAGAAGGAAATCAGTAAGAAAACAGTATTAGTACTAGCCCGAGCCTTTCCACTTACCCTTTTGGTGATGGCAATGCTTATATATATTAGGGAATTTTGGTAGTAGTATAGAATGCATGAGAAAGTTATTGAGGATGTATCTGGGGAAAGGAAAGAAAAAGATAAGCAAAGTATAAAAAGGACACAGATCAACTTGAACCATATGTTTTCAGTAATGACAAAAAAACTTTGACAGTAATGCCACTTAGATGCGCTGTGGTGTCAGGACCCAGAATTTCCATCCTCTGGAGTTAATTAGTTATAGACACTGATTCCCATTATTTGAAACCATCATTAATCATCCTATTTTATAAAATAATTTTGACCAAAGTGAAATTTAATTTTGGAAAAAAATGTTAAAAGATGAAAATTAAATTATACATGTTATTTTTACCTCCCTTATAAAAATCCAACTGAATTAAATTCATGAACCCATTATCCAAACAGTTCCCATCTTCTTGTAGCAATCACGAGCATTTGTACAATGTCATCGCCATGACCAGGGTTTTAACCCTTCTGTTTTTAGCAAACAGTGGAGTCCCAGAGTTCTGGCTAGAGGCCTGGAATTTTGGATGATTGCATGGGGGCGGAGCTGTTCTCTTGCTGCTCCCAAGAACTGGTCACAAGGAAGATAATTTGAAAGAGAAATCTGGAAAGGTTTGGCTACCAACATGTCTCACCCTACAATAATCAAAAGATGAAATAGAGCATTTTTTATTGAGCATTTCAAGAAAACAAATCAAGAAGGAAAAAAGTAAAGATGCCTTAAGACAAATATATTTTATCTGAAAGGTTCCCAGGAAAAATCAACATAAAAAAACCTATGTAATAGCTTTTTCTGCAAGTACAAGAAACCCAGCAAGTGAAACTACGGTTACTGACCTTGAGAACAAATTAAATACACCAACATTCCTAGTATGACAACTTCTAATAGAAGAAACTAAGACAGAGGAAAACATTTTAAGCTTCAAAGTTGGAAGATACTACAATGTATTTAACAAGCAGGCAGAGCAGGGATTCTCCAGTCTGAAGGTAGAGACCCGATGATGGGTCCCAAAATCAACGTACTGGGTTACAACTGGCTTCCACATTTCCAACCAATTAGAGAAAAAGAAACAGTATAGGGAATATTAGGATACATTACACATAATGAGAGTAAGTAGTATTGTTTCAGAAGACATGATTGATTCAGTTCTGTGTACACACACCTGTGTGTGGGCACATGCATTTGTGATTTAAAAAAAAAAAAAAAAAGGACTTCATGCTTTGAGTCTCGGTCAAAACATCCAAGACTTACTGGCCCGGATTGCAGATTTCTTATCTAAGACGGGAGGAGGGAGACCTGCTCATTTTACAGTCATGTCTAGTCCTACTGTTTGTTTGTTTTTTTTTTAAATCCTCAGATGCTTTAATAGAGGGATCTTATTCACTATATATAGGATTCTGTGATGAAAGTGGGCTAGTCACCAGCCGGGCAACCTAACTGACCACCAAAACCCCAGGGCAGCAGAGGGGCAGCTAAGAGTTGACAGTCGTGGCCGGCTTCACATCTTCAATTTCGGACAACAGCCAGTGGTAAGTACGGTGGTGCCGCAGTACTTGTAAGATCAATGTAATGATTATTCAGGCCTGGCTCCCTTCTGCTCAGGGTTGGTGCAAACAGCAATGACAGCTCACAAGGAACAATGACCCCAACCTCAGTGTTATCAACCATTACATTTATATTTAGGGTCATGGATGCAACGGCATCCTTGCTATAAGCGATATTTATTTTTGGGGGTAGAGGCAAGAATGGTCTGCACTGTCCTGCCTTCCACATTTCCTCTGGTATGTGTGATATGGACAGGACAGGACAAGCCCCAGTGCCTGTCCTACAGGACTGGATCATGACAGGATCTGATTTTAAGACAAAAAATGAGAATACACTGAAAAGACCAGTAATTCCTATTTACATCTATAAAAAACTCCAAGAAAATAACCTTGAAAGGAGGTATGCACATATTTTTTCTCTGGCTTATTTTTGATAAAGATTTTTTCCGTTAAAAATATGAATATATTATTCGTGATACATTATTGGAAAATGTGATGTGAAGAAAGAACCAAATCAGGTACTTTTAACCATTTTCACTATAATCTATTTCCTGGCTATCACTCTACTGTTGACAGAGAAAAGATATCTTTGAGAGGTCCAGTAATATATTTTCTAGGGCAAAGGTAACAATCAGGAATAATTTGTTCCCACCTCCCAACCTCTACCTTATCCTTAAGCCAAAGGAGCCAAAACTACAGTTTGCCATACTTCTCATTTTGTATAAACCAAGAATGAATCCTCAATTTGCCACTTCTTTCTCCTCTGCTTCCCTTTGGAGGTTCCCAGCCTGGCCTTTAATCTAAAAGTGAGTCTGACTTGGGTAAAGCTGCTCATTACAATAGGATTATTTGTATTATACAGGGAAATGCAAGTGTGTAGAAATATTCATTATGTTTATTATACTGGCAAAAGATAAGCATTAATACAAGGCTTCATTATGCCCACCTAGCTTGCAAATTTCAAAGATGGGTCTGTAGGACAGCCAGGGGTGGTTCTCACAAGGACAAGGATCCCTATTTACACGTCTTCATCTCTAACATAATGGATGTCATGCTCTATAGATACTTTGGTATCCTGCTCTTTTCAATGAACCTAATGTGGAACATTTCCTCAAGATACTAACATCTGCCAGATAATATTTTATTATATAGTTATTCTATTATGAGAAGTCATGATTTATAAACCCGGTCTTACTTTTGGCCATGTTCTAAACTCTTCTACAAAAATGATCTGTGATGTACTTAAGAATGAAAGTGAGTCGGTTGGTTTGGCTGACTTGGAAGACAATCCTAAGTACGGTTCTGTAGAAAAGCCAAAAGTCTGCTCTCCTTGACCCTGTCTGGTCAACTGGCAGGTACTGTCAAAAACGAATGGTGATTATAAAATGGCTGATGTGGCATTGACTCAATTGTGTATCTGGAAAACCTCTGGAGCTATGTTATGCTGACGGTGGGTTATCAACTCTTTGGAGATATCTCTTTGGAGTTAGATATCTCTTTGGAGAAAGACATGGAGGAGACCATGTTGAATCAGAAAATGTCTTAGCTTCTCTTGTTGCTAAGTGCAGCAGTGTGACCAAGGTGATTAATTAACAGAAGTGTTAGGTATAACCTCCAGGAAGGCTCTTAATAAAGGGTGTGCCTTTCTTCCTTCTTCCTATTGGCTGGGATATAGATGTGATGATTGGGGCTTGGGCAATCATCTTAGACTACAAGGCAGTATAGAGCCCCTAATGATTGAGGAGCTACCATTCCAGCCTAGACTAGGTTTCTTTTATGTGACAGAGAAATAAACTTGCAGTTGCTTTGGGTCCCTTTCTTTCACTGTTGCTGTTCTTTGTGGGTGAACCTAATCTTAATTGATGTTAGTTAAGTTTCCACAGAAACTGATGTGCTTGTGGAAACAAAGCCTATTCAGATTCATGAAAGCATTTTTCATTTCTATCATTTCAGTTTGCACATTATTTCAACATAACTCAGTGTTTTCTTTCTGTGAACAATAGTAACTTTGGGACTGAAGTCAAGGTTACATTTTTGATTTAGAAAAGATGTGAAATTTGCTTAAAGTTTGACTGATGAAAGAGCTGAAATTTTAGAGGTTGAGATGTGCCCATAAATGTCCCAAAGCTATGTGATTGATAAGTAACTGAAAGAGAATCTGATCACAAGCTTCAGAATTAAGGCAGGGAAGCAGGAACCAGTATGTATGCCAGTATGCAGAAGCACAGGATATACGTGTAGGACTCCAAAGGGTTTCCTGCTCATCTGACATCAAGGATGGTTCTCGCTCAATTCTACCTCCCTGTGTGTGTTATGTGCTAAACAAAGAAATGCTTTCTGGAGGAAAAATTAAACAAACAAACAAACAAACAAACAAACAAACAAAAAAACCAAACCTGTTTTTATAGTTGTTTTGAATATTTTTAGAAGTTACATCACTAAATTATTGCCTAACCCTAAAAAGTAATAACAATCCACACTCAACCAAAGCATTCATGCAATTTTATAAAACAAACAAAAAAGGACTAAACAAGGTGGAAATCAAGAAGGTACTCAGATTGCTGGTATTTGACATTCAGAATGTTTGTGTGCCCCAACACTTGAAAATATGGAAATTTTTTAAAAAAGATTTTATTTATTTATTCACTTGAGAGAGCAGTGGGGGAGGGGAAAAGGAAGGGGAAGAAGCAGACTCCTTTGCTGAGCAGGGAGCCTGGTATAGGGCTTGATCCCAGGACCCCAGGACTATAACCTGAGCTGAAGGCAGACACTTAACTGACTGAGCCACTCAAAGACCCCAAAAATATGGAAAATGTTAAAGAATCTCATTCATTAGAAAATCTCAATGTGGAATAAGGAGCACTTCGTGGATGAATAAGCCATTCTCGCTGCCCCTGGAAAGCAGGGCGCACAGCCTCAGTCTCTTCCAGATCAGTATGTAGAGGAAGGCTCATCTGGCTGAGCTGGCCTGACTACGGCAGCTACTGGCATTCACCCATCACTTCTACTAGAAAGTAACATAAAGCCCTGACCCCTCTAAGCATGACTATTAGCAACCAGATTTAGCTCAAAAAAGCTAAATACTTGACCACATTCTAATGATGACTGCTAATCTGAGGTGCTGGTCTCAACCTCTTTCCTAAATTATAGACCTGCATTTCCTCCCCACTTCCCCCTCCCTTCCCCTCTCCCAGTGCATAACTAACAAACATTAACATTTTGTCACAGTTGCATACTTTCCTTTTACGAAGAAGGTAAACAGCACATAGAAAGTTGAGCTCCCTCTTTCCCCCAAGAGTGGGAAACTCTTACTAACCTGGTGCTTATCCAGGTGCTGCATTCCTACCTGTACATACATACAAAATATAGTGCTATTTTTGTGTCTTTGGAACGTGTTAGAATGAACTCACAATCCACAATCTGCTTTTTCACTCAACATTGTATTTGTGAGATCTTGCTTTGTGGAAATGCACAGTGATCATCTTGTGGGTCTTACAGCACCCACATCTTTACCTGCTGATGGAGCCTCTTCCTAGGGAGGGAGCACCCTTGGATAGGATTTTGGCCCTTCCCCCCTCTTCTACTTCCGGAAGTTGGAATGACTTATGTGAGGGAGGCAGGGCTGGAAAGAAACACCATCTACATGGGGGTTTCTGGCAACAGTAACTCTGCATTATCTGGAAACCCTCATAGATTAGAAGCTGTACTAACTCTTTTCCATGACTTTTAAGGATGTTGAAAATATACCTCCAATTTGTCTTCTCTGCCATAGCTCTGGGCTACTGAACTACTAGTGATTCCTTAAATACATAACCTCTCTGCCCTGACTGCCCCACTTTACTGGGTTACATCTTAACCATTCGTCACTGCTTGTCTCAAAAGCCATCTTCTCAGGCTTCTTCCTGGAATAACTATTTAAAAATTGACAATTTATCTCCACTATTAATTACAAGCACAGCCTTCCAGAATAACATTTATTCCCCTCCCAAATGACCTGATCTAAGCATAAGATTCATTCCCCTATGTCTTACACTCCAGCCACACCATCCCCAGAATCCACCAACACTTCACCATGTGTTTGTCCTGTGCGCTTTGCCTAGAATGCTTGTCTCCCTAACTCTGCACATCAAATTACTTCAGATGTTTCAAGCCAACTCTCCTTGTGTTAAAAATTACATAAGTAACACACCCTAACAACCCTAAGTAGAAAAGTTTCAAGAATACCAGTAAAACAAAGTATAAAGTAAAAATCAGGCATGTCCTCATTTTCCATAGAGAAAAGCAATCATTTGATATGTATCTTGTTTAAAAAAGTAATCTCTATATCCAACATGGGGCTCAAACACACAACCCCAAGATCAAGAGTTATGCGTTCCATCGACTGAGCAAACCAGGCACCCTTGCTATACATTGTTTACAACCTTTCACTGCATACACGGTATGGATATTCATTGCAAAGTTTCTAAAAATGAGATTATAAAATTGTTCTGTAATTTCATTTCTTTTACTGTATATATCATGAACATCTTTTCGTGTTTCATATAAATCTATTCTTAGTTACCTTGATGTTACACCAATAATACTAAATACTTTTTTGCTTTTATCTTGAAGTTTTAAATTTAATTTTCACACTAAAATTTTTATCTATCCTTATTCTGAATATATTGTGATACAGGAGTTTGAAATTTGTGGGTTTTTATTAAAGATTTATTTATTTATTTTAGAGAAAGAAGAGTGTGCATATGTGTGAGAGGGAGGAGGAGCAGAGGGAGAGGATCTCCAGCAGATTCCCTGCTGAGCATGGAGCCTGGCTCTGGGTTCCATCCCACAACACTGAGGCTCATGACCTGAGTTGAATCCAAGTCAGACACTTAATGGAATGAGCCACACAGGCACCCCTGAGGTTTGTGTTTTAAAATTAATAGCCAATTGTCCAAATGTCATTTAATCATTAACCCATCTATTAGCCACAGATTTGAATTCATCTTTATCAAATCATTAATTTCTACATATAATGGAATGAGTCTATTTAGGGACACTTCAGAGGGTTCTTTTGGTATTATTTCTTTATCCCTCTTTATTATTATGGCAGCATTACTTTGCTTTGATATGGAGAGTTAGGTAGGTCAACCATCATTACTCTTTTAAATTTTTTGTTTATCCTAATGAATTTATTTTTGTAGAATCTAGACACATGTTACTAATTAATTAATTAATTAATTAATTTTTTTAAAGGTTTATTTATTTATTTATTTATGATAGACATAGAGAGAGAGAGAGAGAGAGAGGCAGAGACACAGGCAGAGGGAGAAGCAGGCTCCATGCACCGGGAGCCTGACGTGGGATTCGATCCCGGGTCTCCAGGATCACGCCCTGGGCCAAAGGCAGGCGCCAAACCGCTGCGCCACCCAGGGATCCCCATGTTATTAATTTAATGACGAAGCTCATCTTCCTGCATAGCTCTATGGTAACTATATAATATAGTGCAGTATAGTACTGAATAGCATAAGATAGTATGGCATGGTATACTATAGCAATTTTATATGCTAGTTTGACAGAGGAATGATAATTGTTCAAGATGGATTATTTCCATCCAAGAACATGGGACATGCCTCACTATGGACTTAGGTCTTGCTCTGGGTCTTTCAATAAAATTTCACAGATTTTTTTTCCTCCGTGCTCATTTCTTTCTTTCTTTCTTTTTTTTTTTTTTTAAGATTTTATTTATTTATTCATGGGAGACACACACACACACAGAGAGAGAGAGAGAGAGAGAGAGAGAGAGAGAGAGAGAGGCAGAGACACAGGCAGAGGGAGAAGCAGGCTCCATGCAGGGAGCCCGATGCGGGACTCTATCTTGGGGCCTCAGGATCACGCCCTGGGCCAAAGGCAAGCACTAAACCACTGGGCCACCGGGGCTGCCCTCCGTGCTCATTTCTTGTTACATTTATCCCTAAGTATTTTATTGTTTTGAGAACACATATAAGTAGGGTATTTTCCCCTATTATAGTATCTAACTTTTTATTGCTGCTGTAAAAGGAAATTATTGGCTTTTACATATTTACATTGCATGCAACTCATCAACCATAACTTTTACTATTTTAAAAAAATCCTTGAATTTTCTAGTGATAAAATCATACTATATATAAATAAAAGAACATTAGTCTCCTCCTTTTCAATTTTTTAATTTTGTTCTTGTTCTTGTTTTATTACACTGGCTAGGACTCCTAGAATATTGATGAGTAACACTGGTCATCAGCATTCTTGTCATGTTTCTGATATACAGGTATGCCTTTAGGAGTTCACTGTATAATATAAGGCTGATTGTTAGTGTCTGTTTTACAATTCTATTTAAATTATTCTACTGCATGAGGTCTTTATTATTTCATCAACATGCCTCTTTCATCCTGAAAGTTACTTCTTTACTTTGCTTTATTTGTTTGTTTTTAGGTAGACCCTGCACCCAGCAGAGGCCAATGTGGGACCCTAACTCACAACCCTGAGATCAAGACTGGAGCTGAGATCAAGAGTTGGACACCCAACCGACTAAACCACGCAGGCATCCCTACTTTGCTTTATTTTGGACACAATACTCAAACATTTGTTACCATAATTCTTTTAAATCTTGGGTAGTTTTTAAAAATTTGTATTACTTGTATCAAAGTAATAATAGATAAAATAACATTTATCGTTGAATCTGATAAGAGGGGAGGGTTTTAGAAAACACGAAGAATTAATGTTTCTTTCTCCATCCCCCAAAAGATATAAAGAGGTCTACAAAAGTCTCCATTGTTCCTTTAGCAGTTACTAGCTTCCAAATATTCCTTACTGGAAATTCTATTGCTTTCTTTGAATAAGAACAGTACAATATTGTAATTATACCAAACATTGCTAAAAGTTTAAAACAACCTCATGGAATTACAATGTTGTAAACTATAATTTATATATTAGCTAAGGATAATTTGACTCCTTTTAGGCTGAATGTTCTCAGCCATGATAGGGTATGATAACAATTACACAATGGAAATTCAAGTCATTCACTGCACACTGGATCTTAATAACCTTCTTAAAAAGCCTATGCCTTTTGTGAATTTCAAACCTTAGTTTAACCTCTGTATCACATTCTAAAATCATTGTATGTTAACTTTCATAGCACTAATCTCTGTAAAACATATTTTTGACAAGGGTCTACTTTAACTCTACATTTTATTATGGTATCAAGATCAATTGTATCAAGATCATATTATTTAGAATACGTGGCGCACCTGGGTGGCTCAGTGGTTGAGTGTCTATTTTTGGCTCAGGTCATAATCCTGGAATCCTGAGATCGAGTCCCGTATCAGGCTCCTTACAGGAAGTCTGCTTCTCCCTCTGCCTATGTCTCTGCCTCTTTCTCTGTGTTTTCCGTGAATAAATAAATAAAATCTTAAAAAAAAAAAAAAAAAAAAAAAAGAATATGCATGAATCTTAACTAGGGATGGGCTAGATAGCTCATGGAAAATAAATTGGCATTTTGTAAATGCAAATAGCTAACGTTAGGTTAGACATTTCTAAAGTTTAAAACTTCTTTCAACCAGTAACGGAACAGTAGGGTACAGTGGGAAGATCAAAGACCCTGAGGCCAAGGACTTGGTTCAAATCCCTAATCCCCATTAGCTGTTTGCCTTCAGACAAACTACGGATTCACACTGATGTTTAGTTGCCTTACTTATAACATGGAGATTATCCTGGGAACTATTTCCTGGGGCTAATATAAAACATATGAACATATATAACACATATGAAGCCCCCAGGGGGGTGCCCAGCACACAACAGGTCCTCAAGAAAGGTAAACTCTTGTCACTGGGAGTAAACACTTATCCATGCCAGGAACTGCCTCATGTGCTTTAGATGCATGGATTTCCCTGACATTACAGATGAAAGAACAGAGATGCAGAAGGGCTGTCAGTGCACCACAGGGCACAGTGCCCCACAGGTACCACCTAGGGGGGATTTCTGTTTGTTCCAGTGAGTGTGAGGAGCTGGGAGTGGAGCTAAGATGCTGGATATCTTGAAACATGCAGGACAGTCCCATAAAGATTTGTCCCCTGCCCCCACAAGATCTTTCTTCCAGATACTCCTGTAGTTGACAGACCTTCCCTCAAGTTTCTTTGTTATAGAAATATAAAATATTTTTTCAACCTATCAATAGGTACACAATTTTCAAGGAATGCAAACAACAGTGAACACTGAGGTAAGGTTAGCCTTAACTTTGCCACGAGCTGTGTACTTTTTCAGAAAGTCATGTCGCCAATGCCAATAACCACTTGTGAGATCTGAGTGGCCAACACCACTTAATCCTTCCACATTCATGCTTGTCCCGTGTACTAGGTCTTGTAGATGTGTGCAAACACCAGCAACTCAGAATATCTTCTAATGTAGTTGAAATATTTCTTCCAATCAATATATATTGTGTTACCATAAAATTCTTTTATATCAAAACTAACATAATAATGCTTTCTGAAATTGTACATTTAAGTTTGTAGTACATCTACGTTTTACCTCAGGTCGAAGGTTTGTTATAAAAAGAGGGAAGAGGCATGCTAAATTTGAGAATGGAATGGGCCACAAAACTTGCTTGTCACAGAGCTGGTTAAGGACAGAGCCAGAATTTGAACCAATGCTCTCCCTAGAGTCCTTGTTTATAATTCATATGCTCTGTGATGAAAAAGTTAAGGACTGTCCCTTCCCTGCCTCTACAAAGTTCTCTGAATTGGGGAGGCACTTATTCACTATTTACTGAGAAACTAGGGATACAGCTGTGAACAGATGGGACACTCCAACAACGAGACGGCAATGGAAAGAGCTGCTGGGAGGAGAGCCAGGAGAGGCCGATGTTTAGAAAGAGCTTTATGGAAGAGGAGAGAAGCCCTGCCTGATGTGGCTAAAATCTGGAGCAGAGTGAAGCTCAGAACTGACCGTTAAAGCATCAGAGAGAATAGATTCCCAAATAAGAGAGTAAATGGCAGAGGATGGTTGGGAGGTGCCCAGTGGAAAGAGGAGAAATAGTTTGGAAAGTGGCTTTTTTTCATAAGAGTGTTGGACCTATTGACTCCACAAGATCTACATAAGTGGATAAAAGTGAGTAACTCATCTCAAGAAGATTACAATTGTCCTTTAAAAGGAAGTCCACAGAGAAGTCAGGAAGTACGAGAATAAAATGTGAATTGTCTTTGTATGGATAAATGATATGATTTGAATTTTCTTCTCTACTTAGGAAAAATTTCTGACTCCTCTATAATGATTGGAGTATTACTTTTAACAAACAAAAATTATTTGTTTTATATTACATATTATGTGGAATGTTCCCAAGAGATTTAAATTTCCCCCAGGTGAAATTCTTACACAAGTGTACCTGCAAATAAAAGCAAGAGTATTGGACCTATTGACTCTGCAAGTTGCCTAAAAGCAGCATATACTAAATGACTTAGCTACTCTATTTTTTTCAAATCGCAAAATGATTTGCATCCTGCCTCTCTCCCCTTGGCAGTGATGGTCTTTCCCAAATAAGAAGCCGAATCCCTCATGTTTTGATTAGCATCCCTTTTGGCATCAGAGTATATTTGAGATGTTAAATATGCCAGTTGAATTTCAGACCATATGTTTTTAATTTTAATGTTTAATGCCACTGCAAAGACTCTCTGCATTGTTTCTCAACAATTTTTGAGTTTAAGTTTCTTGAGCTCTTTTGCATTCCAGAGTAGTGGAAGGCTTAGGCAAGACAGGGAGATGTGTGCTGGAATGATATCGTGCACCTGTGAATCTGCTGGGCTGCAGGGCATCCGGCTTTCTTTCTAGTAACTACAGAGAATTTCAAACAAGGCCTTCTGGAAGGATTTCCCTAACCAAAAGGAGGGTATTTGAAGCAATCCAATTCCCTTAGATCTCTCAGATCCCCTCTGTGGATGGTCCCAGATGCCTTTGTATGAGAAGGGATACAGGCAATAGTGCTTCCCATTGGAAAAACTCAAATCAGCTCTATGAGCTTGTTTCTTTTTTTTTTTTTTAATTTTAAAAAAGATTTTAAATTTTATTTATTTATTCATGAGAGACACAGAGAGGGAGGCAGAGACGCAGGCAGAGGGAGAAGCAGGTTCCATGCAGGGGCCCGACGTGGGACTCGATCCCAGGTCTCCAGGATCAGGCTCTGGGCTGAAGGCGGTGCTCAACTGCTGAGCCACCTGGGCGTCCCATTTTTTTTTTTTTTTTTTTAAGATTTTATTTATTAGTTGACAGAGAGAGATAGAACACAAGCAGGGGGAGCAGGAGAGGGAGAATCAGGTTCCCTACTGAGCAGGGAGTCTGATGTGGGTCTCAATCCCAGGACCTTGGGATCATGACCTAAGCCAAAGGCAGATTCTTAACTGACTGAGCCACCCAGGCGCGCCCCTCAGTGAGTTTCATAGTGTACTCACACAGCTATTCTTCATTTCAAAAATGAATTAGATCTGTGAAAGTTATCTAAAAAGTAAAAATCTTTAACATCTTCAGGTGGTAATAGTAGCTGGCATCCACTGCTGAGTGTGGGTCTGAACCTCTACTTTTTCCAGTGTTACTGCACTTCATCCACAGAACAAGCCTTGTGATAGGTATTGGAGACACTGTGATTTGGGGATGTTGCATGACCGATCCAAAGAGACGTCCAGCACATGGCAGAGGACAAGTCAAACCAGGCAGCTGGATTAGTGTTTTAGTTTTCTTTGGATATTTTATCAAAAATACGCATGCACCCTTAGGTTAACTGCAGCATTATTTCCAACAGCAAAGAAAATGGAAGCAACTTATTTTGTATGAATCAACTCTTTCATAAAAAAATTTTTTTTAAACTTAGAAACAGGATTTGTTAATGGTCACCAAATTTTACAACCTGATCTTTTTCAAAGTCTTGGTGGAATTAAGTTAGAGTAATATTAAGTCACACTAATAATTTTGTGGTTCTTATTTGGCCAATAACGGTTTTTAGGTCATTTTCTGCTATATACAATAAAAAATCTGATCATCAACACACAAAATTTAGGATGGTGGGTACTTTGTGGAGGCAGACAAATGGGGTCAAAGGTGGGGGGGGCATGATTTATCATAGTTTACTATCCCAAATGCACCATGGAGAAAAACAGAAACTAGGCTTCTTTTTTATTTATTTATTTATTTATTTATTTATTTATTTATTTATTTATTTTTTAAGAAACTGGGCTTCTAATTAAAAGTTCCTCAATTACTTTACTATAAGAAAGGGGATAAATGTTTTGTACTCTTCTGCAAATCAATTCTAGAAAATTGATATCATGTACTCCTTTTTCTGCTGAGCTAGATAATAAAGACCTCAAGTGTTTGTCATCTTCAATAGAAAAGGTTCTTTCTTCCTTATTTCAAAAACACTTTTGGATTGATTTATATTTAGAGAACATATCAACAATACAAATAATAATCAAATAGATAAACTGAAAGTATTGCAAGGGACGATAGTTTTATTCGGAGGTGTCTGAGCAGCTCAATTAGTTAAGCGTCACCCTTTAGCTCAGGTCATGATCTCAGGGTCCTGGGATCAAATCCGGCACGGGGTGCCTTGCTCAGCAGAAAGTCTGCTTCTCTCTCTCCCTCTGCCCCTCCCCTCACTCGTGCTTGCCCTCTTCTCTCTTTGTCTCAAATAAATTAAAAAGAAAGAAAGAAAAATTTTTAATGAAGCAGCTTGTAAAACAGAAAAGTAAACAGGCTATAAAGTTAAACCGTTTCTTTTCAAAGGTCCACAGAACCTTTTATGACAAATGTTCAGAACTGGACAACACAGGATCAGAATAGGCAGCAGGACAGACTTTCACTTCTCCAAAAACCAGGTACCACTGCCAAGGCAAGTCCAGCATCAACAGGTGAATAGAATAGTCCCGGGAGATGATGCATGGATCTCCTTGCAGAAAGCCCTGGTCTCTGAGGGTGAAAGCAGTGCTAGAGAAATCATCTGTTTGGCTGCTCTTCCCTGGGGAGGCAGAGAAGGAGGGAGACCTTTATGTTGCCAGAACAGGTGGATTAAAAAGCAGTTCCACGCAGGGCCCACTACCTGCGTTGGCCTAGAACACGGCATAGGATAAGGAGTGCTGGGCTCCCAACTGATTTAAATCTACTGAATTTTCTTGCCCCCCCCCCTTTTTTTTAGGGCTGGGGCTAGATAGCCACCTCTGCAAGAACACCAAGGAAGAAAAAATTTCACATGTGGTGTGAATTCAGGAAAAGAGGCACCATAAATGTACACAAATTTTGAGGTAATTAAAGGCTTAAATGTAAGAGGTAGCATTTTATAAGTCATTATACATTATCTTTATGATTCCAAAAGCAGAATCAGGAAGACAAAAAGATGGAAAAGAAAAAGATAATGCACCTGTGGGAGAAGATACTTGTAACACATAATGGCAAAGTGTTCATATTCAGAATATAACCCCTAACATCTCACTCCTAAGAACAGACCCTCGAAGACTTGTGCACATATTCACAGGGACACAAGCAAGAATGTTTCCAGTAGCGTTATTTGAAACAGAACACCAAAAAGGAATCTCACTGCCCCCGGTGGAAGTGAGGTGCACAATGCACATGCTTATATTCATGCCAACAAAGACAACACTACAGGTTGGATGAGGCTGCTTTGATCATAGCTATGCGGATAAATGCAGAAATGTCAGGCTGAACAAAAATAGCATGCCTTCTGCTTTTGTGTGGCCTGCAACTTTCTTATACTATTTTTTTTTACATTTTTTAATGTTGGAAAAAAAACCAAAAGAGGAATAATATTTCATCACATATGAAAATTAGATGAAATTCAAATGCCAGAGTCCATGAATAAATTAATCTACTGGAACATGGCTCCCTTCTTGCAGTTTAGGGCTTCTCTGTGGCTGCTTCTTCACTTTAATATTTGCCCAGAGATGCTATGACACACAAAGCCTAAAATACTTGTCTTGCTCTTTATAGAAAAAGTTTGCTGATCCCTTCTGTAGTGCAAAGCAGGTAGTAAGATTTATTAATGTGTAAAATTTTAAAACATATAAAATGCTACAAAAATACCCTGCATATCTGTGGTTCTCAAATTTATGTGCTGTGGTGTCCCAAGGCTCTGCATTGAACTCGGAAGAGTCATGGGGTATTTTCAACTTTGGAGGGAAGCTCAGTAATACTTGACATCTGTTGAGCCCTGCATTTTCTACTATGTTGAGGTAGTTCATAGTTTCAACTTTATCCCTCTGCTGTCCTTTCAATGACATCATATATTTGTGAAGCCAAATTTTTGGCAGTTGCTGCAGTGAGAGCAAGAATGGTGTGAAAGCCAGTGTGGAACAGGAAATGAACTTTGAAGCGTTGACCAATCCCAAGGATCGAGAAGTTGTTCAATGTCCAGCAAGGACACACATCTTATCAATAAGTTATGGTGGCAACTTAAACATGAAATAATAGCTTTCCTTTCAATTGATATGTATTCTTTTTTTGAGACAGCTACTAAGTTGTCAAGACAAACATCCACGAACTTGTTTAAACCTAAACTACTTAATAAATAGTAGTGTTAGGTATTTCTGTTGGCCTCATGTGCCTTAGGAAGCAATTGCTGAGACAACGTATGAACAGAGAAGGTCCAAGAATCTCTACTGTCAATCTTTTGTGAATACAAAAGAATAAAAATATACAGAATAAAAGTATAAATCATGCCTGGAAATGGTAATCCCTTAATTGGGACAGTGACTTCCTCTAGAGGAATGGAAAAGGGGATGATATCAGGGAGGGATTCACAGGGACCTCAACTCTGTGTCTAATGTTTCATCTGAAAAAAAAAAAACCCTAAAGCACATGTTATGATTCTTATGATTTGTTATGTGATCCGTCATGATTTTGACACAACTGAGTGAATGATGGGAATACGGGCAGTTATAATATTAATCTGCATACTTTCCTGGATACTGTCTACTCAATATATTTCACTTTTGTTTTCATTTTTTTAAGGGCAGAAGAATAGCCCTTAAAGTAAAGCGTGACTTTACACAAAAGCATAGGCAGAGAAAGGTGGGGTGGAATAAAGATCAGCCTTGAGAGCGAGGGAGAATGAGATTAGATCTTAAGCTACATGAGAGACACCAGAACTCCCGGGACAGTGAAAACCACCTTCTCTTACTGGGCTTCCTGAACACTTGGGTTAACAAACACGATTGGTGATTAGGGGTTTCTCTGAAGGTTGGCATGTGACTGACACCTCCACAATTCTTGTCTTTGATTTAATTATGAATATAATCGCTAAAGGAAAAAAAAAAAAAGGAAGTATCCTAACAAAAATAGGGCCTTGGCTGAGATCTGTGTTTCTAAATAATGTAAACTGAGCGAGGTCTGGGAAAATTAGAGCTTAGAAAGATGGGAGACCACTTGACGTCAGAATTTTTTAAAGGGTGGGTGAAATGGTAGGAACATTTAGTTTGGTCTGGTTCTCTTCTACTGAAGTGAAAGGATATTTAAAATGGGATGGCAATAAAAATTGAAACAGACAAGCTGGTGACTGGATGAAGCTGCCAGCAGTTTCCTGAAGCCCAAGGAGCAAGATTTAAACAGTTTGCAAAAGGGCACTGGATAAGTAAAGAGAACACCAAGATGTTGTGACTCAACCAGATAACCTTTAATTAGTACCACATTAGGGAGAAACAGCATTTAAAGTAGTAAGGAGAAGAAAAGAAGGAGGAGGAGAAGGAGAAGGAAGAGGAAGAGGAGGAGGAGGAGGAGAAGAACAACAACAACAACAGCAACAACAACAACCCCCCCCCTTACGCTGGAATTAAAATTTTTTAAAATAATAATTAAAAAAGAAAGAAAGAAAGAAAACCCCAAAGTATCCCACCACTGTTGGCCTACATTATTACAGATTGGCACAATATAATTATACTGGTACAATTTTAAATTGTGGCCGTCCCCTGTACACAGGTCATCTGAAACTTGGTGTTTTTTTCATGGGAGTGGATGGGAATCAGCTAAAGAGAAATGAGAAAATCACTGTAGGCAGGGCAGCCAATGGACTACCTGTACAGGTTTCGGTACAGGTAGAGGGGTTGTACCGGGGTTGAGTCCTCTGCCACTTACTGGCTGGGTAAGTGTCCTCCTTACAGAGGACATATGCTGTAATCTCTCTGAGCTTCACCTACGACATCTGTAAAATGAGGATAATGACACCCACCCCATAGAACTGTTTCAGGCTTCGGTGAGAATGCAGATGACATCTGGTCTGGAGCAGGAGTCTGGAAGTCGGGAACCATGCAGAGAATGGCAGCATTTGTAATGAAAATATTAATGAGCCTTTGTGTCCCAACCCTACTCAGTTTGTCTTAGAACGACCATGGTTATTTATTCTGATCTGGAAACCCTAATCCTGAAATGTTCAGGGCGCAGCTCAGTGCACGGTCTAACATTTTCTACTGACACACAGTTTGCTCAGGGTAGGGACCCAGGCAGCATGGGGAGAACCCAGGGCAGGTCCATAGCACTCTCTATAGATGGCAAGAAGACTCACAGTCAATTTAGGCAATGTCTTGACCAGCATTTTGGAAGAGGGTGCTAAATGTCAAATGTGAGTGAAACACCAAAATCCACCACTGCTTCATATAGGTCACTATAAAGTAAGTATGGTGAAATGCCATACAGCATCCCTTAGGCTATGAGAAGACCCTGGATCTTGATCTTTTGTGGGTAACAGACCCCTTGGAAAAATCTAATTAGAGTTGTGGAGCCCTTCTCTTGTTTAAAAAACAAAACAAAACAAAACTATATATATATGTATATAATTCTGCATTTAATTATGGGAGGGGTGGATGGTAACCACCAGTTAAGAACTCCTAGCTTAAATCCGAACAAGTGTATGCTGAATTCCAGAGTGAAGGAAAGGTATTCATTTGAAATGGGAATGAAAACCAAGTTAAGAAAACAGAAAGCAAAATTTAAAAACCAAGGATCATGTGTAAGTTTGAAATCCTTACAAATAGTTTAAAAATGAAATAATTTATTAAAGCCTAGAAACTCAATGTTGTTTCTCTTTTCTTTCTTTTTATTTTTTAAAAAATAACACATGATTAGGATTTGATGCCAAAGAAATGTTTGCTTTTATAGCAGTGAATGGTGGTTAAGTGGATTCCCATGAGGACTGTTGGCTAGAGGAGGAATAGAAATAGCTATCATGGGGAGCACTGCATTCCCCCCCCAAATTCTAATGGACTCTTTTGGTCTAATCTGTCAGATTTGTGCATTTACAGTTGACTGGTGAACAACATGGGTTTCATAAGTGGATGAGTCTACTTATATACAGATTTTCTTTTTGATAAATACAGTATAGTACTACAAATGTATTTTCTTTCCCTTATAATTTTTAAAAAGATTTTATTTATTTATTCATGAGAGAGACAGAGAGATAGGCAGAGGGAGAAGCAGGCTTGCTGCAGAGCCTGATGTGGGACTTGATCCCAGGACCGCAGGATCATGACCTGAGCCAAAGACAGACGCTCAACCACTGAGCCTCCCAGGTGCCCCTCCCTTATGATTTTAATACTATTTTCTTTTGGGGTGGTTGGGTAAGAACAGGCGGTTGAGTGGCTGATTCTTTGATTTTGACTCAGGTCATGATCTCAGAATCCTAGGATCAAGCCCTGTGTTGGGCTCCGTGTTCACCGGGGAGTCTGCTTGAGATTCTCTTTTTCCCTCTATTCATCCCTACCCTGGGATAAATAAATAAACCTTTAAAAAACTAAAAATATTTTCTTTTATCTAGCTTGCTTTATTGTAACATTACAGTATATAATACATATAACATGTAAAATATGTGCTATTTATGTCATCAGAAGGGCTCTGATCAATTGTAAGCTATTAATAGTTAAGTTTTGGGGGAATCAAAAGTTATATGGAGATTTTTAATTGCACAGGATGGGGGTCAGTGCCCCAACCACCAACTTGCTCAAGGGTCAACTGTAATTTAATAAGTTTCACTTTATTATTAGTCTAAACAGAATATTGATTCCATTATCTTGGAATAATGTTTGCAGAGTAGACAAAATAATTCCTTCCCTGTGTGTGCTGGGATAGAAAAAAAATTAGACTGAATATACCTCACAAAACCCATAGTATGGGGAAAATTCTAAAGAGACGTCCATCATCTCATAAGGTTCTTCGTTAATCAATATGATACTTACTCTCATAAGTGCATTGTATTTACCACTGAGGTTCTGTCTATGGGCTTCTCTCTCACACCATATTATAAATTACTGGAGGCTAAGAAACATGTCTCATATCTCTGATTCCTAGCTCCTACCATATATTACTTGACATAACAACAGAAGCTCAATACATGTGTACTGAAATAAATTATTTCAAAGGACTTAAATAAATAAATATTCAGTTACTTTTTTTCCAGGATATTACATAGAACTTAAGTTGACAGATCATTTGCTCATTTTCAGTTTGACCCAGAAATGCTGTCAGATTGGTTTTTTTTCTGTAAATTAACCTTTTAAATCCTTTTACCGTTTTTCTATTGGATTACTTATCTTAAGAAAAATTAATCTATAATACTTGGTGGTTTATATATTTTCCAAATGTTAGTCATTTGTTACCTCTGCAAAGGTTTCTCCTACTCTGTCACTTGTTTTTTAAATCCTGTATCTTTTATCATACACAATTTATTCTTTAACATGACCCAAGTTATCAATCTTCTTTTGGATTTGGGCTTTTTATATCTTAAGAGACACAGACTTCAGGCAGCCCGGGTGGCTCAGAGGTTTAGTGCCGCCTTCAGCCCAGGGCGTGACCCTGGAGACACGGGATTGAGTCCCACGTCCGGCTCCCTGCATGGAGCCTGCTTCTCCCTCTGCCTGTGTCTCTGCCTCTCTCTCTGTGTCTCTCGTGAATAAATAAATAAAATATTAAAAAAAAAAAAAAAAAAGAGAGACACAGACTTCTACAAAGACTTTTCTAAGGACATAAAGTCTCTCACAGGCATCAGATAAACCCATGACTACTGCATTTAACTTCTGTGGGAGGATATTAAAATGGGGCTCTTTTGGTTTCACTTTTGTCTGAAGCCCCCAAACAGTATCAACTGCTCTCAAGTTAAAGGATGATGCTAAAGTCAGCAGCATTTGCAAAGACAATATTGAAAATAGACTATGTAACCTTTAGCCCAACAACTACCTTGAGTTTTCATAGGATTGATAGCGTTAGAAGCCAGTAACTCAAAGAAAGTTATCAGTATCACAATCCCACTGCCCACACCCCAGGGGAAAGGATGTGGAGCTGGTGAGTGAGGCTTTAAATGTATGACTAGAATTGGTGTTCCTGTCTTAGAGGGACACAGTGGTCAGTTGGGGATGAATAGAAGTCTGCAGACTGAAGCGAAACAGCCCCTACAGCAGAACAGAGACTCGGGTGAGAGATGTAACTGCACTCCTGCCAAAGGTGAGGTCACAGGTTGGAAGGCTGTGGTACCTGGAGATCAGGTATTGGCTTAGCAGTAGGACTGTCCCAAAGGGAGACTGCCCAGAGGGTTTCTGCCATGAGTGTGGGTCCTCTGCTAGAAGAGGTTGGACAGGTACCATTGAAAGTCAAAGCTTCAACTCTAGAGGGGCCAGAGGCACACTAAGTTCAAGGTGATGGAGGATAAAAGAAGCCACTTTTCCCGTCCCATCATCAGCCAAATGCAGGCCCAAAATAGGAGAGACTTAAATTTGAAAGAAATCTGGAGTTATTTTTATATAAGACTGCACCCACATTTTTTTAAATTGAGACTATTCTTATGACAGAAAGTGATTAGAGAAATTTTAAAAAGTTTTTTAGAGGAACCAGGTATTAATGGAGAGGGAGGGATCTACCATAAATTTCATCCACTGCAGCCCACAGACCAGGCTTGACCTGGCAATGGGGGTAAGGGTACTGTTTTTTGATCATGCCCCACTCTCACTGCTCAATACCTTGGCTTTGCTACCAACATTCCAATGAAGCCATGGCATTAAGGCACCACCTTTGTGAGAGTTTAACATTATACGTTTTGAGTCGTGTGTGTTGTCTACACATAGTTATGCAAGTCACTGCTGTCACCTAGTTATACATACTGAAGGATAATCTTGATATATTAAAACTAACATAAAATGAGTTATTTGCATACCATGTTCATAGCAGCATTATTCACATTAGCCAAAAGGTAAAAGCAACCCAAGCATTCCTAGACAGATGAATGGATAAACAAAATGTGGCATACATAAACTGGAGTATTATTCAGCCTTGAAAAGCCAGGAAATTTGAGCAGATGATCCAACATGGGTGAATTCTGAGGATAATATGCTAAGTGAAATAAGCCAGTCACAAGAGAGCACAATACAGATATGAGGAATAGTTACCAGGGACTGGAGGAATAGAGAATGAGGAGTTGTTTAATGGGTACAGAGTTTGAGTTCTACATTATGAAAAGAGTCCTGGTAATGGGTGGTGGCGATGGTTGCACAATAATGTGGAAGTATTTGACTACTAAATGGTACACTTAAAAATGGTTAAAATGATGCATTTTGTCACATGTATTTTACCACACTTAAAAAATAAAATCATTATCCAAAACAAAACAAACTGTGAATTACAAAGGGGAAATTTAACCTTTATTAGTCACGGATTAATGATAGGGAGAATAATAATGAGGAGTGGCTAAGAATTATCACAGAGTCCTTGCATGTGTCAGGTGCTGTTCCAGGACTTAACAAGCAGTCTGATTTAAACCTCATTTCAAACCTATGAAGCAAGCCCTACTTAAAGCCCTATTCTATAGATGAGGAAACTGAGGCTAATAGGGTTAAGTTGCCTAACGTTACACAACTTGAAAGGAGTTGAGCCAGCTACTCTGACTCTAGAGTTAGCACTCTTGACTGTCTTGCCGTGGACAGATTTCTGCCGCTGAATTCTCCACCACTTACAAATTCTTAGACTAGAAGAGGTCATAGAAAGCATTAGCAAAATCACTGACGTTTGACTGGTTGGCCATGGTTTACACAGCAATTTCTCATTTGATACTACTCATTAAAATACTGTAAGGTATTCTCTTATTATCAAAAGAGGAAATTGATAAGTGACTTGTCTCAGATCACACTACCGGGTAGAGTTATGATACCATAGCTTCTACCTCAGGGTCACAGCTGCCCATCCATACCAAATTCCTCATTTCTCCTTTTTCACATGAGAACATCTACAAGGGAGTGTCCCTTGTAGAGGCTAATGGTTTGTCCAAGGTCACACAGAAAGCTAGTAGGTTTTGCACACATCATCAACATATACCTTTAAAAATGCTTTGCCACAATAACACATATTCTATAAATATATATATGGACAAAGTGAGGATGGGTACAGAGGCAGAGAGCTCTGTCAGCACAAAATAGAGTACTTTCTACTGGAAGCTCTTTCACTTGCGTAGCTGATGCATTAGAACCACCTCTTCACGTAAGCACCCAATTTTTCAGTTCCCGCCCTTCCCAGACTCCTGGTCCATTAGCTCTACAATTATGCTGTGATCAATTGAGCAAATCCATTTAGATGGCATGTCTAGCCACTCTCATAGTGGATTTGATACCAAAGCAGTAAAGTACACAAGAACTGTATAATACAGTCCTTGAGAAGTGAACTACATAAATTCTCATCGGATTCTGACTGTATATCTATTGAGAATTCTTAAAAACAGTTTTGATAACCTGGGATGAACTTTTTAATGGCTGAGCATAAAAGTGCAGTACTAAGCTCTTTAGACCAGTAGGAACATTTCTAATAAAATAACTCACTTCTGAGTTTGATAAAAGGCTGATGATGAGTGTAAAGGAAACAACTGCTAGATTTGATGGTTGCACTAAGTGGAGATTACCTATTGGCATGTGAAAATCTGCCAGCATAGTCTGTTTGATGTCAAATGATGGTGTTACTCCAAGAATCCTTGTTCTTGGTTTGCCCTTTGTTGCCTTAAGCTCATTGGTGGGACTGGGGCTAGCACTGACAGAGCAGACTCTATGGCAGCTGCCCCCTCCTACCTGACTGGAATTTCCAATGAAAACCAAAGAGAAGCAGGTACCACAAAGGACACCTTGTCAAGTAGTACAATGTCCAAAGTCCTACCAGTTACAATTTCCAAGTCTGGTAGTTGAGAATCTCCCCTCTGTTAGTCAAAGAATCATCCTCTAATTTGAGGAAGAGCAAACTGATTTCTAGCACTGATAATGGATAACAGTTAACAAGCACTTCTTCTACTAATTATATACAGCATTTGACAGTATGCTCCATGGGGGGTGGGTGGGTGGGGTGGTGGTAGTCTGGTTTCCTCACCATGTATTCTCAGTTGAATAGCATGCCTTGTTGATAGGAGATTCTTATTAAATACTGGCAGAATGAATACATGATCTCCTTTGGTTTTCATAATAACTCTAGAAGGTTTGATATAATATCAGAATCAGGGATCCCTGGGTGGCGCAGTGGTTTGGCGCCTGCCTTTGTCCCGGGGTGCGATCCTGGAGACCCGGGATCGAATCCCACATCGGGCTCCCTGCATGGAGCCTGCTTCTCCCTCTGCCTGTGTCTCTGCCTCTCTGTCTCTCTCTGTGTGACTATCATGAATAAATAAATAAAATCTTTAAAAAAAAAAAATAATAATAATAATAACGGAATCACAATTTTCTAGATGAGAAGACAGAGGCTCAGATATTCCTTAAAATGTGTCCAAAATCACTCTAGCAGCAAGTGTCAGAGTTCATATTCAAACCCTTAGGTATCTGACATCAGAGTCTATGGTTCAAACACAACATCATTTCACTTTTACAAACCAGACCCTAGGGCTTTTGCAGAATTGAGACCATCTATGAAAGGTGGGCCTATTTCAAGTCAGAATGGATATCACTCTTGTTCAGTCATCAACTTTTAGATTTCTTCCATATTCTATATCAACTAAATTTAAAAGAAATGACTTACCTACAAATCCTTCTTCACCAACCAGTTTCAGGGCAATTTTATCAGCCAATACAGAAGAGTTGCCATGGGCAATGTTAGCAAAGGGGCCAGCATGCACAAATACAGGTGTCCCCTACAGAAATTGAAGAACAAATTAAAATCCCAAAAGACAAAGGGAAGAATGAATCAAGATGGCGAGTCCTGGTATTTCAAGACTCACCAAAGCCATTCTGCTTTTATTTAAGACTGTATATTCAATGTCCAACTTCTCTCAAAGAAAATGAAATCGCCTTGACTCTCTCAATGGGCCAAATTCCTGGTGTACTCTGCAACAGTGTCATTCTAAATGCTGAACTAGGGAGAAAAATCTCTAAGAATTTCCTACTATCATTTTGATAAAGCACTCATTAAGTGCCTCAGTATGAAGTAAATTACTTACCTCACTTCATAGTATTCTGCATTATATATCTTTTAAAAGAATAGAACTAAACCCTGATGGTCTAAGAGGCTTATTTAAATGTACTTTTTCCCTAGTCAGAAATCAATCACTTCAAGAAAAATCTAAAGAAGGATCCCTGGGTGGTTCAGTGATTTAGCGCCTACCCAAGGTGTGATTCTGGGGTCTAGGGATCAAGTCCCACATTGGGCTCTCTGCATGGGGTCTGCTTCTCCCTCTGCCTGTGTCTCTGGCCTCTCTCTTTCTGTGTGTCTCTAATGAATAAATAAAATCTTTAAAAAAAAAAAAAAAAAAAGAGAAACATCTAAAGAAAGCAAAAAAAAAAAATCAATTTAATTCATGAATTGTGTATTAATGTAGGACAACCTAAGTTCATTTTGGCTGTTTTGTGGGTTTTTTAAATTTTAATTTTTTTTATTTATTTGACAGAGAGAGAGAGAGAAAGAACATGCACATACAAACAGGGGACAAGCAGAGGGAGAAGCAGACTCACCACTGGGCAGGGAACCCAATGTGGGGCTCGATCCTAGTATGCTGGGATCATGACCTGAGCTGAAGGCAGACACTTAACCAACTGAGTCACCCAGGCACCCCTCACTTGTTTTTATATTTATAACAATAAGCTTGTTCTGATTTTTAAAAATTCTGTATAATTTATAAGTCCTTCTCATTGTTTAACTGGTTTACATGTTAAAAATCTGGTAACTATTAAGACAATAAAAGCAAAGAAAATTTTCACTCTTGGTAAAATGCTAGAGTAATTCTTACTAAAAAGAAAAACAAAACCCCACCAAACACCAAAAAAACCACTCAAACCAATCCCAATATAAGGGAATCATCAAAACTTTTAGATTTAATTCATTAAAGAAAATCTGTCAATATATTCATTTTAAATGCCATATCTAAACTTTTCCTTGATGAGTGAGAACAGACTGTAGCCCCCTCTAAATGCATTTATCCACATGCACTGAAATGTTCAGGTTTTATTCTGAGCCCAGCTGGGGCTGTTGGAGTCTGTGTCTGGGAAGCCTTGGATCCACCTGTGAAAACAGAGGCTGCCCTCTTACTGACAGGGGGTAAGGCAGGGAGTGATGTGGGAGCTGGGAGGCTGGGAGCCACGGGAAATTCCCATGAACCACGATGGGCTGCTAGCCGAACGTTTTTCAAAGACAAGAGCTGAACAAAAGCAGGAAGAAAGGCAGGGAAGGAAAAATCATCTCGGAGAATGAAAAAGAGTTTATCAAAGCCATTCTGTGTGTTCTCTATTTACTCTTCTTCCCAGAGTCCGCAGGGCAGACAATGATGGGGTCCTGATGAGGTCACTCAGATGTCTGTGGAAATAAAGCTGGCAAAATGAAATCCAGGTGCTTATGGATGTCAGTGCTTATGGGTACGGGTGCTTATGGATATATTCGTGTGTGTGTTTAGAGTTTAGATCTGTGTACCTAGCTTTAACTTCTCACTTCGGTCCAGATAAACCTTCCAAGGGCTCTGAAGAAGAGTGTTTAGAACTTCAAGTCTCCTCCACCTCCTCCCCTTGCAGCCCTGAAATGTGGCTGCCTGTGGCCAGCTAGTGGAACTGGGGACAGAGTAGTGAGGGGAAGGTCACAGGCTCTGGCCCTAAGTCTACACCCTGCCACATTTGGCGAGGTCATCAGCCTGAGAAGTACCAAACACTGGTCTCTGGAGGAGGACAGGTGACAGGGTGTGGCCAGATCAGCATAAACAAACACTTCATTAGTAAAGTTACTGAGATAACTTCAGCAGCGTTTTAATTTAAAATTAAAGGTCACACAGTAAATTACTCACTGAAGCAGGATTAGAGCCCTGGTTTTCAAACTCCACTACGGAGTCTGAATGGAAAATTTGTTGATCATTAGACATTCAAACACAGAGACACATATGCTCACAGGCTCAACTAATATTTATGGTTCTGATACAATACAAAGAGTTAAGTACTTAGTCTAAAAAACTCTATGATGGGATGTCTGGGTGGCTCAGTGGATTGAGTGGCCAACTCTTGATTTTGGCTCAAGTCACAATGCCATGCTCCCCACTGAGCATGGATCCTGCTTAAGGCTCTCTCTCGTCCTCTCCTTCTCCCTCTGCCCTTACCTCAGCTTGTACTCGTGCTCTCTCTCTAAAATAAATAAATAAAATATTAAAAAAAAACCCAACCTCTACCACTAGTCCAAAGATATAAAAATACCTATCATGAGTCTGTTACTTCATTTTATATGCAGAACACACAAAAAAGTAATGCAGGAAATGTCTTGGTTTCTCATGATGACAAGGGTATGGATAGTCTCCTTAATGGACTTTTCAAACACTTCCAAAGATTAATAATTCAATTGATTGCTTGCCAGAGCTCTAAGAGAGCTTTGTCTAAAAGAGCTTTCTCAGGATAATGAGTTTGAGCCCTACACTGGGTGTAGTGTTTACTTAAAACAAGAAACAAAAAAATCCACAAAACAAACAGCTAAATATTTTCCAAATGAGGAGCTGCGTGTGGCAACCTGCCTTGGGGAAAGAAAAAAGAGCTTTCCGTTATGCTGGAAATAGTCTATATCTGTACCATCCAATACAATAGCCACTGTCCACATGTCCACTGCACACTTAAAATGTAGCTAGTAAAAAATAATTTTTTAAATAAATAAATAGAAATGTAGCTAGCATGACTGCAGAAATAGGTTCTTAAATTGCATTTAATTTAAAGTAATTTAGAGATGCCTGGGTGGCTCAGTGGTTGAGCATCTGCTTTCAGCTCAGGGCATGATCCCGGAGTCCTGGGATAGAGTTCTGTATCTGCCTCCCTGTGAGGAGCCTGCTTCTTCCTCTGTCTATGTCTCTGCGTCTCTCTCTGCGTCTCTCATGAATAAATAAAATCTTTAAAAAAAAAAAAGGTATAATATAATGTAATTTAGATCAAAACAACCATGTGTGGCCAAAGGCTGCCATATTGGACAATACACTCTGACACACATATGGCAAATTCAGGGTGGAATGTTCAGACCTTTCTACTTCTCTCTCTTCTTGAAGTCTTCCACAGGGAAGTTCTCACTCTGGCTATGTAAGAATCACCTAGGATAGCCAGGCCCTCCCTCCCCAACATTCTGATTTACTTGGTCTGGGTGAAGCCTCGCATCAGAATCTTTCAATCTTTCCAGGAAATTCTCATGTGCAGCCAGATTTGAGGACTACCAGTCTCCTGGCAACCTGCAGCAAAGTAACCCTGGACAACCCACTATAGGAGTAACAATCATGTGTATTCAAACACGAGCACTAAAGCACCATCTGTATACTGATTGAGGATTTTTAGATTATTGGCCAATTTACTTATTTATTAAAAATTTCATTTATTCATTTTATTATTTCATTTATTTACACACATACAGAGAGAAAGAGAGAGAGAGAGAGGCAGAGACATAGGCAGAGGGAGAAGCAGGCTCCACGCAGGGAGCCTGATATGGGACTTGATCCTGGACTCCAGAATCACTCCCTGGGCTGAGGGCAGGTGCTAAACCGCTCAGCCACCCAGGGATCCCCGACTGTTGGCCAATTTAGATTCCTAGTGCCATTCATTAGCCATGTTCATCTGGAATGATTAGGACCCAGGTAGCAGAATTCATACATGCAGGTATTTTCACTAAATGCTGCATTTATTTTTTAAACAGTGCCTATTTATTAAAGTAATGACAAAATGGTCTTGTCTTTTTTTTTTTTTTTTTAAGATTTTATTTGAGAGAGAGACAGACATAGTGAGATAGAGCATGAGCAGGGAGGAGTAGGAAGAGTAGGCTCCCCTCTGAGCACGGACCTGACATGGGGCTCAATCTCAGAACTCTGGGATCATGACCTGAGCCAAAGGCAGATGCTTAATCAGCTGAGCCACACAGGCACCCAAAATGGCCTAGTCTTAAATGAAAACTTGATAGAAATGTGAGTATAACTAGAATGGTCTAGGAGCAGCCCAGCTCACTGATTCAATCCCTAAAGGAAACTACTTTTAGAATGGGTTATATCTTAAAGGTGTCAGTAATTTTTAACCTAAGGAAGATTGAAAATAAGTTTTAAAACAGTAAGCTGATGATTATCCCTAATAATGATAATATTAACATGTTCGTTTTTGAGGGGGGTGTTATGAAGAAGCAGTATCACATTTCTTTTTTTTTTTTTTTCAGTATCACATTTCTTTATAAGTTTTTTCTCATTCACTCATCTATTAAACAAATATGTATTCTTAGGAGCAACATAGTAAAACTAATAAGTATTCATTTAATTAATCAACAAACGTTTGGTGAGCACCTAATATGTGTGAGGCACTTTCTAGGAGCTGATTGTGATCTGGTGGTGAACAAGGTGGACAAGGAAGGAGGAAACTCTTGGATGATATTTCATGCCATGCAAAGAATGACAGAACAGTGACAGGACACCATGACCAGGGCTGTATTGGACTGAGTGGCCTGGGAAGGCCTCTCTAGGGCTCATATTTAAAGGACATGAGTCCAAAGGACAAGAAGGAGCCTGACAGGTGAAATCAGGAGGAGCATCCCAGGCAGTGGTGTCTGCAGAGGGTGTCCCAGACAGGGACAGAGAGGATGAGGGAAGAGGCGGGAAGGGCCAGATCCTGCAGGGTTTCCAGCCAGAATGAAGACCAGGGTAAGCCACTCAAGAGCTCTAAGCAGGAGGGCAACAGGACCTGATTCAGTTTCAGAGCTCTCGGCTGAGCAGACAAAGGATTCTGATAGAAAGAGTGGTAGCAGCAGCCACTGTGGCAGGGCAGGAGGGCACACTGGAGGCCAGGGCAATGACAGAAGTGCACAGAGTTGGAGACATGTCAGGGAGACGCATCAAGACTCTGCAGGGATGGAGATGGGCGGGGTTGGGATGGGGTGGGGAAGACGGACTCCAGCGCAATTCCTAGGATTTTGGCTAGAATTACTGACTAGCTTTGGAATCAAAGACCTATTTTATTTTTTTTTAAATTATTATTATTTATTTATGATAGTCACAGAGAGAGAGAGAGAGAGAGAGGCAGAGACACAGGCAGAGGGAGAAGCAGGCTCCATGCACCGGGAGCCCGATGTGGAATTTGATCCCGGGTCTCCAGGATCGCGCCCTGGGCCAAAGGCAGGCGCCGAACCGCTGCGCCACCCAGGGATCCCAAAGACCCTATTTTTTAACCAAGTCTGATACGCAATGGCTCTTAGTAAGTACACCCACAACTCTGAAATTCTGAGGTCAAGAGATTCAGAACAAGAGTTTGGGGGTCAGCGGGCACCTAGGTGACTCCATTGGTTGTGTCTGCCTTCAGCATGGGTCATGATCCCAGGGTCCCAGGATCAAGCCCCACATCGGGCTCCCTGCTCAGCAGGAGCCTGCCTCTCCTTCTCCCTCTGCCTTCCACTCTCCTTGCTTGTACTCTCTGTCTCTGTCAAATAAATAAGTAAAGTCTTAAAAAAAAAAAAAGTCTTGGGGTCAGCATGTGGCTGGTGGGAGGGCAAAGTACAGCTGGAGAAGTGAGGGCTCAGACCTTCTAAAATTTAGAAGCTGAGCTAAGGCCAGGGTAGCAAAGGAGATGGAATGGAAGATAGTGGGAGGCCCGGGGCCACAAGGTGTCACAGAAGCCAAAAGAACCAAGTGCTCCAGAAGGAAGAAACATCAGCTGGATTCGGACCTTACAAAGAGGCCACATAGATGAGGACAGAGAAACGAAGACTTGGCCACACGGAGGAACAGGTGACCTTGAGGGGAGCATCCAGGAGAGGTGGAAGCTCAGGTCAGGCTAAAGTTATTGAGAGGTAGGTAACAAAGCAGAGACCCCAGTCACAGACGTTAATATCTGATTGTGACAGAAATCAGAGAAATGCAGCAGTAGCTGAGTGGGGACACTGGAGACTGTTTTGTTTCAAGACGGCCTATATCAGAGCATGCTTGCACACTGATGGGATGGCAGGAGGGAGGAAGGAGCTCACGTGGCAGGAAGGAGGGACAGGCCCAACTATAAGGTGCCTGTGCTCTCCCCCCCCTGGCTCAGCACCGCACCCTCACTTCCAACCTTTCAGTTCTGGCAGGTTCCACCATTTCGGTCATGTTGCCTTGCATCTGGATTCTTGCTCTCTGCTGGAGCCCTTCTGATTGCAGAACACATTCCTGCCCACAGGCCTTTGCACTCAAAGTTACCCTTGCCCAGAGAGCTCTTCTAACAAGCAGCCCATTCTCCTGGTTTGTTCACATCTCTGGTCATCAGCTACCCAGACACACCCACGTCTCTCTCTTATTTTTCTAACTCAGTCCTTGCCACCAGCTGACATGCTAGGTACGGACTCATTTCTCTATCATCTATCTCCTCTACTAAAGGACAGGCTCCAGGAGGGCAGGGCTTTGTTGTCCTGAGCTCCTACCACAAGCCCTGCCCATGTCATGGGTTAAATGAATATTGAATCTTCACAATAACCCTGCTAAGGGACGCCTGGGTGGCTTAGTGGTTGAGCGTCTGCCTTTGGCTCAGGGTGTGATCCCTACAGGGAGCTGGCTTCTCTCTCTGCCTATGTCTATGTTTTTCTGTCTCTCATGAATAAAAAAAAATCTTAAAAAAAAAAAAAAAAACCCCAAAACCCTGCTAAGTTAGTTTTTGTTACTATCATCATTTAACATAGGGGAAAACAGAGGCTGAGATCAGTAAACATCTGCCCAAGGTCAGTTTGTAAAAGGCAGAGGGTACTCAAACTGAGCTTTCTATTGGTTGAATGAATAAATGGACGGAGATTCCGCTCATCTTCCTCCAACATACCTGTCCTCTGGGCAAGAGCAGGGTAAATCTTATGAAAGGGGCGGGGCACAGCATACTTTCCTGGGAAGCATTTCTCAGCATATACTCTGTTTTGCTTGGGAGAAACAAACCCAAAAACCCTAAACCTAATGATTATGAGAAGCTAAGTGCAAAAAAGGCAAAATTGAAAATGTCATGTAAACATGATTCTACAACTTACTGAGATATTACATATGGAGCTTTTATGTTTCTACTCTGGTCAATTAGTACAGCCTTTCCCAAGAAAAGAATCTACAGATACACTTTCAACTTTTTTTTTGGATGACGAAGGACTTATCCTGATGCTCCTTGTGGGCTCACTTTGGCTGGAAATGCTCATGTTGTATGGGGACATGCAAGCAATCCAATGAATGCAAACTCTGTTAACAATTTCTATAAATTGAAAATTACTTACTTCTAGGGTCTGCATCAGATTTGGTTTTATTGCATCTTTCATCAAAACTGTCAAGGCACCTGTGACCCCCTAAAGGAGAGAGAGAGAAAAAAAAAGCTTGCTTTAGATTATTGACAAAAGATTGTCTGAGGCAAGGTGAGTCTCAGGGTGTTTTCTCACCAGCCTGCTTGTACGTGGGCATTCCCATAGGCTGTTCTCACCTCTGAGCTGCAGGGAACACAGAGTGGCTGGCTGTATCTTTCTCTCCCCTACCTGGATGGATGTCAACCATTCTAAGATGTAAAGTGATGAGGAAGTGGCCAGTCCTTGCCTTTTTAAAAAAAAAAACAAACACCTCCCTTGGTGGTGTTTAAGAGGCTTGCCATAAAGCAGATCTTACAGTGTCTTCTGGAAATTATGCACACTATTTTTTCATTACCAGAGATTATATTATTGCCTGAAGAAATCAGATAAAGTAAGAAAATAAGGCTATTTACTGAGTGGGAAATGGAGAGGGATAAAGGGAAATGTCTAAAAGCAACCATTTTTTCTAAAAGCAACGAAGAAATCACTGATTTCCCAATGCCTTGTCCCAATAAGATGTAGAAGGTGCTCAGAAAACTGCTACATTTGAAAAGCTTCTCATTTTCCATCTCTCATGCTGCTGGTCTGCCAGGAATGGAGCTGATGCCACCTGCACATAAAATGCAGCTGCCTCGACCCAATTCTACAAAGCTCTGGGTGGAGCTCCCACTGCATCCCTGTTCCCCATTCCTGGAAAAGACAGATGGGAGAAGGAAGACACGGGGTAGAAATCTGAGAGCTATTGGAAAAAGTGTGCCAAAGGAGGCCACAAAGGAAGCTTTAAAAAACAAAACCACTTTTTTGAAAGACACTGGACAAGTGCCTTCAAAACACCGTGATGATAAGGCAACAGGATGAATAAATGCCGTGTGAACACTGCCTTGAAAAGATCAACATGGTGTGTGACAGATCTCAACACATCAGGTGGCAGGATCTTGAGGATACAGGCTTACGGGAAAATCCAATTTATTTTCTGTTTCACTGTACAAAATATACATTATCAGAAATGCCACCTACCTATTATAAATAATAGTAAGATGTTTTACTGTGAAAGCTGTTGGCCAGGAAGGGCTCAGAGAAATTAGTTCTCTTTTCTTTACACAAAGCAGGTAGAAAAGTAGTAGTCTGCTGAGCTTTCTGTATGCTGTGCTTGCTTATGCTTCCATCAAATAAACCTGGCTCAAGAAACTAGAGGAGGAAGGAAGATGGACATTTCTGTCGGACTGTCTCAGGTAGCATACATCTGATTATTTTCCTCTGATACCTCTTAATCCTGTGTGGCTCCTAACACACTGACCATCCTCGAGCCCATGCAAAGAGTCATGGCTACTCGAAACTCTGCCACCTGTTCCATATCCCGAGTTTTGGGGAAAAGAGTTTGGACATATTCTTCCTGCGGATGCCAGCATCGATCATCTTATGAGAAACTTTTAGAAGCCATCTACTTGAATTCTCACGGCAATGCATAAACCCTTTAGGCCAGATCAGAGTATACAAGAAATTATAAAGCAGTGACATGAAAAGACAGAAGCTCCTAAAATCCTCCCTCAATTTTGCATGACAATTGATATTTCCAGCTAGATGAAACAGTCTGAAGAAGTTAGGCACTTCTTATAAATAACACAAAAGATGACTAAAGAGAATAAATTATGGGGTTTATTTTCTGATCTGATATTTTTATCACACGCATAAAAAAATAAATGCAGGGAAATAACATTTGTAGATTAAGGTTTGAACTATTTCTGATACATATTTATTGATATCCAAGAGACTATAGGGAAACCAACCATAATACGTTGGTTTACATAGAAATGTTGCAGTGTGGATAATTTTAAAAAAAAACAGTACCTTCACAGCAACCTGGATTAACCTTTATGCTAAGCATCCTAAGGGCTGCTGATAAAAAAATATATATATTTAATTTAGTTGACAAGACCTATGGGACAAGTCGGTCAGATTCATCTCTTCAAAAGCAGCCAAAAAGTAATCAAGACACTCTGGCAGAGGATTCCAATTACATCCTAAGTCCTTGGAATTAACAATATATTAATTTGCCTTTTTCAACTGTCAGTGTACGTTTTCCCTGCCATCACGGTATGTGACCAATATTTGGGAAAGTCGCTTAAGCTTAGATAGAGTACTCAACGGCTTTTCCAATGCCTACGTCCTACCTACACACTGAGAAACATGTACAAGCACATCAAACAGCTATGCCACCAATAGCAAAGGTGGTAATTATGAAGAAGAAAAAGGGTGAGCATGCCAAATGAGAATGAACCCTACAAGAGGCAGTGATGCTCCAGGATACTGAGAAAGCTGAGAGAAAGCATCTGTGCACTCAAAAGAGTGCTAGATGAGTAAGAGGGATTAAAGTGAAGATCTAGTGTGATAATGTGACACCCAACTATAAAGCGCAGAATTAAACAAGCCAGGGCCAATTTTTACTTTACCTTCCCTTTCACAAAGGTGGAGTCACTTACTTCTTATTCTTTTGAAAGGCCATTTGCCCTCAATTTAAAGCAAGCATAGCTCGCTCTTTGTGAAAAAATCATGAGCGAACGGGAGGTGGCCCCACCCAGGGGAGAGAGCAGAGATCAGCCAAGAGTCCTGAAAAGCTTATGAAATAAATGTCACAAGCTTTGGTCGCAGCCCGAGACAAGCACAGTACGGATGCCATAAGACAAACAGGCCATGAGGGACAAATGTGTGTGCAGGCATTGTCTGGGATTTCTATGAGACATGCTGGTAAGAAGAAAACCTTCATTCTCCGGGACGCAGAACAAAGACAAGGGCGAGCTCTCTCGAGCTCCAGAGATAGACATGCTCACCAAATCTTCTGCTGTCACAGGCTGTCCATCTTTGTCACTGGCCACTACCATTCTCCCCAATCGCTCCTTCATGTCTGCGAGGCTATCAGTCAAGGCGAGCACTGCCATGATCTCGCTGGCCACCGCGATGTCAAACTGGGCCTGAAAGCAAAAAGCAGAAATACTGGCTCTTGAGAGTGCTGTCTGGATGGCCATTTGCACAGGGAGCCCTATTTCCCATAGGCCTGGGGGTTTACCCGCAATGGGACAGTCTCACATTCACAGGCATTTGGAGTGCTATAAACACGCATAGTCTTGTGCTTGGTGCTCTCTAATGGCAGGCTCTCTATGGGGGCCACACTTTTCTTTTCTTTCTTTTTTTTTAAAGATTTTATTCATTTATGAGAGACCCCGAGAGACAGGCAGAAACAGGCAGAGGGAAAAGCAAGCTCCCTGCAGGGAGCCTGATCCAGGACTCCATTCCAGGACCCTGAGATCATACCCTGAGCCAAAGGCAGGCGATCAACAGCTGAGCTACTCAGGTGCCCTAATTTTCGTCCAGCAAAGAGACAAGGAGCAGACAGTGAGAGATGGTTCTGAGGCCAGTCTCCCCGAGTTAGAGCATCACACAGCAGTGTGGATGCCCTGGCATGTATATAGCCCCCAAGTCAAAAGGTGACGCAGAAGCAATTTTCAGCAGCCCACTTGGGCTTGCCCCCTCAGGCCTTGAAGCACCCAGCAATGAATGCTGGACAGCAGCTACTTTGTGTGAAATATGCCTGGGCCTTTCTTGTCTCTCTCACTCTGGGCTATACACGGTCCAAAAGGAACTAAAAGAAAAACAAGGAACATGCCTTCCTCCTCTTCCTCCTAATTCAGCCACTGGACGAAATCACTTCATTAGGCTCTGTCTGAATTCTCTTCTTCCCAAGGGGCCTGTGGGCCAGCCAACTGCAAGCTTACATAGAGAGAAAATGGCTGTGCCCTAGTGGGGTCACCTTATGGACATTTTATCGTCCATTTCTGTCACTGACAAGAAAGGAAATGAAGGAAATAAGGAGCTTTCCAGCTACTTCCAGGTCGAGATTTCATTAGTCACT